>NC_134585.1:35045149-35348899 GCF_037038515.1 Microtus pennsylvanicus
GAATTTCACTCTTCATCTCTGCCTCTGGGCCCTGACCTTTAGAAATACAATTTATTAAGAGATAGAAAAGGGTTCTGAGACCAGCAGTGCCCCAGGGAGAACTGGGCCAGAGGGCCTGGGAAAGTCCAGAACTCAAATACCTTGAGTCAAGAGAGTTTAAGTCCCTTGTTGGTCATTTGCATAGCTCTAGCCTTTTCTGACATTTGAAAACCATGGACTTTTCTTGAACATGCTCTTACCCTTAGATGTAGTTTCCAGTCTTTTCTTGCCATTGATTTCTTTCATTTGCTAGCATTGATGCCCCGTTCCCTGGCCAACTCTCCCCAACACACATAGAGCAAGCTCTGCTAGGGTCCAAGTGGAGAAGCTCTTGTTCCCATGGAGAGAGGGGTCTGCAGCCTCTCTGGGTTTGGGCGAATTCATGTTTACCTTCCTATCATGCTCCCGGAATTCAGTGATCCAAAGAGCCTCAAGTTCATTTCATAATCCTGATTTCCTCAAGAGCAGCCAGGTAGAAATGTAACTGGACAAAATGGGTGTGACTGAAGGTTAACAGACTGAAGAAAGCCACGAGACCTGCGAGGTCACATTTAACATTAGCGGTTTGTGCCCCATTCCTTCCTCCCTGGAACAGGGCAGAAACCTGTATAAAATCGGGGTCTTAGTCTCTACTATTAGATGAGGTAGGTAAGAGAATTTCTTCATGGCCAGCTTCAAGACAGACAAAGAAGGAAGAGTGGAGACTATTTTTAGTTTCTATGACTGCACCGGGGAAAATAATGCTAGTTTCTGTGGCTTGTTTGGAAAGAAAAATGAGCAGGTAGAAAGGGCGGGAGGATGTCAGAGGGAAAAGATGCTGCTTTCCAGGTCTGCTTCTGAGAGGCCCCAGCGTTGTAACAAGATGGCCTTTCACCTGCATTGCTCTGGAGCAGCTCACAAGTTCCTGCAGGAACCAAGGATAAAAGGCAAACCACTTTTAAGACAAGATTGTTCATGGTTCTAGTCACTGAAGAAATATGAAGTGTTCTGGGAATTATGAGACAGGAACTATGCATGAAAAGCCAGCAAACATATATATGCACACACTAACACATGTATATACACATACTAACACACACACACATACACACCTCAAAACCTTCCACAGAAAAGAAATGCTCTCAGTTTTGGTCAAAGAAGCTTTGTATCACAGTGGGTAATGGCTTATGCAGCTACTCATCATTGTTCAAAGTGCTAAGAAATGACTGTGATTGTTCTTCCATCCAAGGGACATCTGTGTAACCGCCACCATCATCCCATCACCACAAGTAAGGCTCGGGGAACATCACTGAAGAAGGGGTAAAAATAAATGTAAGCACATAAGGATGGAGAGGAGCACTGGGAAATGAGGCCCTCTAGACAAGACATGGCAGTTTCACACAAAAACACACAGCAGCTGTGGTTACCAATAGAAGACCGGCACAAGACCAAGCCAATTAAAATTCCAGTACTTAGGAAAAAGATACTCCCTAGGCTCCATGCCTAACTGGGGAGCTACTATCCATGTGTGTCTGCTGAAGGAGAAAGATCATGTTTCTTTGGAAGGTGATCTCTAGTAGTTTGCCCAGGACCCGGTGGGATGACCCCCTATATGGGCAGCACTAAGTGAATTCAGTGGGCACTATAAAAAATTTACAAAAGAGGGGACATGAGGCTTGGAGGGGGATGTGCCGAGAGGGGACCAGGAGAGAGCTGGTGGAAGTGAGTGGCAATGTAAATTAAATAAGTAAAAAAAGTGGGAGAGCCTGGTGAGATGTCTCAGAGGGGAAACCATTGGTCTCACAAACATAAGAGTCAAGTGTTATTTCTGTAGCTCACTCATGTAAAGGAGAAAGGGAAAACTGACTCCTAAAATGTGCCTCTGACCTCCACCCGAGCATTGGCGTCTGTGCACATGCTCTCTCCCCTTCATAATTAAAATTTTTTAAATTCTTTTAAAAAGAACAGTAATTTTTTAAAAAACAGTCTTAGGATTGTAATATGTCAAAAGATAACTCTGGGAGCCAGAAGCACAGCACCGTGGGGACTTCTGCAAGGGACAAGATACTGGCATCCTTCCCCACCCCTAGACAGATTTCATATTAGTGCACGCCCTTATCTCTCTCCATAAATAAAACCTAGGTCGAAGTAACCCAGACCCAAGAGCAAAACCTACCACAGTCTTAGAAGAAACTGTACAGAGAAATCTCTGTTGCTGTGGATTAGGTTCCGAGGGCAATAACAACAACAAATCAAAGCAGATAATTGGACTAGGCAAAATGAAAATGTCTACACTCAAAATTGTGCCACAAAAAGAATAAAAGAACACTGGCACCTTGCCGAACACACCTCCCGATCGCACAGTGTCTTCCCTCACTGGGCAGTCGCGGTCTGAACAGGAGAAAAATTCCAAAGATCAACAATTCATATTATCTGAAACATTCCCAATAGGTGACCCTGTGGTCACAAATCTTAATTTGCCAGATAAAATCTGGCCCAGTTTACAGATTTTCTCTAAATCAAAAATCAAGTAAACAAGCCCCACTAAGGAGCTGTGACCTTTGTGCAATAAGGCTCTGGGAAGTGAAGTGGACAGAGGAGTCACTAGACGGAAGAAGAGAACGTCCAGCCGGAGGGAAGAGGACGTCCAGCCGGAGGGAAGAGGACGTCCAGCCGGAGGGAAGAGGATGTGCTGTGCATTATCTCACTTCAATCCTGTTCAATTTAAAAGATGGTTGGAATTTTGTTTAGCATATTACTAAATTACTAAAGTGATGCTAATCCTGATTGCAGTGATACACAATCCCAGCACTTGGGAGGCAGAGGCAGGCAGATCTCTATGAGTTTGAGGCCAGCCTGGTCTACAAGATCTAGTTCCAGGACAGGTTCCAAAGCTACATAACCCTCTCTCTCGAGAAAAAAAAAAGATGATATTGTGTTATTATGATATTAAAGTAAGGACTTTGTGGTTTTTTTATTTATGTGATTATTCATACAGAACCCTTGCCTTACTTGAACCAAGTTTTCTAAGAAATTTAGAAGCTTCCACTATCTTTTGAAAAGAATGTTTCATGTAATTCAGCACAGTTTGTATAAGAGGTATAATATTTTTCAATTTTAATTTTTTAATACATTTTACATACCAACCGGAGTTCCCCCTCCCTCTGCTCCTCTCGCTCCCTGCTGCCAGCTTCCCCCAACCCATACCTCATGGACTCCTCAGAAGGGGTAAGCCCTCCCATGGGAGTCAACAAAGCCTGGCACATTAAGTTGAGGTGGGATCACACCCCACCCCATTGCATTAGGGTTGAACAAGGTATCCCACCATAGGGAATGGGCTCCAAAAAGCCAGCTCATGCACCAGGGATGGATCCTGGTCTCACTCTCAGGAGTCCCACGAACAGACAAAGCTACACACCTGTTCCCCACATGTAAAGGGCCTGGTTTGGTCCTATGCAGTCTCCCTAGCTGTCAGTCTAGAGTTCGTGAGCTCCCATGATCTCAAGTCAGCTGCCAAAAAAGTATAATTTTAATTTTTTCTTTTGGTTTTGATCCTAAGATAAAAAAAATTCTTTGCAGGAAAAAATTATCTCCCAACTACAAGTTACATATTTTCCAAAAACAAATGGAAGTCTTTACACAGGAAGAAATCACATCATGATGCATGTTTCTCTTAGAAGCCCAGAAGAAGTTAAATATTTTTCTTTGTATTAATCTTCCCGCTATAACATCTTCACCCCAAAGCAATGATTCTTTTATAATTGATTAGCAAAGTTTTAAGCAAGCCAAGTATATTTCACCCAATTTCCTTTGTACTGACAGGCAGCTGTTTGTGGTGACAAAGAAAAGATCAATCATTTTAATATTTATCTCAAAGGTAATCATATAAAAATATTAAAAGATTCACAAATCTAAACTTTTATATATAAAAAAATCAGTCATTTTTATTTTAAGTTTTCATAGTTCACACCCACTCCGCAACAATTTTTATTAAACCATACCAGGAAGCTGAGGGCAAAATGGGTACAAGAAATTAGTCATCGCCTTTGGTCACTAACCCATCTTTATCAAGAAGGCATGCCATTTAGTAATAACTGGACTGCCATTTTTCTTGTTCCCTCACTCAACTATTAAAAGTGTGCCTTTCTAAACTTTAGATTGCTCCCCACGGTTTTTTACATCAAAGCCATTAACAGAAACATCTTAAATCTGTCTTTACCAACAATCTGTATTCTTTGTAAGGGTGGTGGTTGAATCTTTAGTCTACTTCAGCAGCAAGGCTTGGAAAAGGTCAGTCACTATTATTTTAGGTACCTGTGACATGGCCCAATGAGGAACTAGAAACTCCCTTAGAGTTTTCATACAGCTCGTAGGCTATGAGGGCCGTGGTGACCATGAGGACAATAAGCAGAGCTATGTTCAGTAACAGCATAAGTTCCTCAGAATACTCGTCCTCAGGGCTCTGCCTCTCAGAGACACACCCCCCCATGGTTACGCTGACTGATATTTTCCATGAGTTCCAAAGCTGCTTGCTGTTCCTCTCACATGGCTCCCAACAAGAAGAGCACTTACATTTATGAAAGGATGTACCGACCCCACGTGGACAATGCCATGGGCCCACAGGCCTCTTGCATCATGGGAGGGGCCAGCTAGTACAAGGCCACCATGAGACTTCAGAAGGCTCACCAGAGACTTACTGTGGCCATTCCCACAGGGGAGATGACTGGTTTTAGATCACGTGACTGTGAGGGTTGGTGTGAACTCTCATCCTGATAGGATCAAAAGTCACCTGGAAAGGAGTCTCAATGAGGAATTGTCTATATGGAGTTGGCCTGCAGGCATATCTGTGGGGGATCAACTTGATTAATCCCTTAACTGAAGTTAATCCTTTAACTGACGTCTTCACTCTTCTTCATTGTGCGTAGAACCATCCCATTTCTCTCTTCCTTCTGACCTCTCATATAAAATGAACAGCTGCTTCAAGCTCCCACTGCCTTGAGTCCCCCACTGTGAGGAACCGGGTCTTAAACCATGAGCCAGAATGAATCCCTTCTCCTTTAAGTTGCTTTGGTCAGAGTGTTTTATCGCACCCACAGGAAGAGAAGATAAGACAGCAGCCGAGTTCATCCCATAACAGGAGTGAGGCATGGCACTAGGCTCCTCCCACCTCAGTTACTTTCTGGTCCTGGTATTAGGAGACCCCCTCGGCCTTAGGGATTCCACTCCCTTCCTAGTTTCTCTGATTTCGCTTAGTCTTTCTTATCTGACCATCTTCCAGTGCTCGTTATTTTTCATAATTTTCAAATGCCTTTAATTCTACTTGTGCCCAAATGGTTCTGAGGGAACAACATTCTTTAAGTGTTCATGAGGGTCAGAATGATGGTAAGAATTTATTTCATTAAAACATTCATTTAAACTATTAAGTTTAAATGAAGTAGAAAGGAAAAGTAGCCCAACAAATTCTAGCCCAACCTAGTTAGCCCTGCAAAACACCAGTTGAACTTTTCTATCTTCAACTGTGAACTATTGGTTCACAGAGACAGCAAGTTAAGCCAGTATTGAATTACTGCCCCTAGATCCACTAACTGACCATACTGGTAGAAGAGAGGGGTGGCCTGAGATACCCAGTGTTTGCAGTGACAGCAGTTAGCAAAAGAATCTGCTCACAGTAGGCAGTGACGTTACCAGCAGGATGCTTTGTGCACTAAGCCAGTACCTATGCCCTCTGTAGATGAGAAGGACCAGCAATTTTGAGGCAACTGGGCCACATGATACAGGTCATACAAGGCAAATTAGAACTCAGGCCTCTTCAAGAAGCCAGCAGAGCTGTTCCTATAGTGTCTTGTCTCTCTTTTTCTAAAGTATACAGCATGATTTCTGCCTCCCATCTCCCCAGAAAGATGACCTCGAACTCCTGAATCTCCTATCTCCTCTGATGTGGGATTCCCCTTTGTATGCTGTGATTACCATTAATAAATAAAGAAACTGCTTTGGACCTATAGCAGGGCAGAACTAAGCTAGGTGGGGAAAACTAAACTAAATGCTAGGAGGAAGAAGGCAGAGTAGAGAGAAGCCATGAAGCCCCACCGGAGACAGACGCTGGAACTTTTGCTGGTAAACCACAGCCATGTGGTGATATACAGATTAATAGAAATGGGTTAAATTAATATGTAAGAGTTAGCCAATAAAAAATAGAGCTAATGGGCCAAGCAGTGATTTAATTAATGCAATTTCTGTGTGATTATTTTGGGTCTGAGCTGCCGGGCAGCCGGGAAACAAACAAGTGACCTTCATACAATACTCCTTCAAAGTGCTAGGATTACAGGTAAGTGCCACCATTTCCAGCTTATGTGGTACCAGGGACGGAACCCAGGGTTTTAGGCATACTAGTACAGTCTTGTACTGTCTGGTGTGTGTGTGTGTGTGTGTGTGTGTGCTGTATGCAAACAGCAAACATAGGTGCATGTATGTGTGGAGGCATCTGTGCATGTATGTGCTATGTATGGAAGTCTGAAGACAACCTCATGTCTTGTTTCTTGGGCAATACTCCCGTGTTTTGAGAAAGGGCCTCTTACTGGCTTGGCACGCACCCTGTTCGCTATCCTGACTGGCTCGTATGTCTTAGAGAGCCACCTGTTTCTGCATCCTCAGCTCTAGGAGGCAGACATATGCTACTATACTTAGGATTTTCCATATGGGTTCTGGGGGTTGAACTCAGGCTCTCGTGTGTGTCTAGTAAGTGACTTTCCAACTCAGCTGTCTCACTAGGACAGTTTTTGTGTGTACCATGAATTATGAGTTATAAACCTAGAGGCCTGCACATTGTCAGTACAATGAGCACCAATCCAGGATTTGGTCTGCCTAGGATGCTTTGCTTAATTCTGAGGTCTGGTCATCACTGATTTATACGCTCTCTCTGATTTATGTTGTTGGGTCATGTAGAAGCTAAATGCAAGCTGTGTTATTTTATCTGAGCCAGAAGTGAAATTCATGTTTTATCTTTTAATTTTGTTTATGGCGTCATGTGAGACATTCAAATTGTCATTCAAATTGCCACTCTTTTACTTTATGGCTTTTAAAGAAATTTTATGTCTACTTAAGGATATCTATCTATGCCATGTGCCTTTTAAAGAAATACGTCTACATTAAATCTTTGCCAGTGTTATAACTATATTTACATATTTTTATTTAATAGCTTTATGATACACATGTACAAAACTATATGTAGAATAATTTTGCTGGAGAGTTTTTATATATCCTAGTTTTAGTCTTCTTAATTCCTTAGAGGCTGAAAATCTTTATATGGGTAGTTAATTATTCCTAAACTTTTTGTTGCCTATATTTCCCCCTCCCCATTGATTAGAAAAGTCTTATTTGCTATGAACTGAATCTGTGAGTGTCTGTTTTAGGAAAGTTCTGCTTTTTTGCTCTATTTATATACTTTTCCTGCTTCTGAAAAAAAAAACCCTCTGACCAAATGTGACTTGGAGAGAAAGTGGTTTATCCAAACTCATACTTCGAGTTCACATCCGTTGTGGGTGGAAGCCAAGGCAGGAACTTAAGCATGAACCCGAAGGAGAAACCATGATAGTATCTGCTTACTGATTCACTCCCTGGCTTAGGCTCGGCTGCTTTCTCATACATCCCAGGCCCTCCTACATATGGATGGTGCCAGCCACGGTAGGCTGAGCCCTCCCACATCCATTATTAATCAAGATAATCCCACACTGACATGGCCACAGGACGATCTGATCAAGGCAATCAACTGAGGTTCCCTCTTCCCACATGACTCTAGGTAATATCAAGCTAACAGTAAAACAAACCGAGATGATATCGTAATCCTCTTCTCCCCTATCTATCATCTACCTGCCTCCAGCTCTTCTCAGGTCCTCTCCAACATATCTTCCTCCCAACTTCATGTCCTTTCGTGTTGTTTTATAATCCACTGATTATAATCAGTGATGCCCATATGAGCATGGGCACAGAGTCATTCACTGAGCAACCTGCCAGTGGTTACAGCCCTAGGAAAGATGACTCACCCTCCCTTAGCACCCAACAAGGGCTGATAGTTCTCAGCCACAAGAGGGGCTTTGGATTAAATTTTGCTTGTGATCTGAGGAAAATGAATCTTCTCCGTTTCCTTAATCTAATGCCTTTAATACCCATCATTTAAAAAAAATTGCATCAAATTGTTCTTCTAAGCCATTGTTTATAAAGGTGTGCATGTGAACTCTGGACTATCAAATTCACCACTCCTTCACCTATTCCACCTCCAACATATCTCGACACTTTTCCCTCCCAAATTCTTGTTTTCTCTCTCTCCCTCCCACCTCTCTCCATATGTATGTGTGTGCGTGCATATGCATGCATGTGCGTGCATGCGTGTTTCTGTGTGTGTGCGTCTATAGGACTGACCACTATGGCATGGGGATGATGAGAAGCAAATGGACAATCACAGTCATTTGCATTCCTTGACCAGAGCTTCCTCTCAGCAGCAGCATTTCCATAAACAGCTTGGTGGAAAGAACGAGAAGTCCAGGGCTCTACCCATGGTCTCCATTATTAGATATCTTCTGGGAAGTTTGAAGGCTTGGAAGAATTAATAGACATCAAAATGCTCCAAAAGCTGTAAAGCATCCATTGATACCAACATAATGTTGTTTTATTGCTTTCTTCCTCCTCAATAACCTTGCACCCTTCATCAATAATTCTGCTTGGAGTCTGATGAATGGCACTTTAGTTGTGTGTGCGGAGGAGGGAAGAGCTCACTTATTGACAATCTCTTGATTCATGGAGGGAAAATAATTAAGAGTCACATAAAAGGATGACTGATGTTGCTTTAGTTGCCTTCTATAGAGTGAGAGAAATGTGGATGAACCCTGCTGACAGGGAACTGAGGAGAAGAGCCGGAGCGTGGAACCCTGATGAAATCACTACCAACCAAGAGAGATCCATAAAACACACACATGCAAAGAAGGGTGACCAACATGGCTGCTCAACAGGTGTGGCAAGTGGGGGGCATAACTAAGGGATCAGAGGTTACAAAGGAGAGATAATTTAAGGGAACTTTAAGATAAACAGTATATAGAACCCGTAGGGATGGGTGAAGTTGGTAGTAATCTCAGGGCGAGAATGGGAAGGGTCTGTATCAGGTCTCACCCTGAGGTGTATAGGGTACCCAGAACCACAGCGTTAGCCACATCCAAGGAGGGTCAGCAGGAAGCAACACAGGCTTCCAAGAAAAAGGACTAGTGTGTTGGATTTCTATCACTGTGACAGAATTGAAGAACCAGTTAAGAAAGGAAGTTTATAGGTCATTGGGGTGTTTTTTTTTTATGATTGGTTGTTTGGTTTATGGTTTCGGTCTGTCCTCACTCAGTTCATATTTTTGACTGGTGAGGACATCGTGTGTCATTTTAGGAACATATCATGGAGGCAGTTGCTCATCTCATGCCAGACCAGAAGCAAAGGAAGGGAGAAGGGACTGTGATCCTTCTGACTCTTCCAAGAGCACACCTCTCACCTCTTATCTTTTTCCATTGGGTCTGTTTCCTAAAGATGTTACCAATTCCCAGTAGCACCACAGTCTGGAAACAAGGCTTCGATACACGTGCTTTTAGGAAAACTAGCCAAACTCCAAATTGGAACAGCTGGTTACATTCCTAATCGACAGTAAGAGAAGGAAGGAGAGAATGAATGAACAGAAAACTGGAATCTGTCCTGGTTTACTTTCTAGTGCTGTGAGAAAACCCACTGACAAGAGGAACTGAAGGAAGAAAGGGCTTATTTGGCTCAGAGTCCCAGAGGAATAGCGCTCATCGGCTTCCGTGCTTTCCCTGCCTGTTGTCAGGTATACCTCACCACGATGTCCTCCACACCTCTGGCCAGGAAGGTTCCACCTACTGGACTTTCTATGAGTTTCCTAGATATCATCACCGACTGATGACAAGTGTTCAAACACATGGGCCTATGAGGAGCATTTCACATTCCAATCACAACAGTAGCCAACATACGCCAAATGCCCAAAGAGCCCAGACAACAAGCCGTGACTACTAAGGATGGCACGGGGATTCCAGGGATGAATATGGAACTCTCAAATGTTCACACCCTTGCAAGAACCTAGTGGGTCTCACAGTCTGGGTCGTTTTTCAAAATATGTTTACGGTTGAATTCCTTGGGTTTTTTTTTTCATCTGTTTATCCAAAAGTCCCAGTGTCATCAATGGAAACATTGAAGGAACTGCAGCATCATCTCCTATGTTCAAGGTGCAGTCCTGGGGCAGAAGCCTGAGACAGAGCCACCCAGGGCCTGCCTGGTTCACTCTTGCTAAATGGGCATTGCATTCCCTTTGAGCCCATACGTCTCAAATAGTTCGTGCATGCTTTGCGGTTCTGTTTGGATTTCTAGTGTAAGGCTTCTTAAACTCCACTCACAACTTCTTTTCAACTGAGAAATTTTCAGTGATCCTGAGATAGAGGTTTGCAAATTAGGTATACACATAAACATTTGCTAATAATAAATCATAGAGAAATTTATTTTAAAACGATCCTTTGGTATGCATATAATTTTATCATTTTGGTATGCATGTAATTTACCACTAAAGACAAAAGCAAATTTGCATACTAATAAGGTGGATGTACTTGGTTTTACATAAGGAATTAAATCTTGGCAGAAAATTTGATACTGTGGGATACAGAGCATCTTTAATGTTTTTCAGAGGAGATTGATATTTTGATTTTATAGCCAGCAACTCTGAGAATGCCACTTTACATAAATGTTTAGCGCAAAAAGGCAGAAGTATGTTTAAGGCCACTTCAGAAATTGCTGGAAATTCTCCTCTCATCCCAAGCCAAAATTCATTTAATTACTTCATAAAGACACTCAAGTCAGCAACTCGAGCAGCATATTTTATTTTTGTTCTTTGTGCATTTTGTGTATATATTGATCAGATATCCCCCTTTCTCCAACTCTTTCCAGATCCAGTGCCCCTTCCCTAGCCACATAATGCCCTGTCATTATTATTTTTAATATCCCATAAAGACCAGTTGGTGCTGCACAAATATTCTTGGGTGTGTGACCTTCCCTTGGAGCACATTTGACTTACCAGGGGTTATGCTCTTAGAGAAAAATCTCTCTCTCTCTACTGGCAATTGACCATTGTCAACAGCTCCTCAACTCAGTGCAGTATTTCATACCCACCCCTTCCTTTAGTCTGACTTGAACCTCCCCTTCCCCATCTACCCACCTCCCTATCCACTCCTCCTCCATCTCCATTCAGAAAGGGACAGGCCTCCCATGGGCTTGCACAAAGCATAGCACATCAAGTTGAGGTAGGAGCAAGCTCCTCCCCTTATGTCGAGGCTGGCCAGTTAATCCAGCATGGGGAGCAGGTTACCCAAACCAGCTAAGCTCCAGGGAAAGGTCCTGCTCTCACTGTTAGAAGCCTTACTAAGAGTCCAAGCTACACAATTGTCACACACATGCAGAGGGGCTAGGTAGGTCTCATGTAGACTGTTGGTTCAGCATCCATGCTCTCTTGCAACTAAGGTCTGCTGTCTCTGTGAGCTACCCTATCAGGACCCCCCTGCTTCATATAACCCCTCCTCCCTTTCTTCACCAAGACTCTTGGAGCTCAGCACAGTGCTTGTCTGTGGATTTCTGCCTCTGCTTCCATCAGTTACTGCATAGAGTATCTCTGATGGCAGTTAGGGAAGTCACCAATCTGCTTATAGTAGATGGCCAGTTCAGGTACCCTCTCTATTATTGGTAAGTCTTAGTTGGGAACATCCTTGTGGTTCCTGGGACGTTACCTGGCATTAGGTTTCTCCCCAACCCCAAAATGCCCTCTCATCAAGACATCTCTTTTGTTACTTTCTCCCTCCATCTTGCTTCCAACCCACCTCCCACACCCAACCAGTCTAACAGGCTCCCTCTAGTTCCTATCCCTCCAAACCCCCAACCCCTGCCCCCAGTATACCCACGAGATCTTTTCTACTTCCCCTTCCCAGGGAAATTCATGCATCCCTCTTTGGACCATACTTGTTATCTATATTCTTTGGGACTGTGGACTGTAGGTTGTATAGCCTATACTTTACTCCTAATAACTACCTATGTTTATCTTTCTGGGTCTGGGAATGAATTTTTCCTAATTTCACCCATTTGCCTGCAAATTTCATGGGGTCATTGTTTTATTTACAGCGTGTTTCTACAGTATGAATTTCCATGCAACTTTTCAAAATGCATTTAGTGTTTTTTAAACCCTTCGTATATTTCCTCCTCTATCCTGCTCTCCCCTCCCCAACCCTGACTTAGTTAGTGTTTATATTGTTGTCATAAAACTCTACAGCCAAAAGCAACTTGGAAAGGAGAGTATTTCTGCCAGTTTACAGTTCCACACCACAGTCCAAAAGAAGCCACAGCAGGAAGGCAAGGCAAGAACCTGTAGGCCGAAGCTGAAGCAGATGCCAAGGAGAATTGGTATTTACTTTGTTCCTTGTAGTTTGCTCCTCATAACTTGCTCAGTCTACCTTCTGCTACAACTCAGGACCACTTTCCCAGAGTTGGCACCACCACCCAGTCAGGTGGGTCCTCCCATATCAATCATTAATCAAGAAAATGCCCTACAGTCTTGCCCACAGGCCTTTCTGGTAGCAACGTTTTCTCAACTGAGATTTCCCTTTCCGAAATGACTTTTAACTTGCGTCAACTTGACTAAAAAGCTATTCAGGACAAACTCTAGTGTAACCTTTTGTGTCCCATCATTCCATCTGAACCCTTCAAGCAGTAAATTCTGTATATGATTTTCTACAAAAGCTTCTATACCACAGACTTGAAGAGCCAATGCTAATATTCACAAACAAGAAAAAATATCCAGCATTTGTTTTTCAGGGGCTGGGTTACTTCACTCAGAATGATTCTTTCAGATCCATTCATTTGCTCGTGGGTTTCAGTTTTATTAATAACTAAATAATATTCTATTGTGTAAATATGCCGCATTCACATTATCCATTCATCAGCTGATGCATATCTATCCTATTTGTGTTTCCTGGATATTGTGAATAGGGCAGAGATGGATATGGAAGAGCAGGTATTTCTATGGTAAAACAACCAATTTTGAAATCAAACATTCTAACACGACAAGCCAAAGATTTACAAATCTGATACTTAAACATGCTGTGAAAAGACAATAAGAACATATTAAAAGTTTATCTTCTGTAATTAAATCATTATTTTTTTGAGAGCAGAAAACTTCATATGCAGAGTAAGAACACTACAGTTTATTACTGCTTTGAAATTTGATCTGCTCCATTCAGGGTTTATTGGTGTTGTAAGGAGTGATCTCGGGTGCACTGCCGAGTGCCTATGTCAGGTGTTCATGTGTTCACAGGCTATAGAAAAGTCACATGGTGCAGCACAGGCAAGTGCTGCAGAAAATGTCTTGGAATCTTTCTTTCACTGCGCTCTCTCTATCCTCTATCCCCTGCTTTTCTCCTCTCTAGTATTAGGGACTGCAGACTCTCAGACCCTGAATTTTCTGTGACCCCCTTGCCTGTTGGGGTAAACAACTTGTTTTTCTATGCTTGCAGCTGCTCTGAGCACCAGACTCTCATGAGTTCCTGATAGCAGGGGAGTGGTTTCCAGTGGGCTTGTAGCTGAAAACTCCCAAGAGCTAGGGCATGGCCATTAGTGAAGGAGAGCCATATGTAGATAGATAGATAGATAGATAGATAGATAGATAGATAGATAGATAGATAGATAGATAGATGGATGGATGGATGGATGGATGGATGGATGGATGGATGGATGGATAGATAGATATAGATATAGATAGATAGATAGATATAGATATATAGATATAGACACTAACCAAAAAATCGCCATCATCCATGTATTAATATCAGATCCAGTAAACTTAGAGAAAATAAGAATGGAGACAGAGATATCAAAGGTGATAAATGCATTATTATAAGTAGTATATGCAAACATTTTATATATACAGTGAGCACAACCTGACTAATATGAAGTGTCTCAGTCAGAGCTCTATTGCTGTGAAGAGACACCACGACCACAGCAACTCTTATAAAGAAAAGCACTTAACGGGGGCTTGCTTACAATTTCAGAGGTTAAGTCCATTGTCGTCATTGTGGGGAACATGGCAGCACGCAGGCAGACGTGGTTCTGGAGAAGTAACTGAGTGTTCTATATCTGAATCCTCAGACAGCAGGAAGAGAAAGAGTCTCTGGACCTGGTTTGGGCTTCTGAAACCTCAAAGCCCACCCCCAGTGACACACTTCCTCCAACAAAGTCATACTAAGCCTTCCAAATAGTGCCACTCCCCGGTGACCAAGTATTCACATCTATGAGCCTATGGGAGTCATTCTTATTCAAACCACCAAACAGCAAAAATTTAAAACTAATCAAAAAGTAGGAAAATCATTAATTGTCCTGCCCATATGGCTTGGTCTTAGGAACCTGACTGAGGTGGTGGGGGA
Source organism: Microtus pennsylvanicus (assembly GCF_037038515.1). Lineage (NCBI taxonomy): Eukaryota > Metazoa > Chordata > Mammalia > Rodentia > Cricetidae > Microtus > Microtus pennsylvanicus. The sequence continues at coordinate 35,059,660 of NC_134585.1, forward strand.
ATGATAAAAGGACAGAGCACACAGACATGTGTACAGAAAATCTGGATTCAGGTAGGTTTTTCTTCTCGTAGAAGGTACCTACTGTTAAGCAACAACCCAGACCTTAAGCATGTTTACTCTGTACAGCTCAGAGGAAGGGTTAGCTAGTCAATGTGGGGCTCTATAGGTAAACATTCTGAGACTGTAAACATTCAGGAGGAAGAAACTGCAGTTGCTAAGTTTTGCAAACACTTGTCAATCATTTGTAAACACTCACACTTGCATGCACCATCAGCATTCACACTTATCCGGAGGAAGGCTTTTTCCCTCCCTCTGATCCTCATCCAAGGAGAGGAAGGCATTGCCAGTTTCTCGCGAGATTGAGACATTGCTCCTTGGCATGGCCGTGCCCATGCCAACAATACCCATTTACTCAGAACTTCATCTGCTCTTTACAAATTTACCCAAGGCTTTCTAAGGGCCTCACAATTAATTATCATGGAATTTAAAATCTTTGTACTGAATCAATGCATCAAAAAAAACAGCAAAGATGTTCAATACTCAAACATCACGGTTAGCAAATTCTAGGCAATATTAGAGTGTTCCTTGTAGTTAAGGTATTTCATCATCGTGTTTATCAAAGACCACATGTCTTTCACTACAGATCATAGCTTACTGAATCTTTAACAATTGAAATTATACAGAATATTATGCACCATGGGTTAACATTTAAACTGGATCACAGAAAAAGTCAATAATTGGAAAATTCCCCAATAGTTACATATTATGCTTTAAAACCCATGGGTAAAAGATAAAGTCAAATAGGAAATTAGAAAGTATTTTGAAAAATAAATGCATGATATTAAATCTTGTGAGATAAAATTAAGACAGGGCCAAGAAGGAAATATGCAGCCTTGAGCTCACCTATGAGTAAGGAAAACAAGCTAAATTTAACTATATGATGATTTATCTAAAATGTTGGGGGAAATTCCAAGTGGAAAGAAATCAGAAGAAAAAATCATAACAATGAGTGATAAAAACAAAACAAATATAAAACAGAGAAGAATGAGCAAATTCAACAGTGGCTTGGTTTTAAGGTTCACAAAGCTGCCAAACCCCCAAGAGACCTGATGGTTAGGTGTGTGAATTTATCAGCTTGAAGACAAACAAGTTTTCCAGCAACTGTTACATGAACTAAAACTAATACAAATTTATTTCCAACAAAATTTTCAAAGTTTATTCAAATCTGAAAATTTCTAAAAAAAAAAAAAAACCCTGAGAATACCTAAGAAATTTCAAATATTCCTGAGTTGACTACAGACATTTAATTCAGTTAAAAAAAAAAAACCTTTTTCACTAGCACACTTCTGAGTAAAATACTGAAGTCTTTCATTAGGTTCCTGCAGGCTATTGAATCAAGACAAAGTAAATTTCAATTCTCTAAACTCCAAAAGGCAGTCTAAATATCCTGAACTAAGTTCAACCTGGACTACCGGAGGATTTTTGGTACTTAGAAAAAATCCAGAATTCTTCAGGAACTTGTGAAACTGGTTCCTATCTACCAAAGGGAGTCATCATCCTTGCCTCTAACAGAGGGAGCCTATGGCTACCTGTAGTGCCTATCAGCATATCAAAACTCATTCTGGCTACAGAACTCCCTCAGTAGCTCTGGCACCTTTTATGTATTTCAAAGTCTATGCTAGCTTAGCCTTTCTCACCGGTCTCCCTTACCCTAAACTTCCTAAACTCACAGGTTTCCTCCCGCAGCTACTCAGCCTCCTTATAACCCTGCTCTGCTGTGTTTCTCCCCCACACCTTCTTTGCTCTACTTTCTTTCACTGCGCTCTCTCTATCCTCTATCCCCTGCTTTTCTCCTCTCTAGTATTAGGGACTGCAGACTCTCAGACCCTGAATTTTCTGTGACCCCCTTGCCTGTTGGGGTAAACAACTTGTTTTTCTATGCTTGCAGCTGCTCTGAGCACCAGACTCTCATGAGTTCCTGATGGCAGGGGAGTGGTTTCCGGTGGGCTTGTAGCTGAAAATTCCCAAGAGCTAGGGCATGGCCATTAGTGAAGGAGAGCCCTATATAAGCTGCTCTGGAACACAATAAAAGGGGCATTTTTGTTTCAAGGATGACCTCTCTCTCTCTCTCTCTCTCTCTCTCTCTCTCTCTCTCTCTCTCTCTCTCTCTCTCTCCCCTCTCCCCTCTCCCCTCTCCCCTCTCCCCTCTCCCCTCTCCCCTCTCCCCTCTCCCCTCTCCCCTCTCCCCTCTCCCCTCTCCCCTCTCCCCTCTCCCCTCTCCCCTCTCCCCTCTCCCCTCTCTCTCTCTCTCTCTCTCTCTCTCTCTCTCTCTCTCTCTCTCTCTCTCTCTGTGTGTGTGTGTGTGTGTGTGTTTAAATCTCCAGCCCCTTGCTCCACTTGCGAACTTTCCCATGGTAGTGGTAGACAGGCAGTACTATACAAGTGGACTGTACACTGGAGAAAACACAGGTAAGTTAGGCATTCCACAGTCCTGAAAACACCTCCTGAATATTCAGGACCATTCCTACCTAGAGTGCTTCACTCTGGGACACTGAAATTTGCTGTCTAAGAATCAGAGTTGACTGCACTTGCCATCAACTTCTCTGAGTCCAAGGAGACAGATCATCCAACAGAAAGTTACCACGCAGGTGTAGACCTTACAGACAGGTGGTCTGGGAGTCCCTATAAGCTGCCACACTGAGGCTCAGGAATTCTACTTCATGTGGAGGATCTGCACCTATGGATTACCATAGTACAGCAGTTGGGGAAACTAGAAAAGCTGCCTACCTGCCTACCTGCATAAGGCATAGCACCTCAAAGTCCTATGCCTGGCTGGACTAAAGCACTTCAGGAAATCTTACTCTATGGACACCAGCTGAGTAGAGACTGTCAGGCTTGTCCTCCCTTTGCTCTGGGTATTGTATTCCCATCACATCCCCAGTTATTCTAGAAAACAATACATGAGAAGGGGCGAGAACTAGGTTGATCTAAGGCCACTTAGGGACCTTTTCTGCTGTGTCAACATAGAGAGCACCCATAAGACCTGTGCTTGATGAGATGGGTTGGTTATTACCCTTAGAGATGCCACAGAGATCCACAAAATATAGGATTTTGCACTCAAAGGGTCTTCTGGCCATCTGGTCCTTGTAGGTCAGGAGATGGAGTGCCACGATCTGGGCTTTAGTTTGTGTTGCTCATATCCAGCCATCATAGATTCTTTCCTAGATTACTCTAAAGAGGAGACAGAGGGACTCTGTGGGACTGCTACAACCAACATGGCTAGCTGTCACCCTCTGCTCTTTTCATGCTTGTCACAGGCAGACACTGGGCTCTGTGCTGTCAGCAAGCAGGGCCATTTTGAGGCTCTCATCAGGAGGCTTTGTCCACTGGAACTTGATCAAAATCATGACTTAGTCTTTAAAACAACTTTTTTCCACTAACCCAAGATCACTATGAAAGGAAAAGTCAATTTTTTGTCGCATGTTGGTGAATATGTTTCTGGGTCACTTGATCTCCCTGGAAAGATAGGATTCCAGTCTAGTACTATAGGGGCACTGTTTGGTTAGCCTTAGGCTTCTTATACTATAAACATCTTTGACCAGCAGTTTCTTAGTAATCTGAAGCTCAATGTATCTGAAGCATGGGAAGTTTGATTGAGAAATGATGAATAGACCATAAACAGGCATTGATTTAAACCAAGGCGATTACAAAGATTTATTGCTCCAAGAAGCATATATTGACTACAAAAAAAAGTGAGGTCAAATTTTGACATTGAATTAGCAATAAATATGGATATATACTCAAGCAGAAAGGCAGTAGATATTAACACTCAGTGCATATTGAATCTAAAAATGAGTCATTTGCTCCTTGTATCCCTTATTCTCATGATGTACATATACACACATACACACACAAACACACACACAGTCTTGTTAAACACAGGAAAGAAGATGTCGTGGTGAAGAGATATTTGGACATTATCCTTGCCAACCATGGGGAAATGGAGTCTTCCTACAGCCATGGCAATACAGCAGTTTGTAGCTTGACTTCATTTCAGGAACTGGGATGATGGCAAGATAACATCAGAGAAAAGACCCTCTTACACAGTTAGCTGGGAGAGCGCTGCTCCTTTGTGTCCTGTTTCAGGAACTGGGATGATGGCAAGATAACATCAGAGAAGAGACCCTCTTACACAGTTAGCTGGGAGAGCGCTGCTCCTTTGTGCCCTGTTTCAGGCAGTACTATTCAATTCTGTTAAAAACTAGTGGTTTCAGACCATGCAAAGTGCATGTGTATAGGTCATGGGTCTGGACAGAAAGCTAGCAATATGGTCAGCCAAGAGCTGGGAAGTCATCTTCCACTTTTGATCAGATATTGTGACTTTATAACTTTTAGAATACTTCATCTACTGCCTGGCTATCTATTTATGGACAGTCAGTCCGTCTTTCTTCTCTTTTTGTGGAGAGCAGGCTACTTTCTTATGGCCCACTGAGAGGAGTTTTATCTGCAGGCACTTAAGGACTTACGTTCTGTTTCCAGATCTTATAGCAACCAACTGTAATTCCAGTTCTAGGGAATCCATCACCCTCTTATGGCTTCTAAGGGGACCTGCGCTCACAAGGACACATACACATAATTAAAAATAAAATAAAAGGAAACATTTTAAGATATGGACATACATGAAATTCAGATTAACTGCTCACCACAGGTGGATGTCTCCTGGTGATGAAAGATTTCCTTATGAGTGTTTTATTAAAGAAATAAAAACATAAAACTGTGAGAGGGAAGATTATGGAGAGAATTTTGATGAAATGATGTGATTATGTGTTATAGAATACTATTTTAAGGTGTATTACATTTGTTTATGCTGTGGAACATTTGTTTAATGATACAAAGATGTGTTGTATTCTTTTATGTTGCATTTGTTTAACTCTGAAGCTGTGTTACTTTGCCTGCCTAAAACACCTAATTGGTCTAATGAAGAGCTAAACGGGCCAATAGGAAGTCAGGAGAAAGGATAGATGGGGCTGGCAGGCAGAAAGAATAGGTAGGAGGAGAAATCTAGGCTCAAGAGGAACCAAAAGAGGAAGGAGCAAGATAGAACAAGGAGAGGAGGAGGACTCAAGGGGCTACACAGCAAGCCACAGAGTAAGAAGTAAAGAAAGGGATATAGAATGGAGAAAGGTAAAAGCCCAGAGGCAACAAGTAGACAGGATAATTTCAGTTAAGAAAAGTTGACTAGAAACAAGCTAAGCTAAGGCTGGGGATTTATAAGAAAGAATAAGACTCTGACTGTGATTTATTTGGGAGCTGGGTGGTGCCCACCCCCAAAAAAGCCAAAAGAGTCAACCAACCAACAACAATTCTGTTTTGCTAACTTTGGAACTAGGAATGCACATGACCTTAGTGTTGTCTTCAAGGTCAATAATGACATTCTTACTTAATGGCCACTGTCCCCCACATGTTCCTGCCATATCTGTGTAATTTAATTTAATTTTGGTCAGAAGGAAGTCATATTTTCCAACACACGAAGAATGCACAGTTATTCAAGATGTCCCCTTAGATAACGGAGTTAGAAGACCAAAGGGACCTAAAGAGAAAGGTGACTGTGACTTTGGTATTGAAGATTGGTTTGCCAGGACCTGAAGAATGCTTTAGGTTACTAAACATGAAGCTCAAAACCGGAGAAATACAATATTCATGGGACAAACATCACCATAGATAAAATGGCAGCGCAGGCCCCAAGAGACAAGACAGATAATGGGGCGCCGAACATGCTACTTCAGAGAGCCTCCCAGTGTCCTTGAGGGCTGAGAGCACTGCAGGGTAAAGTGAAGCTCAGCCTCGGTCAGACAATGTGTGTGTGTTTCCAAGAGGCTAAAAGTGTGTCTGTTTATAGGCTTCTAATGAAAAGTTGCTGGAGTTTGTTCAAAAACGTGTCCTCTCTAATCAGAGAACACAAAAGAGAGTCAGAACAGAGGAGAAAGACCTACCAGAACACGCAGTGTTTAGAATGAAAGAACCTTCACTCTGCCAGAGGGCCTGAAGCTTTGGTGAAATTATCTGTATTGAACTTCAGGAGGAAGGAAACCTGAGCTTTGGGGTCAACAGAAAGTATAAAGCAAAAAGCATTTCCACTAAAAAGGAAACTAAATACAGGCTAAAAGAAGTGTGATTACACTAAGAACTGCAAGAAGCAGGTGAGCGGAGGTGGTGGGCCTGGAGCATCTGGAACGTTCTGCACGCATGCGTGCTGGCAGCCCCTAAGGAGCTGTGGTGGGTATAACAGGAGAGGCAACTGCCACAAACGGTGGTGAGATCACCTATCTACCCCCTTGTGACTCTGGTTTTCTTGATCAAAGTGAATGACTATTTCAACAAAAAGAATTATAACAGAGGTGAGGTGTTCTCCAATGGAAACAGCTGGAACTTCACCGGATGAGGCTCCAAAATCACCTTCAGGGCTACAATTAGTGGCAACAGATTCAGTTTTGGTATCAGAAGCCATAGAGCCAGCATTATCACGAGGGATATTATGAAATATCCAAATATAAGCACATTTTTCCAAAACACTAATAAGAAATTGGTTTGTTTTTCTTTATTAGACTAGCTTTTTAAAATTCTACAAGCAGAGGTGTGAGGTTTCCGTCTTTAGAAGCTTTGTGGGTTGTTTTTTTTCTTTTCTTTTTGAGCACTTCTTTTTCATGTATTTTATTTTTATATATGTGTGCATATATGTCTGTCATGTGTGTGCAGGTGACACAGAATCAGAAGAGGGAGCTGGATCCCTGGGACGTGGAGTTGCAGGTGGTAATGGGATACCTTATGTGGATGCTAGGAACCAAAGCCCTCACACTCTACAAGAGCAGCAAGAGCTCTTAACTGCGGCTGCAGAGCGATCTCTCCAGGCCCTTAGGAAGGCTATGCTGTTTATTGCTTGTTTGCTTTCTGTATAATGTAACTAGCATAATTGGGAATGAAGATAAAACTTGGAACCAATAGTGAGAAAATGGAGTGTATAAAAAAGGGCTGTCGAAAACGTAAAGCCTGATTGCATTATTTGTAAATGCTCAAATGTGTGAAGGTTAAACTCCATATTGTTTTCATTTGTTCTGCATTTTGATTCTGAAATGAAAACTGCCTTATCCCACTTCTACTTGAAGCTTGCAAATCCACCTGTCTCTATGAAGCTGGCTCTGTCTTCATGCCCTTCTTCCGCAGAATACTGTGTAACCCATGTTCTCAAGGTAGCCAACACTACCGTCATTGTGAGTCAATAAATGTATATCTTAGTTCTTAATGTTGTCAGTTCTAGACTGGATAACTCCTAAGCCTGCTAATTTCCTTTGTTTTCTAAAAAAAAAGGGGGGGGTTGAAGAAATTTATATGTTTGTTCACAATAAAAAGAATTCATTTAAATCATAAAAAAGATATTTATCTTACCTCAGTCTTCAGGAGCAGTGTTTTAGTGTTATGCTTCCTTACTGAGCTATGCTACAATAATCATTACAACTCCGTCACTGATGTCTGATGTCTGTGGGACTTTTGAGGTTTGAAATAGATGACTGAAAAGTGTAAAATTTGTATTTTCATCTATGTATTTACATTTAAACTCATTGTCCTGCTTCTATTTTCTTTCTTCTGTCGCATTCTTTGTAACTTCCCCTAGTTTTTTTCTTATCTATGCCAATCATGTGCCATCATTTTCCCGCTCCATTATATTTTCTCATTATACGTATGTGCTAATGCTTACTGTGTGAAATAACAATATTGTTGTGTAGCAGTTACACTGAGGTTGCAGCCTTCATCTCGGAGCAAAGCTTGTTAAAATGCAGGATGTCGGAGGGGAGGTGACACAACAGGACAGTCTGATATGAAAGAAGGACAGTCTGATATGAAAGCTCATTAAGACCATGAATGTGTTAAGAGGGGTCAAACAACAGGATTCCATCCAGCAGGGAAGATTGTTAAACTTGGGAAGTAAACGACACAAGGGCTTCAGGAAGATCCTCTTCCTCCCCCTTTTAGTTACTATTCTAGTACTGTGAGAAGATGCCATGACCAAGGCTACTTATAAGACAAAGCATTTAACTGAGGACTGGCTTACAGTTTCAGAGGGTTAGTTCATGACCATCATGGTGGGAAGCAGACAGACATGACCCTAGAGCATTAGCTGAGAACACACATCTTGGTCTGCAGTCATGAGGCAGAGAATACTAACTGGGAATGATGTGGGCTTTTGAAACCCTGAAGTCCATCCCCAGTGACACACCTCCCCCATCAAGGCCACCATCTTAATCCTTCCCAAATAGTTCCACTAACTAGGGACCAAACATGAAAAACATATGAGCCTATCAGGACATTCTCATTCAAACCACCATATTCTCTGCACATATAGAAGCTGTAAGAACTATTGAGAGATGCTCTTATACAAGCTGAGCTTGCCAAAAAGAGGAGAGGCCAGCTGAACTACCGGGAAGAGACTCAGACCAACTGAACTACCTGGAAAGGACTCCAATCTACTGAGCTGCCTATAGGCTGTGCAGTAAGCTCCAGGTTTTCAGCTTTTGTGAACTCTCACCCATGCTGGGGTGGTCTTTGGCGATGTATCTGTCTTGGAATCATTTCTACTGTAAGTAAATCCCTCCTCCATATTCTTGTAAGTAACCCCAAATAAACCCACCAGTCACCAAGTTGGACTTGGGTGATATCCTTTCTTTGGGCTAGTGTTAATTCTCCCTCTGGTGTGAGTAGGCATTTATTCATGTCTCCCCAGGAATAGTGTCACACAAAAAACACACTTGATGTATTATAGCATGCATTAAACACCTCCAGAACAATTTAAAAGTATTTAACATGTCAAGTCCCTGACCTCTCTCTCGTGGCTTGTCTTAATGATACGATACATCCACGTACTCTAATGCCATGAGGCAGCTACATGGCATCTCAAACACTCAGTCCCCATTTAGAGTCCTTTTCCTGTCCTCCTCCTGCCTTTCTGCCTTACCCAACTCCCATCAGGAGATGCTTTCCTTCTTTACGAAGATCTCTCTTTAAAATTCCTATTGCCTTACAGAAAGTCAACAGATTATCTCAATCTTTGTCTATGATAACATCTCCATTTTGCTTTCATTGCAGTACAGGATCTCTGGATGTTGATCATATCAGATCTATAGTCAAGACCAAAGGGAGAACAAGTGTATTCTTGTTTGCTTGTTCAGCTCAGTTTTTTATGGAGCAGCTAGAGCTCAACCCTACCAGAAGCTGCAAGATTCTCTGGGTAAATTGATGCCCCTTGCAATTCTCCTATGTTTTTCTTCCTCGGTACCCCATTCTCATTCTGTGGCTTCAACATGCACAGCAAGCATTTCTGGCATCCCACCTTGACATAGCCTCCAGTCCTCCCACTTTGGGGGAACTCTTGTGTTTCCCCCAAAGAAGCTAAAGTAAACTATGGAAATACTTAAAAGAGCAGAGGGTGAAATCATGTGTTCCTGGACGAAAGGAGAGAAGAGCTAGCTGGAGGAGCTAGCTCCAGGGCTGCCAAACAGTGAGCCAACACATGGCATCTATTACGTGCATATTTATGCATATAGAGATTTGGTAAGCCATATGCAGAAAACTGCCCACCTGCCAATAACTGCACTTATTCAAAAATGGCCAGATGTCTCTACCCATCCTGGAGTGTAGTTTTGGAACCATGAAACGAGAACTCAGGTATAAGTGCACCTACAAAGAAAGCCCTTATATATAAAGATTTCCGATTGCTTCTCACTTCATCCCAGAAACACAAAGGAAGTGAGACCACTAGAAATTTCTGAAAACACAGACTTAATCTAAAGGTCAAATGCCTTAACAAGTGAGCAGTGAAATATTTTTTATACTTTGTGAAATAGTTTTCTATGTCTTTATTGTTGAAAATTTTAAATATATATATATATATATATATATATATATGGAATGTTTTATACAAATGTGAAGACTATCATGATGAACCATGACTCATATCTGTTTTATTTTGTATTTATTCTCTTTTTTTTTTGGTCAAGGCTTTATTCTTCTACTCACATCTCCATTTTCCATTTTTTTCTGCAGAAAATATAGATTATATAATCCAACTCACAAACATTTTTGAAAGGTCTTTGTGGCAAAGATCATTTCTACTCCAGAGAACCTAAGTTCTGTTCCCAGCACCCGTACTAGGCTCACAACTGCCTGTAATTCCATCCAAGATCCTCTTCTGGATTCCTAAGGTACCTTTACACATATTGTACGAGCACACAGACATATAGATAAGTAAATATAAAAAAAAATAAGTGTTAAAACCATTTTGAGGTGTCTTTAGAAAAAGAGGACAATTTTCAAAACATCATACCTTAAAAATTGACCATAATCATTTTACATTATCATTTTCCAGGCTAATGTTTCTACTACTGATTGTCTGAGAAACATTCCTTTTCTCCCAATGATTTCTTTCCTCATAGTGGTATCCAGATGAGAAGATGGCTTGTTTTTTGGGACTCTTTTAGCTGTAGATCTTTGTGCTATCTCTTTTTGTCCTTGCAGTGTATTTCCCCAAGTAGTTAGGCAGCTTGCCCTGCAGATATTTTTGTAATTTCTTCCTTGTGTTTCATGGGTTTTGTTACCCTTTGTCTCATATAATTAGTCTTTGCGTGAAGTTTCGAGCACATTTGTGAGCTAAGATGGTTTACAAAGAGCAACTTTGCCTACACAGCGGTGCACATCACAAAAGAAGGTGGGGAAGATGCCTGCTGCCCTCATCACTACTTTCCCAAACACCATGATGCCAGAATTATAAAGGTACAGCATTAAAAGGCTACAGGGGCGAAGAGATGGCTTAGTGGGTAAGACTGGGCAAGCAAGATTCTGAGACTTTCTATGCTCACTGATGAGAAAAAGGTGTAGGCAGTGAACGGCACCATCATCTCTTGGTGGGAACTGGGCGTCGAGGCCTGGGCCTGGGGAGATCACTCAGTCAATAAAGTGTTTGCCTCACAAGGGTGAGAACCTAAGTTTGGATCCTCAGAACCCATGAAAAATGCCAGGCACAATGAATAACACAAACTCGTTCATATGACTGGTGCACACGGGCCCCAGGAAATTTACCACCTTATGGAAGAGACAGTGACGGGCACATGATGAGCAGGACCATACACTACCTAGCGTAGTCTTATGCCTAGATATGCATAGCACTGACCTCTACTTAAACCTTAGCATCCCCTGAGTATCCAAAGATCAGCTTTGGGGTAGGGGCACTAGATATCCCCCCACATACGGCACCATTGAACAAATTCCTTTCTCTGCTTTTAACTATTAATTTGCTGCTTTAATTGACTGCCTGAGGACAAGTGGCCTAATCTGGATTCTTGGGGCAGCTGTGTCCCCAAGAGGGAGAATGTCTTTAAGTACTGTTATAAGAGATTGTCCTCTGATCTCTACATGAATTTCAGATGTTCATGCACCCCCACACTCATACAGTCACATGAACAACTTCCCTGCACACAAGAAGCCGCATACGCACACGCAGGTGCACGCACGAGTCATATGAAAAAACCCAGACACCCAATGTCAGTTTCTAGGAATTTATCTGTCCTCTAGCTAGGTTGGCACCTTTGTATGCATAGGCTACCTGCAGATCAGAGAATTTTGTCTACAGTCCAAGCCTTGGGCTTGCTGGTCTTATGTCAACTTGATACAAGCTACAGTCACTGGAGAGGAAGGAGCCTCAACTGAGAAAAGGCCTCCATAAGAACGGGCTGTATGCAAGTCTGTAGGGCATATGCTTAATTAGTAACTAATGTGGGAAGCATTCAGCCCATTGAAGGTGGAGCCATCCCTGGGCTGGTGGTCCTGGGTTTTATAAGGAAGCGACTGAGCAAGCTATGTAAGCAGCACCCCTCCATGACTTCTACATCAATTCCTGCCGCCAGGTCCCTGCCCTGTGTGAAGTCCTGTCCTTACTTCCTTTGATGATGAACAGTGATGTAGAAGCATAAGCCAAATATATACCCTTTCTTTCCCAACTTGCTTTATGCTCATGGTGTTTCAACACAGCAATAGTAACCCTAATTAAGACAACATCTCAGCTGGTGTCGCGGTTCAGGCAAATTTCCAAGTCAAAGCCTTGAAGAACAGACTATGGCAACTGGTTCAGATACTATTACCAAGCATGAAATTTCAGGAATGTTCACAGCCTGAGACAAAAGCACATAAGGCTGAAAAGCACATTAGCAGGGCTTTCAGAAGCCCTGAGTATGGGTGGGGTTCTATAGGGGACGGTGACCAGGGGCAGGAGGGTCTTGAAGTCCTGGAGTAGAAGAAGTCTTCCCCTTTCAGGCTGAACTAGGTCAGAGATAAAAGCATCCGTGTCTTCTCTCCCTCAGCTGCTCATTCAATACAATCTGCGCCGGTCCCTGGGTTGTGTCAGGGAGGGACTATGGCATGAGCTAGGTGACTCTGCCAGGCCAGCCACAGAACTCCGCAGACACAGAACAGTGATTAAAGTGAATGAATGGGCCACTGTGGGAAGCAGCAGGCAGTGCCTCTAAATATTAAAAATAGAACAGCCACTAATGCTACTTCCAGGTCACCCTAAGGGATCTGAAGCCCGATCTCTGCAGCACGTTCACACAGCCATGGCCATAGCAGCTTTACTCACGGTTTCCCAAACAGGGGAGCATCCAAGACGCCACTGGCCGCTGAGCGAATAGCGTGGTATGCACATACAGTAGAACACTGCTCACCCACACAGGGAAGAAGTATCAGCACATGCTACCACAGATGAACCTTGAAGCATGCTAACTGCCTGGGCCAGCCTTGCTAGATTACTGTGTGAGTCCACTTGTATGAGGTGCTCCAGAGGTCAAGTTCAGAGAGATGGGAAGTAGAAGATGGACAGAAGAATCGGGCTTTCCCAGGCACAGTTCTGGTTTTGGTAGGAGGAAGAGAGTTCTGCAGACAGACTGTGCCACAGTTTCGCAAGAATTGTAAATGTATTTAATGACACTCTGGTGGTGCACACAATAGGTCACGATAATCAGCTTTGGTTTTAGCAAATGTAAACACTTTAGATGCCTCAGTTGTGAGCAACAGAGAATCCTTATTTGATTTGCTTAAATACAAAAAAAAAAATATTTTTTCCTCAAGGTGAAGAAATCTAGAATGAATGGCTAGTTAACTTGGCAGTATAAACATCACTCACAACCCCAGAGTCTGTTGATCTTATGTCACAGGTTGGGCTGTTCTCATGAGGAAATTCCTCACAGTTGCAAGGCGGTTGTATTTGTTTCAGCCTTTGCATATGTTCCTCCAATGTCCAGTAGCACATATTTCTCAGTTCTCTTCATGGGAGCGAAGAGACATTTCTTGTACAATCCTAACACGCACATGCACTGTATCCCCATGGGTCTTCTGGGCAGACCAGCACCCTACTGTCACACACAAATGAATCATTGGCACGGAACAGAGTCAGGACAGCCCTGCATCAGTAGGCCAGCAAAACTTACTGAATCCTGATGGCCAGGAGGGAAGTGGGTAGCCACAAAGGTAGGACAATGCACAAAATGAGGTCATTGAGAAGCAATTCGCTCAAGCACCAACACTGCTCAGGCTTCAGTAAGAGCAAGACATCCTCGTCCTTGCTCAAGGGTCTTAGTAAGTGATGAGGGCCTCATGTTGCAGTCACAGCATAAAGGAAAATCACATCAGAGAGACTTTATGGCTGTTGGCAAAGTGACTTTGTGGGAAGATTATAGACTCCCCACCCCAGTGAGCAGCAGCATCCCAGAGAGCAGATCTGACACCGACCCTCCCTTGCCACATACCTCTAGGCACCTTGAGAAGATGGGAATCCACTGAGCATTGCTTCGGCATGAAATGTCCAGCAGTTTGGACCCAGAAACTGTTTAAAGGGTGAAAATACTCAGCCCTGTGGCACCAAATGGCTGTTTGTTTTATTTTCGCAGTTTGACGATGATAATTTGGGCCACATCACAGTCAAATGGCTCCCAGAATGCTGCCCATTCCACTTTAAAACCCTACCTGTGCCCATAAAGAGCATGAACCATAAATGCACAGGTGAGCAGCGCTTACACACAGCGTGGAGATGAGCTCGCACTGCCTGGTGACTGCTGATGGCTATGACTTTCCCCATGACGTCAGCAGCTGAAGAGTACAGGTGCTAACTGGTTGTCCAGTCCAACCAGGGGTGCCTGAGCCCCATTGCTTGATGAACACATGATTGAAACACCCAGCCTTCAATCTTAAATTTCCTTTCTGTGGTTTTATTCAATTTAAACTTCACTGGTCAAAAGCACAAGTCTGACTGGCCTTTGTTATGCTACTAGTGCCAGGAAGCATGGGTTCCCTCATCCTACGGGAGCTGACTGAGGTTAAACATGGAGAAAGCTACCATGGATCCTTGCAGAACTCAGTGTTCCGTACAGCACTGGGGAGACACAGTGGGACTTGGGATATGGCTCCATCCATAGGGTCTTGCTTAGCATTCATGAGTCTTTGGGTTCGGTCCTCAGTACTGCATAAACCAGGCATGATGGTGTATCTTGTAACTGCACTGGAGATGGAGGCAAGATAATCAGAGTTTACAGGTTATCATCCGCTAAATAGTGAGTTCAAGGCCACATATGACTCCGTCTCAAAAAAAAAAAAACTAAGCTAAAAAAAGAGGCAGGTGTCACCCTTATGTTTAGGGGAGGATGAATTTCCAAGAAGACAGAGTCAGACGAGCCATCAAGCGCAGGGCTTATTAGAGTCAGTCAGAGTGGTAGAGTCTAAAGTGACGGCTTCAGCCATCCCAGGGAGAGCACAGGGCATTCTTTTGAAGCTCCTTGAAAATGCATATGGAAGCAGAGACATGCTACAAGTAAGTGGGCTCAAGGCTGGCTAACATCACCAAATTAACCTAAAATTAAAGCACACTGTGGTAGTTTGAAAAGAAAATGCCCCCTTATATCAGCAACACTATTAAAAGGTATAGCCTTGTTGAAGTAGGTTTGGTCTTGTCCCACCATAATGATAATAGACTGAACCTCTGAACTATAAGTTACCCAATTAAATGTTTTCCTTTATAAGAGTTGCCAGGGTCATGGTGCCTCTTCACAGCAATAGAAACCCTAACTAAGACAGACATTGGTACCAGGAACTGGGTACTGCTGTGGCGGGCCTCACCATGCTTTTGTTTGGAGGAATTTGGACTTTGGTACTTGGGGTTAGGAAAGCAGTAGAATGCTTTAAACATTACCTAATGAGCCATACTAAAAACAGCATGGAAGACAGTGGTGCTGAGAATGGTTCAAACTGTTTGTGGCAGGGCAGGAGGGGTTAGGAGGTGGGGGGCAGGCACTGGCTTAAGAGGTTTCAGAAGAGAAGAATTTTAGTATGTTGCCTAGAGATCTTTCTTGTGATATTTTGGTGAAGAATGTGGCTGCTTTTTGCCCTTTTCCGAAGAGCCTGTATGGGGCCAAAGTGAAGAGATTAATTCCATTGGCAGAGGAAATCTCAGAAGAATTTAGTATTGACTTTATTATATGGTTATTACTGATCACTCTAATATTATACAGATTTATAATGAAAAGAAGCAAGGAAATGTAAATTTTTAGGGAAAAAAAAGAGCACCAGGAATGGAGTTAAGTGGAATAGAGCTAAATTCTGTGTTCAAGGAGATAAACATTAAAAAATCGAATAAAGGGACTGACCTTAGGGCAAGATCCTACCCAGCTAAGTTACCAACTTTTAAAAAGAAATTAAAGGAAAGCTTAAAGTAGGTTGTGGTGATATGGGCCTTTAATCCCAGCACTCCATAGACAGAGACAGGCAGATCTCTAAGTTTGAGGCCAGCCTGGTAAGGTTCTGGCTGGCAGCTAGCATCTTTCTCCTTTGGCAGCTACATGGTGTTTCCTTGACTCTGCCAACTTTCTCTCTATATCTGTGTTCAGATTTCCTGCCTGGCTTTACTCTACTAAACCATTGACTGAAACAGCTTCTTTAATGACCAATGGTAATAAAATATATTCATAGCATACAGAGGGGAATCCCACTTCACATGACCACAGCAACTCTTACAAAGAAAACATTTAATTTGGGTGGCTCATTTACAGTTTTAGAGATTCAGTCTATTGTCATCATGGCAGGGAGCTTGGTGGTGTGCAGGCAGACCTGGTGCAGGCTACATCTTGGTTTGCCATCAACAGGAAGTTGACTGAGATACTGGATGGTATCTGACACATAAGAAACCTCAAAGTCCACACCCTCAATGACACACTTTTTCCAACAAGGCCATACCTCCTAAAAGTATCACTCTCTATGAGTTTTTTTTTGGAGGGGGCAATTACATTCAAACTACCACAGTGAGTCTTCTACAAATATGTCCACAGGCCAACCTGTTCTAAATCATTCTTTATTAAAACTTTCATCCCAGGTAATTCTAGTTTATGTCGACACTTAAAACCAATCAGCAGAGTGAGCAATGAATGTGAGATGCTATGACTGGTAATTAGATATTTTGGAATACCTACAGATCTGGTGTAGCGTTGATTTGGAGCGGGCCAGTGAAGTTCCCAGAGGAGAATGGTATGAGGGTCTAAATAGAGGTGGCAGAAGATCGCCCTTGATACAGATCCATTTAATTGGCTGAGGGATTGTGAGAACAAAAGCAAAACAGAAACAAATGGTTCAATTCTCAGGAACTGGGCTGCGCTTCTTTCCTCCCTAGACATCTGTCCCAGGCTTTGAAGCTTCGGACTACCAAGAATTGTGCAAAATGCAAGGCAAGCATTTTACTAACTCAGCCATCTCCTGTGTAGAATCTTAAATAGTTGATCTTCTGCAACCCAAGAATACCACAGTAGTTACTGAAAGGTGTGAAGAAGAGAGTGGAAAGAGGTGGTGGATTGACTTCCTGATGCCTGCAAGGCATCTCAGCTGCTCCAGCACACGGGTGCCTGCACACCACCATGCTCCCTGTAATAATGATAATGGACTGAACCTCTGAAACTTTGAGTCACCCCAGTGAAATGTTTTCTTTATAAGAGTTGTCATGGTCATGGTGTCTCTTCACAGACACAACAGAGAACCAAAACTAAGGCAGAAGGCTAGAAAAAGGATGGTTAATGCCATCCTTAGTTTTTGTTGTTGTTATTGCTTTGGCATCTTGACATCAGCTGGGATCCTCTGAGAAGAGGGATCTCAATTGAGTAAACCCTTTCACTTAGTAAAACGGGCCAGTAAGGCAGCTTACTAGCATTTTCCTGACCTGAAGAGCTCCCAATGGTGTAGGATGTCCTTCTGTATATGTGTTGCTCTTATTGGCTAATGATTAAAGGTGTTTTAACCAATAGTTTAGCAACATAAAGCCAGGTGGGAAATCTGAACAGACATATATATATATATATATATATATATATATATATATATATAGAGAGAGAGAGAGAGAGAGAGAGAGAGAGAGAGAGAGAGAGAATAGAGAGAGAATAGTCGGAGTCAAGGAGATGCCATGTAGCTGCTGAAGGAGACTGACACCTGGAACCTTCCCAGTAGGCCACAGCCTTGTGTCAATACATAGATGATTATAAATAGGTTAATTTAAGATGTAAAAGCCAGCTATTGGCCAAACAGTGTTGTAATTAATACAGTTTCTGTGTGTTATTTGGGTCTGGGTGGCTGAGAAATTAAAGTTCAGTCTCCAGTTACATCCCAACACAAAGAAGGGATAGTGTTCACAGTCCCCTCTGTTTGTGACTTCAGCTTTCTTTTTGATTGCCTTATTTACCAGCTCATTGCCCTTCTGATCACCATCTATTAAAGAATTTCATATCACATGTCAAAAAATCTAATGCAGTTGAAAGGAAGAGGATGTCTTGCTGCCAGGGGCATTTGCAAGCAGGAGGAGAGGCTACAGAAGCTCTGAGAAGAAGGAGCTTTGTCATCCTTTTCTAGTGGCTGAGAAGAGTGGCTAAGACAGAGCATCATCCACCGGCCTTCACTTTACAGATCTAGAAACTCATATGTGCTGATGGCATAAAACAGAAGCGAAGCTGTCTGGAGAACAATGGGGATGAGTGAGAGGTGGGTGGGGGGCGCCTGTAAATGGGGACATAGTGGGGTATGGGGTCTACATACAAAGGAAGAAAGTAGTGAGGTCCAAGTGATCTCCCTGAGTGTGACTCAGTCTGGCCAAAGGACAAAAGAGGGCTTGGTGTTAGTGCAAAGGAAGGGGATGATCACCGCCCACCTGAGCTCCCAGCATCAGAGTTGACAGGCTGAGGACTGAAACCTGCGGACAGTGGGAAGTGTGAAAGGGGAAACTATTGAGCAGCAAGAGAGAGTTCCTAGGATGGAGATAAAGGTGTCAGGACTCAGATCAGTAGTCACCAGAGCTCTCACTGAACAGAAAGGGTCCCAACAATAGGCTGCTATCTGGCGCTTTCTTGGGGCTTAAAAAAGACTTTTCAAAGAGAGGGGGTCGTGTAGGGGAAACAGCCATTTTCCTGGGAACCAGGATGTCATCAGCGGCTATCAGAATGTGGTTGTCAGCAAACAGCAAGTTGTCAGCTCAGCAGTGGGAGGCCTGAAGGGTCAGCCCCATCTCCACAGCCTGGTGGTGTTAAGTCCTGGCCCCAGTTAGCACTATTCCAATAATTTCACTCCCTGGACAGACACATGTTGTGCAATATTAGTTTAAGGTGTGTTACATTTGTTTATGCTGTGGAACATTTGTGTAATGATGCAAAGGTATGTTGCATTCTTTTATCTTGCATTTGTCTAACTCTGTGAAGCTGTGCTACTCTGCCTGTCTGAAACACCTGTTTGGTCTAATAATAATAAAAAAAAAACAAACACAACCAATCAACACATACACAAGTAGAAAAAAAAGAGTTGAACGGGTCATAGCTAGGCAGGAGAAAGGAATAGGTGGGGCTGCCAGGCAGAAAGAATAAATAGAAGGAGAAATCTAGGCTTGAGAGGGAGGAGAGAGGAGCAAGAAAAGGAGAAGAAGAGGAGGATGCCAGGGGTCATCCACATAGTCCTGCAGCCAGTCACGGATGGAGTAAAAAGGAAAGAAAGATTGTAGAATAAAGAAAGGTAAACGTCTAGAGGCAAATTATACTTAAAGACAAATGGGATAATTTGAGCTAGAAACAAGCCAAGCTAAGACTGGACATTCATGAATAAGAATAAGTTTCAATGTGTTTATTTGGGAGTTCGGTGGCAGGCCCCTCAAAGAGTTAAAAAAAAAACACTACAGACATGTATTCTAGGTCCAATCTCTGTGAATCACACTGAGATAAGATAGGCTTGCCTCCAATCATCTGTTTTGGAGTCTTGCAAATAAGAACCCTGGCACCACTGTAAAACCAGATGTTTTAGGCTCAGAAATTTAGTTATTTTACAGAGGTAACTTTGAATAATAAGATTATTTTAAAACTTAGTAGTCTTTTAGACTAATATGAATTTTAATGAAACTTTCAGACATGTATATGATATATTTTTGACATATCCAGTCCCTACTTCCTCCTTCCAGCTCAACATGGAGCCCCCATATTTCTTTCTCCCAAAGTCATATCCCCCCTTTGTAAAATCAATAACCCTCTGAGTCCAATTAGTGCTGTCAGTGTGTACAGAGATATGGGGGTACTCACCTGGGCGTGGGCAGCCACACTCCCAGTGAAAAGTGACTGTCTCTCCATCCTCAGCCATCAACTCCAATAGCCTCTCAGCTAATTGGTGGGCCTTGGGAGCCAGTCTCCAACCTGTGCTGGGTGTTGGCTGGTTTGCTCTTAAGCAGGTACCCAAAGCTCCCGTGGGTGTGTGTGGGCAGCAGCTGTGCCCTACCCAGAGGACAACATTTCACTTCTCTCCTTCATATCCTCTGGCTCTTACATTCTTTCTGTCCCTTCTTCCTCAGTGTTCCCTTAGCCTCAGACATGGGGAACTTGATATAGATGTCACATCTAAGGCTGAACACTCCGGGTCACATTGTCCCCACACCTGGACCAGTTGTGAATCTCTACACTCACCACTGGGTACACTGGGTAGCAGCATAAGATACATCTTCTCTCTACCCACCTCTCCAGTCCCAGAGTCCCTTGAAAAGCTGCAGGTGCTTCATGCATGTGCAGTGGGAAAAGAAGAGGTAGAAAGAGAGACAGGTAGGTAGAAAGAGAGACAGGTAGGTAGAAAGAGAGACAGGTAGGTAGAAAGAGAGGCAGGTAGGTAGAAAGAGAGACAGGTAGGTAGAAAGAGAGACAGGTAGGTAGAAAGAGAGGCAGGTAGGTAGAAAGAGAGGCAGGTAGGTAGAAAGAGAGGCAGGTAGGTAGAAAGAGAGGCAGGTAGGTAGAAAGAGAGACAGGTAGGTAGAAAGAGAGGCAGGTAGGTAGAAAGAGAGGCAGGTAGGTAGAAAGAGAGACAGGTAGGTAGAAAGAGAGACAGGTAGGTAGAAAGAGAGGCAGGTAGGTAGAAAGAGAGGCAGGTAGGTAGAAAGAGAGGCAGGTAGGTAGAAAGAGAGGCAGGTAGGTAGAAAGAGAGGCAGGTAGGTAGAAAGAGAGGCAGGTAGGTAGAAAGAGAGACAGGTAGGTAGAAAGAGAGGCAGGTAGGTAGAAAGAGAGGCAGGTAGGTAGAAAGAGAGGCAGGTAGGTAGAAAGAGAGGCAGGTAGGTAGAAAGAGAGACAGGTAGGTAGAAAGAGAGGCAGGTAGGTAGAAAGAGAGGCAGGTAGGTAGAAAGAGAGGCAGGTAGGTAGAAAGAGAGGCAGGTAGGTAGAAAGAGAGGCAGGTAGGTAGAAAGAGAGGCAGGTAGGTAGAAAGAGAGACAGGTAGGTAGAAAGAGAGGCAGGTAGGTAGAAAGAGAGGCAGGTAGGTAGAAAGAGAGACAGGTAGGTAGAAAGAGAGGCAGGTAGGTAGAAAGAGAGGCATCAGGCACTTTCAATCGTGCAGACACTCCTGGTTTGATCAGTGCTGCACAGGGAGCTAGCTTGTGTCTAGAGTGTGATGTCAAGGATGTGTCGGATGGGCACATGTCCAGCACCCCAGGGGAGGGAAGCAAGCAGCCTAAGGGGAAGTCTGGTGACACCGCTCAGCCAGTATGCACAGGAGACAGTGATGGGATAATCAGTGGAGAAATGTGAAGGGGTTTGTGGGTTACTGCACACCCTAATATCTGTAAGTTGGAAGGGCAGACAACATGTTTTTTAGCCACTTCTTTTTTCTTGCAGGAAAATATTCTAGGAAGAATAAGTTCATTCTGGCCTGTAATTTGAGGGGATCATTTCATCACGACAGGGAAAACATGGCATCAGGTATGGAAAGCGTGGTTGCAGGAGCAGATGACCAGAAGATCATACTACTTCCACAAACAGGAGTAGAAAATAAATAGGAAGTGAGGCCCAGCCCCACTGACCAGTTCCTCTTGTGGGCCTTCCCCTACAAAGTTATCACAGCCTTACAAAGAAGAGCCACCATCCAGGAACCAAGTGCCCAAACACATGAGCCTGTGGAAGACATTTCACATTCAAGCCACAAGACGGCCCTGAGACCATTGTATTTCTGTACATGTGTGTAATGAAGCCTCTTGGCCACAAGCAAGCTGAGACATCTCATCACCGTGCACCATCCTACCACTCACCTGGAGTCTGCATCGTGGAGCTGGAGATGTCTTTTCTCTCTGCCATCTGCTATCTGCCTACGGCTTCCACCCCCAATATTTTTTTCCCACTGTTCCTCCTCCTCCTCCTTTTTCCAAGGTAAGAAAACATTCTGTCTCTCTCTTCTAGAAATGGCCCAGTGAACATACAGGAGCCAAACTCAATGATAGGAAGTCAAATGCTGGTATCCAGTGCGTGAGGAATTCACGTTTCCTGGGTTCTTTGGGTGGGGATGATGGTAGTGAGACATCATCCACACACAATATCAATGGGCTCCACGCCAATTAGTTGTATGCTTCAAAATTGTTAAAATGGTCAATTTTATGTGTCGCATATTTGATCACAATAAAAGGAAAGCATGGAGAATCTAAAATGGCACAGGGAAGCTGTATCCAAGTGTCCCCATGTCAAGTAATGTGGAAAAGAACATTGCCAGGGCGAAAGGACCACTATCCCATGCTTTCTCTAATGTAAAACTGGTGAAGGAGTTCCTTCTGTCTATGTGTTGCTTTCATTGGTTAATAAAGAAACTGCCTTGGCCTAGTTGATAGGGCAGAACTTAGGTAGGCAGGGGAGACAGAACTGAATGCAGGGAGGAAGAAAGGAGGAATAAGGGAGAGCCAGAATCAAGCATGCCAAATCTTTCCTGGTAAGCCATTGCCATGTGGTGATACATAGATTAATAGAAATGGGCTAATTCAAGGTATAAGAGTTAGCCAAGCCGGGCGATGGTGGCACACCTCTTTAATCCCAGCACTCGGGAGGCAGAGGCAGGCAGATCTCTGTGAGTTCGAGACCAGCCTGGTCTACAAGAGCTAGTTCCAGGAAAGGCTCCAAAATCACAGAGAAACCCTGTCTTGAAAAACCAAAAAAAAAAAAGTTAGCCAATAAAATGTTAGAGCTAATAGGCTAAGCAGTGATTTAATGAACACAGTTTTTGTGTGGTTATTTCGGGACTAAGCTAGCTGGGTGGCCGGGAGGAACAAGCAGCCCTCTTCCTGGCAACATAAGACTCTGGGAACTACTCTTTATATAGAAGAAACTCGAAGCAATAAAACTGATGTTATCAAGGCTTTATTAATAAATAGACTTGCTTAGGAGACGTTAAGTCACACAGGTGGAATTTAGGTATGGGAACACTGCCTCCAAAATAACCCTAGGTTAAGCGGTTTGCTAACCAGCCCTGTTAGAGATAAGGGAAATCAGGTTACTAGGAGGTAAATATCTGTTCACCAGCACTGGACGGCTGTTAGAGCTGTCCCCATATCAATGAAGCCTCTGACAGGCAGCTCAAGGGGACGGTGCAGGATCATAACCAATGTTAAGGCCCAGCCTGCCATAAAACCCCCAGTTCTCTTTTTGGAAAAGCATATTTCTGTTAGGTGGACAAGATGACCCTGCGTAGCAGCTACTGGAAAGAAATCCCAGCAACAACACTGGTGTTCTTAAAATAATTCAGGCAATGTCTTTGCTGTGTAAATCTCTGATCTTCCTACGTGGCTGGACTTGCACTTTCTTGTCTCTGTTTAAATTTTTCAAAGTGTAACCTGGGGCCAGTATCTAAAAGATTCAAGGATGACAAAATATGTAAAATACATATGCCTAAGGCGTATATAAGTTAGCAAAACCCTGTATTCAGGGCTGACTTCTCTTTGAGCACTGAGCTGTGCACATGCTATTAAAGAGCCTTTCCTTTAAAAATCTCTAAATACGAGGAGCAGCGTGCTATGTCTATAACGCTCTCACTTGCCGTGTTTGTACTTGGTAAAGGATGCTTGAGGGCTGATGGGATTCATTGTAAATACTCTTGAAAAGAGAGGCTGAGGTTTAGGAGATGGCCCCACTGGTAAAGGGCTTGCTGTGTAAGCTCAGGTCCCCAGAACACACATCAGGCCAGATGTAGGATGTTGCATCTGCAATCCCAGCACTCCTATTGGAATAGAGGAGACAGAGGCAGGAGTCTAGTTTCCCCAATTCCTGCCCTGTGTAGCAAACACACTAGGACACTGGCCGAAGTAAAACGACCATTCGTCAACCGGAAGCCTGTGGGTCACAGTGCCGCTTGTCATATCTCAACTTACCCCAGGTCTGAAGGATAACAGTTGCTCAGATGGGTCCCTCAGCCCAGATGACAAGGGACAAATGCTAAAACTGCTCACTGATGAGACATGGGCATTCTACAGGTCCCCTGTGAGTACTGACTTGTTGCTGGGTGAGCACCGCGTAAAATGCCAAGGCTCTAGAGAATGACATGAGGAAAGGTGAGCCCTTTGCTGCTCCTGTAGCCCTTGAAGGCAAATGCTGGTCTCAGCTCACATCTATGCAATCCTATAAGGCAGCCAGTCAAGGAAGCTGAGGGCTGGTGGACTCTTCAGTATTTTATCTGCATAGTCCTTTATTTATTTTGTGGGTTTTTGCAAACGGGGCCTCACCGAGTCTGTGCTACCATACTAGCTGTGGTACAGTGGGTAAGGAGAGGGTGACTGGGTTGGGGGAGCCTCGGGGCCTGGGCTCACAGCAGCCTGGGAGTTGGGATATTGAGTAGATTTTTGCCTCTATAAGTGAGTTTCCTCCTTTACATAATGGGAACACGCTGAAGATAAAAACAGAGCATGAATGCTCACTGTGCAACCGTAAAACCCTAACTTCCCATCCACCAGGGCAGTGGGTGGTGACTGGAGCATCATCAGGTTAGCCCGTTGTCACAGTCCCTGTGGCACAGACGATGGTGCTGTGATCCCAAGCAACCAAATAGCAACCAGACAGGGACACACTTCTCCAGATCTACCCTCTGCCTTAGATCTTGTCTTCCCACAATGCCCTGCTCCCAGTCCCAGCACAACAAATCCATCACTAGGCTATTCGAAATAGGAAGCTATTTCCCATAGTTCAGTATCTCAAATGTACTTGCATCACCACCCTTCTTCTTTGTTTTGCAGAGACGTGCTGACATTAGCAGCATTAAAGCCATCATTTGCGAAATTACCCCCAAATTATATTAGCATTCCCGCAGAATAGTACTTTTCATGCAAATGAATAGTAGGTGAATTTAATAGAATCTCCCTAAAAATGAGTCCCAAGGAATCCATAGTGAGCGACTCTCTCTGCAATTCCAGAAGCTATGCTATGTAGATATAAACACCAAAGACAGGAAGCAGGAAGGGCTGCGAATGTACAAGTAGCCCTTGGAGGTTCCTATAGCTACCCTGTTGGAGCAGCCGTTCCTATCTGTCATGTGTACGTGTGTGTTTTCACACAGTTACCTGCCGTCTAAGCACAGTGACCACAAATTAAAGCCACTCCCTTTACCTAATGATTAAGCAAGAGGTCCCTCCTCCTGTCTGATTTTAAAGTTGATACACTGGTTATGCTGGTGTCTGAAAAATGGATAATAAAGAAAGAACTTGCAATAAGAACAAACTGGACAGAGGTCAGAGCTGTCAGCGATGTCTTTGCTTGGCCAGAAGCCAGGCTGGGAACATTCAGGAAAGAAATAATCAAATAGTTATTAATGGTCTCCATACCATGACCATTGGCCCTTGTAGTTCAGATTAATTTGTACTTTGCTCCTTACTATGTATAGAGGAAGAAGTTTGAGGCCAAGGGATTAAATGGCTACTTTCAAATCCTCCAACATGCAGGCTGGAGCTAGGACAGAACATTCTAAATCTACCTCTGTCTGTGCTTCAGCAGGAGATGTGGAACTTATCTGAGCTCAGAATCTGTGTGGCAACTCAAGAGGGAAACAGACCAGAGAAGTTCAGGGGAGATGGCCCAGAGAGGCAAAAACACTTGCTGTGGAAGCATAAGGACCTGAGTTCAAATCCCCAGCACCCATGTCAGAAGCCAGGGATAGCACACCTATAACTGCAGCGTTGTGGAGCAGAGACAGATGGATCACTGGTGCCATCTGGCTGCCACCTTAGCTCCAGGTGCAGTGGGAGACCCTGTATTAAAGGAATAAGTCAGAGACTGATAACACAGGACACTGAATATCCGCCTTTGGCTTCTGTTTACTTTTATGTAGAATCTAATGGGCCAAACTGCACAGTGGACTGTCCAGGGATGCTCACCAGGGGCTGAGAAGGGGGTAGACAATAGTGAGGTGTGTCAAAGGGAACCACATTTGGACAAATTTTAGATAATGCGAGTAAATTCTGGAGGCTTCAGGTAATGTATAATGGCAATAGCCAATAGCACTCTTCTGTATTCTTGAAAGATTCCAAGAGAGCAGATTTTCATGTTCTCACCACCATAATATAAGTATGTGAGATGATAAATAAGTTTATTAGCACTATTTAATCATTTCTCAATGTACACATATGTTAAGACTTAAGGTCTTATGACATAAGTAAATAAAATTTTATCTATCAATTATGCTTTAATAACATGGGAAGGATATCTATGAAAAGGAAAACAAAAGTAAAATTAAATAATTAACAGGTACGCATAGTAATAACTCAACTCATGCCAGAAGGATAAAAGAGAAATAGCAGCTGTTGGCTCTTGAAAACCATTAGAGTGATGGACAAAAGGCTGAAGACCAAGAAGAGGTGAGCTATAAGGAGATCCTGTTACAGGTGTGGGGACAGGAGACAGAGCTGTGGGACCTGCCTGAGAAGATGGGCAGCCAGAGAAGGAAACGAACGCCAGGCAGACAGAAGAGAAGAATGTTTGGCAGAGGAAAGGGAAAACAGAAATCCGAGGGGCTGGAAATGCCTGGCACGCTCAGAAATGGGGAGGAAAGTGTGGAGAGAGAGTGATGTGGTTCAGGTGTGTGGACTCATCTGCAGCATCCAGGCCAGTGGCCCTCCGTGGGAAAGCAGAGCTGTAACGAACATGTGCAAAATTTTCATAAAGTAGAAAATATTGAGGAATGCTGAGACATGATTATCATTTACATCCTGGCACTTTTTTCTCAGTGGGAGAAGAGGTAGAAAATAATTTAAAGCTATGACCTGTAACTTTCTGTACAGCTTCCAGGCAGTGAGCAATTGTTGCTCTGCGACTAGCAATGCTGGCCACTGCTCTTTCTCACACTCTTTCCAAGGACTTCCTTTGGCACCTCAGGGGCTGGAAGTGATACACTGCATTGGTGAATATTCCAGCTCATGTTTGCTGTGGATTAACTCAGGCAGCTACTCAAGGACGATGTGTGCTTGAAATTCCATCCCATGTCGCTCCTGCGCAGGAGTTCTTCATCTTGAAAATTAAACCAATCACGCAGATTTTTTCTTTGGGGAGAAAGAAGATGTGGTGTGGATCGTGTCTCACCACAGACATCACTAAAGCCTTTTATCAGTCTTTATAACACTGTGATAAAAAAAAAACAAGTCTTCAATAATTCATGTACTCATTTATTGCTCAATGGAATCTTGATGGTCTACCTAGCACATGCCAAGTAGTGTTCTGCACAATTGAATGACAGTTTGTCATGTTCTCATAGAGTTAAGAGTCTTGCATGACAAGAAGTGTGTGTGTGTGTGTGTGTGTGTGTGTGTGTGTGTGTGTGTGTGTGTAGACATAAGTTCTAGAAAGGAAAATGAAGGAGCATAACATCTGTGGATTATTGTGTTGTATAGCTATTACCACCAGATTGGAACATTCCTTCCTGGACTCAGGGAAGAAGACCATAAGACTTGGGTAATAAAACTTACAAGGCTCAGGAAACTCCTGAAACTTACAAGCATCACAGTGTTAAAAAGAAGTAAACAACTTCTGGGAAAAGTGAACCAATGTTTTCTTAGGTAGACTGGTCCAGGAGGCTTGGATTGCTAATGTAGTATTTGAGGGATGAATGGATATAAGTGAGAGTCTAAGCCATTTGGCCCTTGGGGAGATGTTTTTAGACATAGTGGAAAATGAAAATATATGGAAGTAGATGGTATTTATCTGACTGAAAGTCAGGGAGTGGTGTGCCTAGAAATAGTGCGGGAATGTGAGACAGGATGGGAGCTGCAGTCTCATGGAAAGGGTTCCAGTGGCCACTGCAAAGATATAGCTTCCCATTCTGTCCATGGGAAATGAGCAACAGTATCTGTCCTCTCTGTCTGAAGGACTTTGCACACCCACTTTGAAGAGAACTCAGTGTAAGTTGAAAAGATGGGAGATCAAATTAATACAGACAAAAAATAAGGACAATTTGTGACAGGCTGGCAGCTGTGAGGGTTATATGGCT
Source organism: Microtus pennsylvanicus (assembly GCF_037038515.1). NCBI lineage: Eukaryota > Metazoa > Chordata > Mammalia > Rodentia > Cricetidae > Microtus > Microtus pennsylvanicus. The sequence goes on from NC_134585.1 coordinate 35,087,512, forward strand.
GTTGCTGGGGTGGGTTGTGAGGTTAAAGCTGCTTGCTGGAATTTGCTAAGGCACTGGATGCAAAAGTAGTACTCCCGATAAGACTCTGAAGTGATAAAGAAGGGAGGTGTTATTGATCTCCATGGGTTCGTAATGAAAGACTCAGGTGGGAGGTGCGAGGAACACACAACTGTGTTTGGTGTATCTGAGGTTTGAGATGCTCTGATGGTTAATGGTGATTATCTACCTGACAAGATCCAGAATTGCCTGAGAAAGAAACTTCTGGTAGTGGCTGTGAAGAGTTACTAGTTAAAATTAGTTGCGACAGGAGGACCTTCTCCACATTGGATGACACTCTTCTCAGTGCTTTCCAGGAAACACACCACGGGGTTGATTCTAGGAGAGACGGATGTGATGGAAGCTTTCTGGGGATTCCTGTGCAGGTCTTAGGCTTTGTGCATTGCTGTTAACTGTTCTCTCGGACTGTGGCCTCTGTGTGTCCTCAAGTGGGAGGGCTTGGTCAGCTCCAAGTTATCTATTCTGTTTCTCAGAACTGCTGCTCAGAGCAGCTTGGAAGCCGGCCTCTCTAAACAGTAGATCCTGTTGTCCTTTAGGATTTTTTTTTCTGTTTGTTTGTTCCATTTTATATTTTTGTGAAAATGTTATTAAATGTCTTTGCAGAGCAAATTCAGCCTCCAGACACAGTGACAAGACCCTATTGTGCTGTAAGCACTGGCTGGGTCATGGAAGGCCCTTCTAGCTTTCCATTCTTCTGAGATGGGGTGGTAGGCAGGATCTCATCTTTGGGTTCCATGACGCTCATATGGTCAGACAGAGGCTTCCTAGGGCCAATGTTAGCAGTACCTTAACATGACAATGGCATTTGTGATTTAAAGACTATATCTGGGCAGCTGCATCAGGGATCTGAACCTCTGGTAGCTACCTATTCTTTATAAAGTTTAACACTGCCCTAAGGGAAGTCAAACTCCTCTGGGACTACAGCAGTCAGAGCTCTGATACACTGACTGCTTACCTTACCAAGAACATTCTGTATTCTAGTGGCTAACATAATGATTTCTGCCCTGGTCAGTGTAACTTTGACGTCAATGCCACTGTAACCATCATCATTCAGCTCCTGAGTGAGCAACTCATTCAGATCATCTTTGATGATGTCATAGGCAACTGACGTTATCTTCTTGGATAGCATTGCAATGGCAAAATGGAGTATTGTGAGGGAACAATGGAGTATTTTGAGGGAACAATGGAGAATTGTGAGGGAACAATGGAGTATTGTGAGGGAACAATGGAGTATTGTGATGAACAATGGAGTATTGTGAGGGAACAATGGAGTATTGTGATGGAACAATGGAGTATTGTGATGGGACAATGGAGTATTGTGATGGAACAATGGAGAATTGTGAGGGAACAATGGAGTATTGTGAGGGAACAATGGAGTATTGTGAGGGAACAATGGAGTATTGTGATGGAACAATGGAGTATTGTGAGGGAACAATGGAGAATTGTGATGGGACAATGGAGTATTGTGAGGGAACAATGGAGAATTGTGAGGGAACAATGGAGTATTGTGATGGAACAATGGAGTATTGTGATGGAACAATGGAGAATTGTGATGGGACAATGGAGTATTGTGAGGGAACAATGGAGAATTGTGAGGGAACAATGGAGTATTGTGATGGAACAATGGAGTATTGTGATGGAACAATGGAGAATTGTGAGGGAACAATGGAGTATTGTGAGGGAACAATGGAGTATTGTGAGGGAACAATGGAGTATTGTGAGGGAACAATGGAGAATTGTGATGGGACAATGGAGTATTGTGATGGAACAATGGAGAATTGTGAGGGAACAATGGAGTATTGTGAGGGAACAATGGAGTATTGTGATGGAACAATGGAGAATTGTGAGGGAACAATGGAGAATTGTGAGGGAACAATGGAGTATTGTGATGGAACAATGGAGTATTGTGAGGGAACAATGGAGTATTGTGAGGGAACAATGGAGAATTGTGAGGGAACAATGGAGTATTGTGATGGAACAATGGAGTATTGTGATGGAACAATGGAGAATTGTGAGGGAACAATGGAGTATTGTGAGGGAACAATGGAGTATTGTGAGGGAACAATGGAGTATTGTGAGGGAACAATGGAGAATTGTGATGGGACAATGGAGTATTGTGAGGGAACAATGGAGAATTGTGAGGGAACAATGGAGTATTGTGAGGGAACAATGGAGTATTGTGATGGAACAATGGAGAATTGTGAGGGAACAATGGAGTATTGTGAGGGAACAATGGAGTATTGTGATGGAACAATGGAGTATTGTGAGGGAACAATGGAGTATTGTGATGGAACAATGGAGTATTGTGAGGGAACAATGGAGTATTGTGAGGGAACAATGGAGTATTGTGAGGGAACAATGGAGTATTGTGATGGGACAATGGAGTATTGTGATGGAACAATGGAGAATTGTGAGGGTACAATGGAGTATTGTGAGGGAACAATGGAGTATTGTGAGGGAACAATGGAGTATTGTGATGGAACAATGGAGTATTGTGAGGGAACAATGGAGTATTGTGATGGAACAATGGAGAATTGTGATGGAACAATGGAGTATTGTGAGGGAACAATGGAGTATTGTGATGGAACAATGGAGTATTGTGAGGGAACAATGGAGTATTGTGAGGGAACAATGGAGTATTGTGATGGAACAATGGAGTATTGTGATGGAACAATGGAGTATTGTGATGGAACAATGGAGAATTGTGAGGGAACAATGGAGTATTGTGAGGGAACAATGGAGTATTGTGAGGGAACAATGGAGTATTGTGATAAAATAATTGAATGTTGTCATGGAAATTGGAATACTGTGATGGGTATATCAAAGCATTGTGATGTACAGTGCCTCACTGTAATGGAGCAGCAAGGCATTGTGATGAGTACTGAAGCATTATGAAAGGACACTGTGGCATCATAAAGGGACAGTGGAACATTGTGATGAGACACTGGTCATTATGATTGAAAAGCAGGACATTATAAAAGGAGAGTTCAACATTATAATGGAACATGTTACCACTTTGTGTGACAATGTCCTACTATGATTGGACATAGAATCATTGTGATAAAACAGTGAGACTGTAATAACCATTGAAAAACTGTGAAGGGATATGGGACCACTGTGGTAGGTGGGGACTACTGTAATATAATAGTTTAGGACTGTGACAGTACAGAAGAATGTTATAACAGGACAGTAGATTATTTTGATGAGGCAATGGGGCATTGTGATGGGAAAGTGGAATATTACAGGAAACAGGACCACAATGATGGGACATTAGATACTATGATGGGGGACTGGAGCACTTTGGTGAGCAAGGGACCACTGTAACCTGATGAAAGAGCATTGTGATGGAAAGTGGTGCACTGTGAGGGGCCAGTGGGGCACTGGGACAGGACAATGGAATATACTGACAGGAGACTGGAACACTGTAATGGGACTAACCTATGATCACTGTAGTTGTACTGGGAACCACTATGTTGAATCATAGAACCACTGTGATGAGACATTGGAGAATTATGATGGGTCATAACAGCATGCTGATGGTATATTGAAAATCATGGTGGGACAACGGAACATCATAATAGGATAGGCAACTATTATAATGGGACACATGCATTGTGTTAGTGGTGCAAAATTATAGAGTATTATATGGGAACAGTGGGAATTATAATGGGAAAATGGGGCATTGTGAAGGGACAATGTAGTCTTTTAATGTAGCAAAGGAAGATTTTGGTGGAACAAGAGACCATAGATGATTACCATGGTGGCACTGTGGGGTGTTAGGGTAGAACAGTAGCCTATGATGATGAGACAGAAGACCACTTTAATGGGACAGTGGAACATTGTACCTACAAATAAGACAGTGGGAATTGTTTTGGAATAGTGAGGCACGGTGATGGGACAATAGAGCATGGTGATAGCACAGTGGAGATGTGTCTGATGCGACAATAAGATATCATGATGAGACAGCGCACCACTGTGATGGGACAGAGGTCCCTTGTGATGTGAAAGTGCTGCATGTAATAGTAAAAAGAGACATTGAGAAGGGACAGTAGAGCACTGTGATTGGACACTGGAGTATTGTGATGAAACAAGGGACAAAGTAATGGTTCAAGTGCCACTGTGAGGGGACAGTGGACCATTGTGGTGAGACTGTGGACATTTTAATGGAATAGTGTGACATTTAAAGGAAAGAGATGGGCATTGAGATGGTCCAATGGGGGCATCGTGATGGCACAATAAAACATTGTGATAGAGCAGTGGTACATTGTGATCAGAAGAGCAATTGTTATAGAAGTGGAGCATTGTAGAGGGACTTGTGATAGGATAGTGAACATCATGATGGAATTGTGGGCTTGTGGTGGAAGAATAGAGCACAGAAATGTCAGTAGAGCGCAGTAATGGGGCAGAGTACACCTTGTAAACTGTAGTTCCACTATGATGAAGAGAAGAGATGGTGATGCTTCAGCGGAGACGTGAGAGAAAATATGTACAGCTGTAGTGGGATGTGGATCCCAATGACAGAATAGTAGGGCATTGTGAGAACAAACTGCGATATTAGGATGAGACATTGGGGAATTGTGATGGAAACTGTAGCATTGTGGTGAAAGGGGGACCACTATCGTGGGATAGAACAGCATTGTAATGGGAGGGTGAGGCACTGTGGTAAAACAAGGAACTCTGTAACGAGAGGCTAAGATATCATGATGGGATGCTGGGTTATTGTGATGACATCATAGAGTGTTGTGGTGAGATAGAGGAATGTCATGATGAGATGGGGAAAGCTGGAAGAGACTTGGGTTAATTTTGAAGATACTATGAACCCGGACCATGGTGGGAAAAGGGACCACTGTGGTGGGAAAGTGCTTTGATGGGACAGTAAAATGTTGTGATGAAAGAGGACACAGAAGATACTGTGGTGGGAGAATAGAGTATTGTAATGGGATAATGAAGCATGGTGATAGGAGAGTGGATCATTGCAATGGGATTAGGAACCACTGTAGCTGGCCGGGGAACCACTGTGATACAACATGGAACAACCGGGATGCGAGAGCAAAGCATTGTGATGGAACATGTAGCATTGTAGTAGGACAATGGGACATGTGATGGGAGAGTGGAGTGCTGTGATAAGACAGTGCCATTATAAATTGACAATGAAGCATTGTGACATGATGGTGGAGAATGGGACATCGTGATGGAACAGGTAGACGACTGTGACAGAATAGAGGTGTATTGTGATAAGAACGTAGTGCATAGAAAAGGTAAATGGATATTTGAGATGATGCAGTTTAACACTGTGATTGAACAGATGATCATTATTATAGGATAATTGCACATTGTAGATAAATAGAGGGTCATTGTGATTGGATAATAGGCCATGTTGATTGGAAATGGAATATTGGGATGAATGAAGGACTAGTGTGGTGGAAAAGGTGGCCATAGGGATTATACAAGTGATTATCAGGATGGGAGAGTAGGCATTGTTATAAAAGAGTATTGGGATGGAATGGGGAACCACTGTGTCATGAGGCATTGCACTGGGACAGTGGTGCATGGTGACAGGAGAGAGGAGCATTGTCATGGGACAAAGGACCTCTGTAGTGGGACAGGAATCCAATGTGATGAAACATAACCACCATGATAAAATGGTGGTATCTGTTATAGTTCTGAGGAGAAAGGCTTCCTCAATGGAGGTGTTAGAAGTCTGCCCTGGGTCGGGGGAGGGGTTTCCCCACTGCAAGTGTTACAGCTCTGCTCTGGCAGGGGAAGTTTTCCCCCACTGCAATATTACAGCTCTGACGGGAAAGGCATCCTTGCAGTCGGAAGCCAACGAATACCACAAAGTCACATGACACAACAAGCCTCACACAAGGGATTTATTGGAAGGGAAGAATCCAGGAGGGTGGCTGCCTTGGCCTGGATGAGAAGCAGCAGGGAACTGACATTGTAATGACACAGTGGTTCATTGTTATACAACTGGGGGACACTGTGAAGGGACAGTGTGGCATTGTGAGGAAGAGTATCGATAGCAGTGTGATATGACAGCAAGCATTGTTCTATTATAGCTGGCATTGTAATAGTGTAGTCGGCCATTATGATTGGACAGTGGATAATGGTTTTTAATGGTGACTGTGGTGGAATACTGGAGAACTGAATTAGGGGAGTGGGGCACCGTGGTGGGACATGGGACTGCCGGGACAGGAAATTGGAACTGTTCGTTTGTTTTTTGAGACAGGATTTCTTTGTGTCATAGCCCTGGTTGTCCTGGAACTTACTCTGTAGACCAGACTAACCTCAAACTCACATAGAACCACCTGCCTTTGCCTCCTGAGTTTGGGGATTAAAAGCATGTGCCACCACACACACCCGGCCTACTGAGATATTTTATAGGACAGTGTATCATTATGATAAGAAAGTAATAGACTGTAATGGAACATTAGGGCAATAGAATGTGTCACAGGGACATTATGATAGGCAATGGGTCACGGTGATTAGATAATGGACTGTTGTGATGGAAGAATGAAGAATTATGGCGGGACAGTGAGGTCTTATGATGGCAGATTGGGGCATTGCGTTGATACAAAGGGGAATTGTAATAGAACAAAGGATAACTGTGGTTAAACAGGGGACTGAGGAGATGTGAAAGGGGAGCAATTTGATAATGAAGTGAAGTGTTTGTAACACTTCAGAATCGTGATGGAATCGCGAGACAATTGTTGTATGACAGTTCAGAATTAGGGGGCACCATTATGACACAGTGGAGCATTGTGATGGGACGATGCAGCCTTGTAGTGGAACTGTGACACACCGAGGTGGCACAGGAGGCCACTACTAAGAAAAGTTCAAGTACTATGAGGGGCCCCTGGGAAATCGTGGTGGGATAATTGGGCGTTGCAACTGGACAGAGACAATAGCAGATTTTACAGATGACCACTGTGATGTGACAAGACTACTGTGCTGAACCAGTGGGAAACAGTGGTGAAACACATGATGGTCCTAATAAAGAGACGGATGGCCAATAATGAGGCAGGGCAAAGGATAGGTAGCGCTAGCCGGCAGAGAGCATAAATAGGAGAACTGAGAATGAGGAGAGCAAGGAGCAAACAAGAGAACAAGGAGCGGAGGATGCCAGAGGCCAGCCACCCAGCTACACAGCACGTCACCTAGTAAGAAGTAAAGGAAGGTGTATAGAAAATAAACAAAGATAAAATCCCAGAGGCAAGAGGTAGTTGAGTTAATTTAGGTTAAGAGAAGCTAACAAGAAACAAGTCAAACTAAGGCCAGGCATTTATAATTAATAGTAAGCCTCTGTGCATGATTTATTTGGGAGCTGGGTGGTGGGCCCCCAAAAGATTAAAAAGAGTAAAATACATACAACATTTGGCATACTCAACCTGGGGCTTGAATAACAATCTAGAGCCTGAGAGAGCTGGAAAAAAGTATACAGCTTCTTTAAGAGGTACTGATGTTCATCCATCAGCATTAAATAGAAACTAGAGACATCAAGCTAAGTAAAAACCACTGTGTCAATGCAAGTACAGGCTTCCATAGCTAGAAAGGTTTAATGCAGCTCTCAGTCATGAACTTCTGATCAGGGCACAAGCTTTGGACTTGGCTTTTATGACCTGACCCAAAAGTGGGCAGAGCAGCTGTTAGAACATATGGAGGATCCGGGTGTAGCTTCACAGTCTAAAGTTTGCTTATGCCGTCAAAAAAAGGCTAAAATATATGCAGTAAAAGAGGTCCAGGTGGAAAAAAAAATCTCTAAACCAGTTCCAGTGTGTTTTACAATGTACATAGGTTTAAGAAAGAAAGAAAATGGGTATAGGCAGTCATAGAAAAAATAGTTTAAAAATAATTAAAATTAAAAGTAAAGTCGTTTAAAGAGACAGTAAAAGTAATGTAAAAGAAAAAAGTCACATAAATATGGAAATCACACAGTGAGTCTGGATCCTGTATAGTATTGTGTTGATTTTGAATTTTTTGATTGATGAAAAACAAAGGACAGCTGCTAAGAGACCTGAAATTGAAAGAGGGACTGTGGAAAATAAACCAGCCTAGACACTTTAAGAATACTTTTTAAAAGTCAAAATATGTGTTTGTGAAAAGAAACTTAAAAGATTCATTGCTTTGGAGAAGTGGTTTTACTTTTGTTTCCACAGGAAACAAGAGGCTGTCATTCCAGGTGGATTTGGATCTGGTTTGATCAGAAGAGACCTCCTAAAACTTGACAGATGATATCTATCAACAAAAGTTATAACTAATCTTCTCAGGGCTTGGCCATTATCTCAAATTTCTCTCTGGGAGTCTAAAAATACTTCACCCACATTCAGCAGAAAACAGTCTAGAGAACACAAAGTCCACATTCCCAAGAGAAAAGGGGGTGTGGGTGGTCTTTGGTTATTTTGTAGGTAATGGATGTTTGTTATATTTAGGGGAATATAGTAATATTGGATAAAAAACACAACTATTTACCTCAGATATTTTGCTTTGGCATGGGTTTTGGTATATGGGTACAAATTCAAAGTCAGTTTTGTTACACTGTATATATATTTTTACCCTTGCTTAAAGAACTTTTGTATATTGATACAAATTTAAGGTAATTTTTGTTACAACACACTGTATACATGTTTCTACTCTTATTCAAAGGATTTTGTATATCGATACCAATTTAAGGTTATTTTGTTACAATATATTTTTATATGTTTTTCCTCTTGTTTAAGGCATTGTACCAGTTCAGCTCATTTAAAGATGTAAGGTACAATTCTAGTTTTTGAAAGTTAATATTATGTACTATATAGGACAACAAATCAAATTTGTAGACATGCTAGGTATGTTTTCCAGATGATATAGAGATGGTATTTTATATAGATGGTATTCAAATACTTCAAAGACCTATAGAATATGGCATTTAAAATGTTTTGTTAAAGTTTTTCAAGACAATGAGATACATATGTTCATGGCAGCACCAATTTACTTCAGCTACAGAGCAAGCCATGGAGAAAGAAGCAAGGAAAGGTATACAGAAATAGAGATAAATAAAAACCCAGAGGCAGAAGGTAGTCAGATTAACTTAGGTTAAGAAAAGCTGGCAAAAAAAAACCAAGCCAAACTAAGGCCAGGAATTCATAACTAAGAATAAGCCTCCGTGTATGATTTATTTGGGAGCTGGGTGGTGGGCCCATCAAAAAATCAAAAGAGTAAAACATCGCACAAGTTGGTCTTCATAATATGCTAGAATCTAGAAGTAGACTCTAACGCTAGTAAAAGAATGAACTTTCCAGTGAGAGTGAGAGTAAGCAGTGAAGAACAAGAGCTTCTTCCATCTTTTATATAGGGTGCCTCCAGAAGGTATGGCCCAGGCTTAGGAATGTCCTTCCACCTCAAATGATCCAATGAGGAAAATTGTCTCACAAGTATACCAAGTAGCTTGGGTTTAGGTTAATTCTAGATGTAGTCAATTTGGCAACCAGGAATAGCCATCACACTGGGTAATGTGTTGAGACCGTGGGACATTATAATTGAACACAGTAATACTGGAGTTGGACAGGTAAGCACTGTGATGGGACATTAGACCACCATGATGGCATTTGGATGTGTCAGTGGTCCATGGTGATGGAACATAAGATCACTGTGAGACTGTGAGACATGGTGATGTGACAGTCGGGCATTGTGATTAAATAACAGTGGGGAAATATAGTGGGACACTGCAACATTGTGATTAGCCTCTGGGAACTTTGATGGGACAGACAGCCATTAAAGTGGGACAACAGGAATTTTGATGCACGAGAGTGACATTATGGTGGGCTGGAGGGGAACTGTGATGGGAGAAGGACAAACTGTGATGAGATAATGGGACATTTTCATGGTACACTGTGGACTATTTATTGAGAGCCAGCCATTGTGTTGAGATAGTAGAACATTGTGATACTGGGGCATTGTGATGGGGTAAGAACCCGTTGTGATGGGAAATGGAGCCTAATGATAGGATGGTGGAATCTTGTGATGAGACAGAGGAGCGTGGTACTAGAATATTGTGGTGTTGTGATATCACAGTGCAACAGTGTGATGTGACAGTAGGCAAAGGGATGGAACAGAAACCATTGTGATGTGACTGAGGTGTTTGGATAGGAAAGAAGAGCATTGTAATGGGACAATGGAGAATAATGACAGTTCAATGGATATTGTGATAGAGCAAGGGCCACTGTGATGGGACACCTAGGCATGTAGATGGAAGAGTCAAGCAATATCATGAGGCAGTGGGGCCCTGTGATGGCATAGGGGCTTTGTATGGGGGATTGAATCTTTGTGGTGGGACAGTGGGGCCCAGCGATAGGACAGTGAGGGAAGTAGGGCATTGTGAAGGAACTGGGAAAACTGAGGGGACAGTCCATCTTTGTGACAGGAGAGCGAGAGGCATTGTGATGGGGCATTGGGGCATTTTGAAGGGGCAATGGAACATTATAAAGATACAGTTGGACATGGTTATGTGACACTGGGTCACTGCGATAGGACAGGGGCCCACAGTGATTCTGTGATGGACAACTATACCATCAATGTGACAGGACAACCTTGTGATGGACCCATGGAAAACAGACAGCAAAGTTTTGTGGCAGAATATTGCTGCATCATTGTGGGATAGAGGCGATTTTGTATTTCCATAGTGGACTGTTGTACTAGAACAAGGAAAGATAGTGTTGTAATGCTTGAATTTGGTGACAGAACTGTTGGATTTTTTTGTTGGATAGAGTATTATGGTGTTTAACAGTGGATCATTATGCTGGAACATGGCAGGGTTGCAATACATCAGAGGACCCTTGCCATAGAAAACTGCAGGGTTTTGATGAGCTAGAAGCACATCTTCATCACAAAGGTGGGTGCTGCACTTGGACACTGAAGTACTACAGTGTGATTGGTGAGCGCCACAACAGGAAAAGAGAGAGAGTTCAGTGATGAGACACTGGAGCACTATGAGACAGGGGAGCACCATGGTGTGTCAGGGGGACACTGTAATGAGATGACAGAGCACTATGGGATGTCAAGGAAACACCATGGTGAGACAAATGAGACAAGGCAGGACTATAATGAAACAGTGTGATATGTGATTTCCAGCTTTATGTTCCTATTATTACCATAGGGCCATGTATATCCCATAATGTAAGTTCAGAACAACTTCACCACCTTACAAAAGAACCCCATTCCACTAATAGCTACTCCCCCCATCTCCATTGCACTGCACACTGAATTCTCTCCTGTCTCATGAAGTTGCTTGCTTTACACAATATGTAAACAGGACTAAACTGTGCAGTGTAGTGAATCTGCTCTCTCTCATTGTAAGTAGTGCTTCCAAAGTTCATATGTTATAGCTCTTGTTGGTGTTTAGCTCTATTTTTCTACTTAAATATTATCTGCTATGTTGCCCTATCCCATCTTTCTTATCCATTCATTTGTGCAAGGATATTGGGTTGATTCCACTTTAAATCTATTATGATGAGTGACATCTATAAATATTCACGTCAGGTAGCACTTTTTAATACCAATGATATTTATTTTAATTGACGTCTTATACAAGAGTCTAAAAGAATATTTTAAGCATCATCAATACCATAATGTTCAAACTAAATCGATTCGCCAACATAAAAAGTTTATATGAGCCTTTTTCTTTTCTAATTGAGAAAAAAAAAAAGAATCACCTGTTCCATAAGAAAGAACGGAGCAAGACACACACACACACACACCCCGCCTCCCTGTGCTCTGGTCAAGTTCTTCCGCTGGAGAGGTTTTAAAGCTGCATAGTATATTCAGTATGGTGTAATGTAACACATAGCATGCAGATGTTGCAACAGTTCAGGAGAGCCACAGATTTTACTTGTGCTTTAGTTTGTTTCCTTTACTTGTACGTGTGTGTGTGTGTGTGTGTGTGTGCGCATAAAAATCTCCACAATGCTATCGAACTCTACTAGAGTCAAGCTGCTACAAAGCTCTGAGGCCACAGGAACCCTTGCCTTCTACCCACTCATTTTCCCTCCCTTCCCTTTGTCCCTCCCCACTGTTCATAATATTTATTCCTCATTATTCCTGTAATGTCAGCACAATCCATAATAAAGATCTGTCTCATTAGGGAAGTAGTACTTTGTACCCGCTTTCAGTTTTTCCCCATAAGCCAAGTGGAGATTTAGATCCTTTTGATCATTTCAGAGTGCAGATCTGTTTTTCATTGAACTTCTCTAGTTCCCTTGTTTACCATGTCCTTGATTTCTGTTCTCATTTCTTATTATTTCCTCTCCTATTTTCTTTCAGCTTAGGGAGTGTTTTATTTCTCTCTTTTTTTCATTTATTTTTCTTTTTTTTTTTTTTAGTTTTTTGAGTTGGAAGCTTAATGTCTGGCTATCTTTCTTCCGTGGTGATGCTCAATTTTACATATTCCCCTCTCATCACTGACTTATATTCACCCATGTGTTTTATACACTATTCGCAATTTTATTTAATTCAAAATATCTCTGAAATTTGTCTTAAAATATCTTTGACCTATAGATTGTTTGGAACCGCATTACTTGATTTTCAAATATTTGGGGATTTGCTAGCTGTGACTTTCTTTCTCGTTTGCTTATGGTGTGAGAGCATGCTTTGTGTGAGTACCGCTCTTTGAGATTTGTTTGGATATGTTTATGGCCCAGAATGTGATCTGCCTTGGGTCTGTGTAAGCTGGAGGGCCTGTGAATTCCCCTTCCGCTGCACGATGTCCTCTGTAAATGCCAATTAGATCGTGCTGACAGATGGTGCAGTGAGGACCATTTATATCCCTACTGATGGTCTGTCCACTTTCTCATCAATCCCTGAGCGAAGAGAGTCGGTCTCCCACTATGGTGGTGGGTTTCTCTACTTCTTTTGCACATCCATCCTTTTCACCTTGTCTGTCCCGAATGTCATGAAGGATTGTTTCATTGTCTTTGAGAACGGACCTCTCTATAACTGCGCATTGCCCCTCTCTCTTCCGGGTGGCAGTCCTACTCACCTGTCCTTCACTAACATCTCCGTTCTCTTCTGATTACTGGAGGCATGTTGTGTGTCCTTCTCCGTCTTTTTACTTCCCATACAGTGGAATCATTATATTTTAAGTGAGTTTTTTTTCCTTCTTTGATTGTCTGGTTTCTTGTGCTTTTGTATCTTTTTGGGGTATGTATATGTATTTTTACATGTGTGTCCAGGTTCATGTGACTGTATTGTACCCCCTCTCTCTCTCTCTCTCTCTCTCTCTCTCTCTCTCTCTCTCTCTCTCTCTCTCTCTCTGTGTGTGTGTGTGTGTGTGTGTGTGTGTGTGTATACATGTGATGACCAGAGGTTAAGGTCAGGTGCCTTCCTTGATTTCTCCCTACTTTTCTTTCCTGCGACAAGGTCTCTTGCTAGACCTGAAGCTTAATGATTTGGCTGGTTAAGCTAGCTAAGTTGACCAAGGATCCCATGCCTGTCTCCTTACATTGGAATTGCAGGTAAACCACTACACTTGCCCAACTTTTATGTGTGTTCTGGGGATCCAAACTGTCTTTAAGCTTGTATGAGAAGCTCATAATCCATGGGCCAGCTCTCAAGTCCCTTAAGTATGTTCTTTTAAGTGGCATATTTTAAAAAAGCAATCCCTTCTAAAAATCTTTGTCTTTTAATGATGCCTGTAGCCCATTCACATATAAAGTTAATACTTATTGTCGTTTTCATCATCTTACTCCTGTCTTTTTATGATTATTATTTTTATAATCCCCCTTCATTGCAGTTGAGCCATGCACGTGATTCCATTTCCCCCTCCTGTTGGTGTATTATTTAAAATACTCCATAGTATAAGAATGGTTATAAGTATAACCATAAGCTTAGTGGCTAGCCTACTAAACACTTTATTCCTTGAGGACATGAAATGCCCATTGTAGGTGAGCACTGAGTAAGCAGAAGCTTGGCTATGGCTTGTTGTTGTTGTTGTTGTTGTTACCTAGGATTGAGGCTGACAAGTGCCTATGAGGTCCACACTGGTCTCCTGCACAGATTACACAGGAAGAGACAGGGATAACCCATGCAGCAGGTCCTAGGGCTTCTGCTCAGGCAAGGCATGTGTAGAGGGTCAAGTCCAAAGTCAATGCAGAATGAAAACAGCCTCCTCTGCAATCCATCCTTCTCTGAATCCCAGCTCACGTCAACCCACCGGGGACATGGAATAGCCTTGAAGAGTGGACAGACAATAACTGGATAAAATAGACTTATGCATAGCAACTTGCTTTGAATTGAAGCATTCCCTCTGGGAAGGTGGAAGAGGCTCATGAGACTAAGGATGTTAACAACAAAACAAACAGCAAAAACAAAGACACTCGTGTCTGTCAAACTGGAAACTTGGAAGGTTTTCTAAGCCCCCTTAATTTCCTAAGGGTAATGAAAGCAGTGAATAACAGCTTGGGAGAGACTGTCTGACTAAGATGAGACACTCAGAAGGTGGGGCTCCCTGCAAGCTGTGCAGAGAACTCCAGGGTTACAGGTTTCATGAGTCACCACCACCTGTGCGCGAATGGGCTTCTCAGTGACACAACTGGACTTTGGTGCAATCAGTACTTTGGTCTTTCATGGATTCTCTTCTTTATGGTGTGTGTGTGTGAGAGAGAGGGGGGGAGGAGAGGGAGGGAGGGAGGGAGGGAGAGAGAGAGAGAGAGAGAGAGAGAGAGAGAGAGAGAGAGAGAGAGAGAGGAGAGAGAGAGAGAGAGAGAGAGAGAGAGAGAGAGAGAGAGAGATTCATCTCCCTGAGAAAAGTCTGTTACACACCAGTAGCCTACAAAATCCATTGCAGAGAACCAGTTCTAGGGGATATTGCAATCAAAATTGGGGTTCAGAGTATTGGGTTCCAGAACCACTCAGTAACCAGGTAAATCTGTCAGCTATGCTCTGATTGTGCCTGGAAGTGTCTCCCACCAACTGAGATTGAAGTAGCACAGAGGAAGGTTCTTTCCCTGTCTTATCCCTCTTACCCCAGGAACTTGTGTGTACTGTGGTTCATCTTTTTGTTTCCTGATGATGAGTATAAATAAGCCAAAAGAATTGGAACTTGCAGGGTTTTCCTTAAGGCTAAAGGGTTTTGGGATTGTTCCAACTCTGGTACTAAATATCCCATCCTTCCCTGAAATCCATATAAAGTTCTAGGTTTCCTCAGAAATTCTCTGATTCTCCAGTTCTGACAATGCAGTGGGTAAGCAGGGTGCAGTATGGAAATGCTGGGCTGGTGGTACATTTACACACTGGAATATTACTCAGATATTTAAAAAATAAAATTAGGAGATAAATGGGCTGAACTACAAAAAACCATCCTGAGTGAGGTGAACCAGACCCAGAAAACAGATTAAATATTTGCTTATATGTGGATATTAGCTGTGAAATCAGTGATAACCAAGCTACAATCCATAGAACTACAGAGGTTAATTATAGAGTAAGGGATATGGGGAGGACAGATAGATCTCCTTAGGAAGAGGAAATAGAATGTATAGTTATGTATGGATGGGGGTGCTGGAACAGAAGAGGTAGAGACAGGGGTATGAGGGAGGGAATACAGGGAGAGACAGCTGAAATTAAGGGTCATTTGAGGGGTAGCATGGACCCTTAATACAGGAAAAGCTTCCTAAAATATATACATATATGAAAGTGATCTAAATAAAATTGCCAAATAATAAGGGAAACAGAGACCCAACTGGACATTTCTTCTCACCAAATGAAACTTGCAGTATTGCCTGTCCTCGGCATCTCAATATATATTTGAAAATGTCAGACACGGCTACGTGTTTTTCTTCAACTGCTCTCAGCTCCTGTCAAAGAAAGTGTTTTCCCAGTGGTCAGCAGTGACCTTAGAGACTCATAATTAATCAAAGTTCAGAGACGTGGAATTCAAAGCGAGAAATGAGACATCTGTATTATCTTGTACTAAGCTCTGAGAGCACTGTGGAAGCTGAGACAAAAAGACTGAGAGAGGCAGAGGAAGGGATGGGGTGGAGGAGCAGCGTGGAGGAGCACCATGGAGGAGCAGCGTGGAGGAGCACCATGGAGGAGCAGCGTGGAGGAGCAGTGTGGAGGAGCATCATGGAGGAGTACCATGGAGGAACAGCGTAAAAGAACAGCGTGGAGGAGCAGCGTGGAGGAGCAGCGTGGAGGAGCACCGAGGAACAGTGTGGAGGAGCAGCGTGGAGGAACAGCGTGGAGGAAGAGCGTGGAGGAGCAGCGTGGAGGAGCACTGTGGAGGAGCAGCGTGGAGGAACAGCGTGGAGGAGCAGTGTGGAGGAGCATCATGGAGGAGCAGCGTGGAGGAGCACCATGGAGGAACAGCGTGGAGGAACAGCATGGAGGAGCAGCGTGGAATGCCGGCATCCAGGTCAGGTATGCTGCTGCACTTCTGAACCCAAAGCAGTTAGGATTAAGTCACTACATAAGATCTGCCTGCATTTGGTCTATCAACACCCTGGAAGGAGTAGGAACTCACATTTATACACAGTTTAATGGTTTATTGGGTAGAGACATAGTCCTCGGCGGTGTGATCGTGAGCAAGTATCAGAAAACAGACTCTCGCCCCACTCCTGTAAAGAGCCCTAATGAAACTCACAGGGAAATAAAAAGAAAGAAAGTAGAAACCAGGCTGGCTGGGAAGAGGAAAGGCCAGAAAAGGCAACAGGATGGGTGTGGGGAACATGAGGATTACTAAAATAGTTTATATACAAGTATGAAAATTTTGTAATGAAACATGTTATTATGTATAGTTGATATATATTAATAAAAACATTTTAAAGGTAGAAAACTCAAGAGAAAATATAGAGTTTATTTCTAATATTTATCAAGAGAAGGTATAGAGTTTATTTCTAATATTAATCACTATTCCCAGTTATGTTTAGTTGTGGGATTTTTGTTAGTTGTTTTCTTGCACGTGTTCTGCCTTCCTGGTGTTCCTGGATCCTGGTTCCACCTTTTATGGTTTCCTTTCTAGAGAGCCTCCACGAGCCTAGTGGAGGAGGGAGGTGGCATGTCTTGGTTCTTCCTCCTTGAGATTGTCTTGGTTTTTCCCTTCATTGCTAAGGATATTCTCACTGACCAAACTGGATTTTCATGGAGTGTCTCAGGTAGCCAACTAGACCTAAAATCTAAAGCATCCTGACCACATGTGATTGGAGCATCGCTCCAAGTTCCCGGGAGAAGAACACGCAGCAGACCAGACATTGTCCAGTGTCTTCATTAGGGATTGATTGCTGTGAAGACGCCATGACCATGGCAACTCTTAAAAACAAAAGCATTCAATTGGGGCTGACTTTCAGTTCAAAAGTTTGGTCTGTTGTCAGCATGTTGGAAAGCATGGTGGCAGGCCGGCAGACACAGTACTGGAGAGGTAGCTGAGAGTTCTACAACCAAATTGGCAGATAGAGGAAGAGAGAGTGACACTGGGCCTGGCTTGAGTATCTGAAACCTCAAAGCCCGCCCCCGCCCCCAGTGAAAGACTTCCTCCAACAAGTCTATAGCTACTCCACGAGGCCACAGCTCCCAACAGTGCCTCCCCGTTTTCATCCAAACCACCGCACCAAACACACACATATTCCTGTACCAAGTGGAGCAGCCTCCAGAAAGTTATTCCCTGCCTGGATCTGACATGAACTGCAACCCATAATGCAAATCAGCCAGGCTGCCCTCATTTCCATAAAACCAATTAATCATGATCGCTCATGCTTCTGTGGGCTGACCAAACTGACCTGCATGAGGACTTTTAAAAGATTTTATTAGCATGTATTATTATATACAGCATTTACTTTTTATATAACATTTTTGTGCAAGTGCTTTGATCTTATTGTTGGAAACAAATATTCTTGGTTTTGTACAAACACACGAATAAAGTGAAAATAACTGAATAAGGCAATTTTTTATTTTTAAGAAAACGGTGAGTCTTAAGAGTCAGGAAAGCAAGCACACTGAGCAGGAAGCTCACTTTGATTTTATTATAATGCAGGTGATTACTATGTCTTTTCCTCATTGGCTAGGTTCTGACCTCCAAATCTTTTGAATAGCTAATCTTAAAAGAATCTGGGCAAAGGAACTAAAGGAAGGGGGGGGAAGGAGTGGGCTACTCATGTGCCGTCATGTTTCTAGAAGGTCCTGAGACCTTTGTAAGCAAGTACCTTACAGGGGGAGGGACTTTAGAAGATTTTAATGCCTTTGCATGAAAGTTTTAAGAAATGGGGGAGATTTATGGGATATTGACCCTATACAGGCTGGGTACCTTTGATAGAAAAAAGAAAAAGCTCACAATTCCCCCGCCTTTTCACATTTTCATTTTTTCCCCCTTCAAACTCATCTTGTGTATGCTGGCTTTCTGAAGTCTCTAGTAATACTAAAGTATCATTATGATAAGTGATTGGAGATTATTTGGTCTCAATGATTCTATAGATTTCTCTAACAGTAATTAATTATTCCATCTCCTCTTTAGCATGCCTTCAGGTGAATCTGCCTTTCTAGGTGTGGTCCTGGGATGTCCCTTGGCCAGGAGGTTGACCCTGTCTGGCTGGAATGTTAGGGCTCCACTCAGACCAGAGAATCTATTTTCTTGACCATTGGCAGTTTTTCTTGACAGTCTTTCATGGCTGTTTTAACTAGCACCCTCTAAAGTTGTTAACCTAAACTCCTTTGGAAACCAGATCGAAGAGCAGAACCCCCAAAACACTTGATATCTTTGGTCTCTGGCAAGGACGAGGCTGCCAAAGGCCAAAGGCCATTTCTGGATTTTAACCAAGAATAAAACCGATTTCTTCGCAAGGCGATGGTGGGTCGGAGTTGAACTGGGCTTTTGGGTGTGGCAGACACATTATCCCTCCTATCTTAGGAAGGACTTCTATTATTGTGATGAAATAGCATGACAAAAAGTAATTTGAAGGGGGTAGACTTTGCTTCCCCTCCCCCAGCTTTTCTTCCCTATATAACCTCAGCCCCTTGGGTTACATGCTCTCTTGGGTCCCATGTACTCTGTTGGTTTCCTCTCTCCTCTCTCTTTTCTTCCTCTTTCTCTCCCTATTCCTCTTCTCTCCTCTCATGGCCCAGTTCAATCTGCTGGTTCACTTCCGTCTGCACCAGTGGCTCATAACCTATGGGGGGACCGCATATCAGACAGATATCCTTCATATCGAACATTTGCAATACAATTCATGACAGTAGCAAAATTACAGTTATGAAGTAGCAACAAAATAATGTAATGGCTAGGAGTCACCACAGCATGAGGAATTGTATTAAAGGGTCGCAGCATTGGGACGGTTGAAAACCACTGGTCTGGACCCTTCCAGATCTTCTGACTGTTTTCCCCCTCATCTCTGCAATTAAGCTTCTCCTCAACCATACCTAGGAGCAGCCATGTCCTCGTTTTTCATTCAGTTCCCAATCATCCTCCATCACTGAGGGAAGTCAGGGCAGGAACTCCAGGCAGGAACCTGGAGACAGGAACTGAAGCAGAGGCTAAGGAGGAACCTATGTATGTCTTATTCTCCATTGTTTGCGCAGTTTACTGTCACATACCACTTGCTCAAATATGGAACCACCCCCCTAAGTAGGCTGGGCCTCCCAGATCAAACATTAATAAAGAAAATGCCCCACGGACTTGCCTAGAGGCCAATATGTCAGAAGCATTCTCTCAGCTGAGAGTCTCTCTTCCCAGATGACTCTAGTTTGTGTCAAATTAACAAAATAAAATTAACAACAAAAAAACCCAAAAACAAAAACAAAAAACAAACAAACAAACAAATCCAAAACTTTCTCTGTCCAGCCACAGGATCAGGGAAGTGGTAGCCTAACAAGACAGAACTTCTAAATCAACCCTTCCACTGAACCGGAAACCACAGAGAAACCTGTGGGTTCAGCTTGCCCCTCTTAACACAAAAATCATATGGAGACCTGTGTGTTCACTTGCTCTGTAAAGGGTGTAAGAGGCCAGGATGGCACCCTCTGAATAGTGATGCTGTCTCGTTTTCAGTGTCCGCCGAGAGAGGTGTCTGGGCCTTCTTCCCATCTCCTCCTGTGGTAGCTATGTCAACCAGAACATTCATCCTGTTTTTTGTTTTTCGAGACAGGGGCTCTCTGTATCTTTGGTTCCTGTCCTAGAACTAGCTCTGTAGACCAGGCTGGCCTCAAATTCACAGAGATCCTCCTGCCTCTGCCTCCCGAGTGCTGGGATTAAAGAAGTGCGCCACCTTCTCTAGACCAGAGTAAGTTTTTATTACAACAGCAGTCCTCTTTGTTAAGTGGTCCTTGTGGGTACAGGATTCTCTGCTATCCAATATCAGGTGTGTGTGGCAAGGAGGAAACCTAGTGCACTCCTTCTGTGTCCTCCATGGGCACCACGTGTCCCAACCAACATATCACCCCTTCACTGTCCAATCTCCATGTGCTCCTTTCATTTTTGAAACGTTGAGATTTGGGGGCTGGAGGGATGGCTCAGCAGTTAAGAGCACTGGCTGTTTTCCTAGAGGACCCAGGTTCATTTCCCAGCACCCACATGGCAGCTCACAACTGTCTATAACTCCAAAATACCACTGCACATAAAATAAAAATAAATAAATTTTTTAAAATGTCGAGATTTTTATTTAACGTAGTAGAGACAACAGAGAGAAGAACGCCAACTCCTCCTTTCAGAAGGAGAAGACCCAGATAAGATTGCTTGGATACATCTATGGTGATTGTTTTTGCTGGTTTTGTTTCTGCTCTCACTCGTGCTTGCTTTGTTTGTGGGTGTTTTATATGAGTGTGCTCTTATAATTAAATGAAGCATATGCATACTATTGTTCTTCCCATCCCTGCCCCACACAGTACCTTTGTGTATCAAGATGTTGACTGTTTTTCTACTGGATCGGGTCCAGTGCATGGTCTCCCCCTGAGAAATGAGAGTAAGCCATGCTCGCTGTGGTTTGGCTGTTTTGAATTAAAGACTGCCCAATATGTTCCTTTCTGTTTTCAATTACAGAATTATAATTGAAATTTTTAATTAAAAATCAGCCTTGCCTAGCAAGCGCCACCCATGGCTGGGAGTAAAGGGCTTCCACAGCTGTGGAGAGCCTAGTTTGCTTCTCTCGGAGAGCTCTGTCAACATCTGTCATCTTGGCTTCCCGTGCCTGACCTTGAAGAGCTAAAGAGCACAGGCCTCCTCTCGGCACTCACTGGCTTCAGGCCGCGCTGAGCTGGGAACTGCTGCACAGATAGAGGCTGAGCAGATGGTCGTAAGCCATACATCACCAGCAATGAAAAGCCATGCGGTGTGCGGGCATGCGGGTCACCCGGCAGGTGTGGAGTTCTTCACAGTCCATGTGTAGGCTTTGCCCCGGGACCTCTCCAAATGGCCCTCACGCCTTCCGCTGAATAAATAACTTTGTGCAAATAGAATTAAGTGGCCAACTGTCCACCGTGAAATGAAAGAAGGAAGAATTGCAGAAGGTCTTCTAGGAATTAGGGCTGACGCACACAGCTTAGAAGACAGACCAAAAGGAAACCCGGATCCTTACCCCCAAAGGATTTTATAGGGAACCAGCATGGTTCCTCAGCCCTCTATCCTTGGTGGTCCCCATGTATTAAACTGGGGATCCATTGCGCAAGTTATAATCTGGGGGTCTCCTGTCAATTTACAAGTTCCTTAAGGAAACTTCCATATTGTATCCATAAAATAGTAGAAATAAGCTTCTTAATATGGTGTGAATAAAACATGTAAAATGTCCTGTGATGTGCCTTGAATACAAAAAGCACAGCACAAATTTGTGTTTTATTTGTGTGTCTCAATAACACACAGCTATCTCTAGCCCAGGAAATTGCATACGCATTATTCTCGGTTAGCCTCATGGTAATCTTTAAAAAAAAAAAAATCAGGTATTTTCTTTTATTTTGCATATTTTCCAAATTCTCTTATTATTTTCTAAATAAGAGAATTATTATCCAAAAGTGCTGAGCCATTTGCTACTGTGACCAAGCTGTCAGCTCCAGGCTTGGCAGGTTCTAGGGGTAAACAGCTCTCCACAGCCACGCACCCACTCTGTGGTCTTAACAACTCTATGTCCACCACACACATAGTTGGAGGTTTGTTGGGCAACGCTCAGATGCTGTTTTGGGAATGCCCATGCCTGGGGCAGCTCACTGTATCTCCTGGGGTGAGTTCATTAACCTTTCCCTAGTGCTCTAGCAGAAGCAATGCAAGCGTCTGGTTAAGCAGAATAAAAGAAACCCTAATGAAGTGTTTTGGAAAAGGTTGCTATTTGCAAATGTACTTCTATTAGGCTTAAATATATACTTAAACATACTTAAAATCTAAAGAATAAAAGAACCATTTTATTACATTCTATTACTCTGTGCATCAGGAATTGGCTAGAGTTCAGTTGGTCATTTCTCCTGTTCTATGTGGCTGATGTAGGTTGATATGACGATACTCAAGAGGCATCTGAGCAGATCTGGTATGCCTCAAAACTCTTAACCCTTGGGAGGGACAGCTGGAAGGCAGGGATCCGCTGGGCCACTCCCCATCTGCTGGTAGTCAGGGCCTCAAGTGATGTCTGAGACACATTTTCCCCATAGCAGGGATCCAGGCAGAGATGTTCCGGTAAACACTGCTCATTTCGAGCTATCATCGTGACAAGAGCAGTCTAAACTTCCTGAGAAGTTAACAGTTGCTCAAATGTGCTATCGTGAGTAGAGAAGACATATCGCCGCTCCAAGAGCTCTGGGGGGACCCTTCAAATCCTCCCAAAGGCTTACACCAGCAACTGGCCATATGTCAGCTCTACTGGGTCTGCAAGCACAGGCAGGATACAGAGCAGGGAAAGCTCAGGGATAGGACAACCCATGAGGAGTTATGTGGCTCTGGATGGGCTGGGTTCATCGCCTGGGAAGTTGATCTCGAGCAAGGTTCCATGCCATCCTGGTGGGCTGTCTGGTGTCAGAATTATTGCTTTAGAGATGTGAGCTGGCATCTGAGGCATGAGCTCGGCTGGGAAAGTGCTTTCCCTGTACTGGAAGACCCAAATTTCATTCCCAGAACTCATGTATTAAAAAAGAAAAAAAAAGAAAAAAATGCTGAGTGCAATGACACATACTAGCAATCTGGGTAGATGATGGCCAGCGAGCCAAAACACTTGAGAGACTTTGTCTCAGATAAAAAGTATATTGCTCCTGAGGAAACACCTACCTCACGTGTACCTGTAAAATCACATGTGTCTTTTCTCACTGCCTCTGTCCCCGTCCCTCACACACACACACACACACACACAGAGAGAGAGAGAGAAAGAGAGAGAGAGATGCGTATGGTTTTTATTTTATTTATCCCATTAACTTATTGGATTCCCTTCTCTCTCTTTCCACTCCATTCTTTGACCCGTCTAACAAAAATGTAGCACCTCCCAGAACTATCCTTTTACCTGTATATAAATATTAATTAAATATTTAATTAATATAAATATTAATTTAAAAGATGCCTGTCTGTGTGGGTTAGAACAGTGGGTAAATGCTGTACTGTTCTGAGATTAATATCTCAGGAATATGTTTGCATGTCAATAAAAATCTTTTGTTATTTTTATCCTTCTCTGGTGTATTACATCTCAACCACAGCAGTACCCCCTCCCTCCTCTCCTCCCAGTCCCTCATCTCCACCTATCCACGCCCCAAGATCAAATCCTTCTTATTTTCCCTTCAAAAAAGAGCAGTCCTCCCAGGAATATCAATCAAACATGGTATATCAAGTTGCAATAAGACTTAGGGATGTAGCAATAATATTTCACTATCTTGTTTGACGTTTATAATTTAATTATATATTCTTTGATTGGCTAGGTTATTCTCTAGTCCATCATAGAAAGCTAGTAAACTTGCTATTAACTATATTAAACCTTGCATTCTCTCTTCCCTCCACCTGGGATACACTAGTGGTCAAATCTTCCCAGCTTTCTCTTAGCCAGTCATCTCAGCTGAGCTTGTATGTCCATGATAGATTTTAAATGTGCCATAGACTCAGAAAGCCAGCAGGTGGTTGACTTTCGATAAATTAGATGAAAAGATAAGTCTGCATGTTACCTGGTGTGGGGGAGGGGAGAAAGAGGAGGGAGATTGCCTGTATATACCACTTACAAACCTTGTGCCCAGAGAGGTTAGAAGAAAGCAATCAGCTCTACAGGAATCAGAGTTACAGAAAGTTGTAAGCCACTGGGTGGTGCTGCGAACCGAACTCAGTCCTCTACAAAACCAGGACATCTCTGGAGCTGCCAGGAGAGATGGAGAAGAGGAAGAGAGAAAGCCATGCCATTTGAGTTAAGCAGGCATGTCCGGCAATGGAAGGCAGCAAGCAGCTGAATGGTAGGCGAGCATCCTCACGGTGGGAACGGAAGGGAAGAGTATCAGAACAGAACCGAAAAGCTCATAGTGTCAGGAAAAGCATGCCCAGTGAAGTTCTGGATGGGGCTGGTGGTTCAAGAGAACACTGAGATGGTTTAACTGGGGTCTAAGTAGTTTGTTATAAGAGTCATTCATTCCATGGACAGATAGACAAAGGGGGAAGGGCTCCAATGAGCGTGCAGGCTCCAGTTCCAGCAGAAGACAGTGGGGCTGAAGTTGAGTTAGGGGGATATTGGGTAGGCAGGGAAAGAAAGTTGGGCCAACTCCCTAAGATGGTGCCTTCTTCTCTGAAGACCCTGCAAGAAGAAACAGTAGGAAAGCACGTGAATGGGTATCTAGGGAAGACAAATAATGGTGGGGGGGGAGACTCGGAAGCCCCATAAACCAAGGCAGTCTCTGTCTAATGGATTTCTACCGTTGGGCTTCTCCCAGCATCACCTGTGAGCCCTGAGGTAGCAGACTGGCTTGTGCCACCGTATCTCACCTGCAAAAGCCTCATCCTGCTCCCTACCCCCTTTCCCTTCCCTGCCCCCTGCCTGGGAAGAGAGAGCCTGCATGCAGGCTCTTGCTTTTATCAGAGGCCCACCTTCTGAGTCCTGTTTTAGGACCTACCCACCCTCCCACCCCCAAGCCCCATACTCCCCACCCCCAGTTCCTCCTGACACTGTTACCCTTCTACCCACCCTGCCCTTCCTGCATCCAATGCAGGCCTCTGCTCTTCTGAAAAGTAGTCCAGGTCTTCGGGAAACTCGCTCAAAGCAAGTCCCCAGTATAACTTAGAAAAATTATAAATTAACAAAAACAAACTCCGTTTCAGAAATATGTTAAACCTGGACTTTTATAGTCAAAATCTAACGTTTTCCTATTTTCCTGTATTAACTGGGTCCTATGAATTAAATTACTACTTCTCTGGCTGTAGAGATTAAGTAGAAATCGAAATCACAGTAGAAGTAATTGACTTTTCTAAAGTGCCTGCCTAGATCAACACATGCTTCTTGGCGATACGCTTTCAATTATTCTAATATTAACTGTCCTGTTTCTGCTATATCACACTTCTGTCAAACACAGAAGACAAAAATAATCAAACACAGATTAAAACACGAATACTAGGTAGTATGATTCAGAAATTCCTTCTTAGTGACTTTGGATAGCCATTTCTCTCTCCTGAAGGTGGCTTTCTTGGTATCCCAGCCCTATATGATTCTAGTGTATGCTTCTGGCTCCATTAGGCATGAGCTGCCGAATACTATGAGCAAAGAAAACGCAGCCAGTGGAAGTTCATGCCTGCACCTGAGTTGTTCCCCTTCACCGACGGGCATGTCTGTGTGGGGAGCTGGAATGTCACAGGTCCACAGCCAAAATTATATTAGGCTATTTTAGCCTTTTAAATAACCAAATCAATTACTTTCCTCTGTGCATGGCATTACTTCATGGTAACTAGTACTCAAAAACTATTTAATGGGATTAACTTTAAGAATCATCTTTACTCTCTGCTCTCCCCGTAGTCTCTAACCTGCCCTGTTATTTACTGTTCTATTTACCTCCACCATTTCCCTCAATCATTCCAACGCAACACGGTTTTCAAAACTCGCTGTGGCTCTTCTGACCTATACCTCCAGTTGTAACTGTTTTAACCTATACCCATACCATGGATGAACAAACCATAGCTCTCATCTTAAAGAGAATAAGAGTTTATTCAGGAACCATTTTGAGTCGCTATGGCCTGGGAATAAAGATTTAGGTTACTTAAGATTCCATGTCCCAATGAGGAAGTCATTTCATAGAGTTTTAGAAATTTACGGAACAAAGAAAAACATAAGTCAAGGAAAGTTTACGATATTGGTGGGTCCACCAGAGAGGCAGGAACAGCAAGAAAAGGGAAGTTTTTCTATAGGCTCCAGATGTTGGTGGCAGTCTTGTCTTTGGGGTTGGTGGAAACTAGAGGTCTGCTAAATTAACAGATTTCGTAAGGTTGCTATTAGTCACAGATGTTAGTTCAGACACAGGTGTGGGCAAGGGATGAATGTTTAGAAAGGTTAGAACTAGTCCATGGTAAGGCAATTAGCCTCTAGAGCAGCAACATTCCAACCTCCCCACTGCACTGAAATTCTAAACAGCGGGCCTCTGCAGATACAGCTTCTTTTCAAGGGATTTTGTTCACAGCAGGTGGGCCCTCCTGAATCAGCACGCTGCTGCTCCTGTTCATTCAGAACACTGACCACTGTACCACTTGGACTTAGCATCTTCTTCCTACTGTGCAAATGCAGATGCCAGCCTCTGCCTCAGAGACCTACTTCTGACTACTTTCTATGGATGAGAAGAAGCCCCACCCTCATGTGTGGCTTCAGATTTCTGCTTGAACGAAGTTAGAGGCCCAATGTCCACTGGCCCCTGGGTCTCTTCCTGTACCTCCTTTTCCTATAAAAAATATTCCTTCATTTGTTTTTTAATGTTTTTATTAATTCTTTGGGAATTTACACAGTGTATTTTCCTCACACTCTTTCCTGCCCCCAACTTCTCCTGTTATAGCAATAATGTCTTCTCATTGAGAAATCCCTCCACACATTTAGAGATTAATAAAAGAGAAGTCTCTTCTCTACAGCTCAGGTCTAGCTCTGGCTAGTGCCCAAAGAAGAGCCAGCCCTGAACAGAAGATTTCAGTAACTTAAGTACACCTTAGGCTTTCGCACTCCACATACACCGTCACTCTTAAACCGTTTTTTGTTCCAGCCCCAGGTGACGCTTGGAACAACTTAAACAGAGACAAGTCTAGCCACTTAGGCAAAAGGGAGATCTATACAGCAAAGATGTTGCCAGAGTTGCTGTAAGTACACCAGTGTTGTTGGATTTTTCTCTCAAAGTTATTACCTAGGGTCATCTTGCCCACCTGCCAGACTTATGCTTTTCTCAATAAGAGAAGTGGGGGCTTTACAGAAGGCCAGGGATTATCATTAACTGTAACCCTGATCTCAGGCCCCCTTGAGTTGCCTGTTAGAGGCATGTTCTTTGATCTGAGGGTGGGGCTAATGGCTGTTAGTATGTTAGGGTTGACTCCTTTGTTAAGGGAATTCTTTAAGAGCCTAATAACTGGTCAGTCCTGGTGAGCAAGCATTTATATCCTAGCATGGTGAATTCTGCTTATGTCTAATAGGTCTGGAGTCTTAGCTGGGGTTTCTTCTGATGTGATGAAGCACCATGACCAAAAAGCAAGTTGGGGAGGAAAGGGTTTGTTTGGCTTATGCTTCCAAATTATCCTTCATCATTGACTGAAGCCAGGACAGGAACTCAAACAGGGCAGGATCCTGGAGGCAGGAGCTGATGCAGAGACCATGGAAGGGTGCTGCTTACTGGCTTGCTCATCACGCTTGTCCCGGTCTGATTTCTTATAGAACCGAGGACCTGCACAGGGATGGCACCATCCATAATGGTCTGTGCTATAAATGGATGTTTCTCTTCCAACTTCCCGGTCTCAAATAACCAACTCAGGGCCTGAATATTATTTAAACATGTTCAGCCAAGAGTTCAGCTTTGTTACTAGTTAACACTTACACTGAAATTAACCCATATTTCTCTCTATACTTGGTCACATGGCTTGGTACCTTTTCTCAGTACAGCCTTCTCACCTTACTTCTCTGAGTTTGCCAACCTCTCTCTTACTCTGCCCTTCCTCTTCCCAGAATTCTCTTTGTCTGTTCTCTCACTCAATCTCTTCCTGCCCAGCCAATCATCTTTTTATTTGCAAATGAAAGTATTACATATCCATAGTGTACAAAGAGATTGTTTCACAGCACCGGGCCCTCTGCCATAGATCACTAATTAAGAAAATACATTACAACTGGATCTTATGAAAGTGTTTTTCTCAATGGGCATTCCCTCCTTTCAGATGACTCTAGCTTGTGTCAAGTTGACATAAAGCTAGCCAGCACACCTCATTAGCATGTTACTTGTCTTTGGGGTATTTTGGAGGCAGGGTTTCTTAGTTGAATTATACTTTGTGTCATTTAATGTCTCCTAAGCACATCTATTAGTGAATCCTTCATAATTTCAATTCTGTTACTTGGAGTTTCTTCTCTGCCACCCCAAGTTGCTCCCCCCTACCCATCCAGCTTCATAGTTTCTGTCTCTTAAAATCACATTGAGCACTGAGCTAGCAGACTGGCCGAAGCGTGACATTTCACTTGCGAGCGCCACATCCTGCTTCCCACCCCTTATCTTCCTCCTGCCTGGGTCTCTCAGAGCCTGGCTGTTGACTCCTGGCTCACACCCCTCCTCAGTGGTATAAGCGGCCTCCTCTTCTACAGGACTGGATTTTGTTCAGAGAGCCACCATGCTGTCTGTCTCTGGTGCTGTAGCAAGGGCTCTCCTCAGAGCACCTACCATGTTGTTAACTCTGTCTGTCTGTCTGTCTGTCTATGGTATTAGTACCTCTTCTAATAAACCCCTTGTTGTCCAGCAATATGTCTCAGTGTCCTTATAAAGTACCCACCTCACTGTGAACCTAACACTTTGTTGTACAAATCACTGTTGAATGATTCTATTATGTTTTGTTTTGTTTTCTGTTTTTCTTTCTGTGGTTGGTTTCTTTGTTGGTGTTTTGAGACAGGGTTATACAGTGCTACCCTCACTGATTTGGACCTCACTATATGGACAAGGCTGTCCTTGAACTCACAGAGATCCTCCTGCCTCTGCCTCCTGAGTGCGGGGATTAAGGACATAGTCCACATAGACCACCCAGCCTGGATACTATAATTTTATCATAAAACATTTTAACTCTTTTTGAGGAGAATTCCTAGACAGACACCAGGCAGAGGCACAGAGCTTCTCCGCCCTTGTGTTTTGCCTCCGGTTTCTTGCTCATTGTTCTACAGGCTCATGAAGATGCATTTTCCTTTATCTCTTGTTATTTAAAAATCTGTGGAGATTTTATAGGCAAAATAATGGCATCTCATTTACATTTGAATCTTTGCAAGGATGCATTTGATCCGCTCACTCCTTCGCTGCGTTTGTTTTTCTCCAAGTTACCCATACATATTCTTTTCACAGTTTCTCTATTGGGCCGTTTGTCTTTTTAATGATTACTCAGACCTCCTTAAGTTTGAGAAATAGTAGCCTGCTTCTGATTGATAGACATACTTAAGCGAATGGATCTTTAGTTTTTCCTTTTCTCTGTAGTCATTTGGTGTGTGCTGGTTTAAAATGCTTGGGTAATCTGTCAGTTTTTTCTATCCTCTGGTTCCTCCGTGAGCATGCTCTTGGGACGATGGGAATACACACCTTTATTTTCTTTTTCTACATTTATTATAGCAATATGATGAAGACGGAAGCTGCCAGTCCAGCCGGGCTTTATACTGCAATGCACGCGGCCTTCCTTCTCGGTGACGGTTGTCTCCAAGCTGCTCTGCACAGCTCATCCCATGCATTTCTCATCACTCAATGACTTGAAAAAAGCCAACACCGATTATGATGTTCGTGACTTGTTGCTTAACTTTTGATTGTTGCTATTGTGGAGAAATAACTTAAAGAGGAAGGGAGGGTTTATTCTGGCTCCCGCTTTTGAGGCTGTAGTCAGTGCATGGTGGTGCAGAAGTCATGGCAGCAGGAACGTGAGGGGAGGCATCTGGTCACATTACCTCCACAATCAGAGAGCAAGGGGAAGGGAGATGTGGCTGCTCAGCCACTTGCTCGTTTTTACTCAGTGTAGGCCCCTAGCCTATGGGATGGTACCGCCCACAGCTAGGGTGGGTCTTCCCACCTCAATTAACCTAATCTAGAAACTCCATCATAGACAGACCCGGTGGTATTTTTCTTAGGGATCTAGCACCTGTCAAGTTGACAATCAATATGTATTGATCAATCACTGTGATGATGGAAACAGTCCACTTACGGCTTCCATTCTTAAGCATTCCTCGCAAAGACGAAAGAATCCTGCGACAGCAGCATGCTTGTTTCTCGAGCGCAGCGCAGCGTCTCAGCTTTGGTGTGTTGACATTCCTTGAAGCCCCAGATGACATTCATTCGCTTTCTTGAGTTTGGTGTCTCTGGACCTCAACCAGAATGAACTAGCTGGGAAACTGGCACACTTTATCTAGATGTTTCACCAGGAGATGAAATTATCAACGTACTCTCCTGTGTTCGTTCACCCATCCTTGTCCCAATACATGTGCCCACCTGTCCTTTCCCCTTGCTCGATGTGACATTCAGTGACGAGAGTCTTTTTCCATTGTAGAAGCAAATAGACCACAGAGAAGAAGAAACTAAAAATCTAGAGAGGCAGTTACAATTAAAATAGTTTATAGTGATGAACCTATGTACCAATAATATCTGTTACTCTTTGCTGATTTAAAAAAATATGAGGTGTGGTGAAGTGCCTGTGCTACAGGACAGTTCGTGAGCCAGGCAAGGGCCTGAAGATTAAAGAACACAAGAGATGTGGATCATTCGTGAAGAGAGAATCCAGAATGTCGTTTATTCCAGCTTAGAGGAAGCCTTATATACCTAACTACTGCACAGTGGAAATCCCCCAGGCAGGTGGGAAATTACCAGGCTCAAGACGGAGCAAACTCCCCTATAACTAACCACCAGGGGCACAGCGAGCACAGGAACAAACAAGATGTTTTGTCAGAAACTGCAAGCTATCCTCAATATGAACTCTGGGAGAAGGGGTAGGCCTGTGGGCCCTATGTGTGGGAAATGGCTCAGTTAGTAAAGTGTTTGCTGGTGAGTATAATCATCCCGAGCATCCATGCAAAAAGCCAGATGTGGTGGTGTACATCTGTAATTCCATCACTGGAGAGACAGACAGAAGCATCCCTGGAACTCACTAGCCTGACAGCCAAGCCAAACTGGTGAGTTCCAAGTTCAGTGAGAGACCCTGCCTCAAAATAAATAGATATGGAGTCAAATAGTCTATCTTCTTGGGATCCTGGCTCAGTCAGGAAGATACCCTGCTGTGTTTCACTATCATGCACAATGGGATCCCAGAGGGGCCATTCCAGGGGCAACTCTTCCTTCACACTGGCTACCAGTTCTTTCGAATGATCTGAAGGTTTAAAACAAGCAGTAAATGGAGACACTGTGTAAATGCTATAGTGTGCATATGAAGTGTCCCCTACAGTCAGGGGTATTGAATATTTGGTTCTTAGGTGACAAACAGAGATCGTGGGTATGTTAGGGAATGGGGCATAGCTTGAAGGAGGAAGTAGGTCATTAGGAGGTCCATCTTTGCCCTCTGCCTTACACCTACTATGAGGTGAGTAGCCTCCTTCTCTGTTGAAGTCCATTCCAGCAGGAATCAGCAAGTGGTACCTGGGAGGGGGCGCGAGGGTATAGGAAATGGCAGATTAAGAGAAATGAAGACAGAAACATAGGATAGACCGGGAGGACTGAAGGTAAATACCGAACAGTCCCAAGTTTATGTCTCAGCCAGCATATATACTAATTACAGGCAAAAGACAGAACAAAGGGCTGTACAGTCAACTAGCCACTTCCCCGCCTGTCCTTGGGAGGAAGCTCAAACAGGTGTATTACCTCATTCAGCTAAGCAGCTTCTAATCTCTAACGAGGAGTGCCTCCGGCTGGTATATAGCAACCTAAATCTTAATAGATAATGTATTCTTTCATCTGGGGAAAAAAAATGTTCTTTCTCAAGGGCTTAATCAGAACTTTCTCACAGCCTTCAAGGATATTTGGAGCAAGCAAGACAGGCAATCTTGAACTCAAACGGCTTCTTTAAGTCAGTAATGACTCCAGATGGAAACCGAGTCACACGTGGGCTCCCACACTTCTCCCACCACAGTAATGTTCTGACTCACTCTGGGCCCAGCATCAGTGGAGTTCAAAACCAGGAGCTGTGAAGATGCTCATCCGGTCATGTACTTATCTCACGCACATGAGGACCTGAGCTCAATCCCCAGAACCCACGGATGAAAGCTGGGCTACTACATGCTTGGAATCCTAGCACTGGGGAAGCAGAGGGAGCTGGAAACAGGTGGATCCTTGGGGCTGTCTTGATGGCTAGCCTAGTCTACCTGGTGAGCCCAATGGAAGTGAGAGATACGTCTCATAAAAGGAAGAGAGACAGTGTCTGGGGAATTCTCTCTGAGGCTGCCCTAGTGCTTCCTCCCTGGTTTAGATTTATTTATCTTACTTTATGTCACTTAGTTTTCCATTAACTCTGTGATGTTCATGTTGCTGTCATTACCATTATCATCATCCATCATCATCATCATCAAGAGAGGATAGAAAGGTTAAAAATAACTAATTCATGGCTTCAGGGGATGCTGGAGTCAAGGCTTGCAGCTCCTTACCCTGAGTTCCCCTGTACCCCAGGAAGTTTCAAGAGCCATTTCCTAACCTGTCCACCATTTACAAACTACACTGGAGAGCTCTTTGATGTGGGAGTGATTTCTTTCTAATCTGTTGCTTTCATTGGTTAATTAATAAAGAAACTGCCTAGGCCCATTTGATAGGCCAACCCTTAGGTGGGTGGAGTAAACAGAACAGAATGCTGGGAGAAAGAAGCTGAGTCAGGGAGTCGCCATGATTCTCCCACTCCAGAGAGACACAGGTTAAGATCTTTCCTGGGAAGCCAGCTCGTGGTGCCACACAGGATATTAGAAATGGGTTAGATGGGTTAGATTAATATGTAAGAGCTAGTCAATAAGAGGCTGGAACTAATGGGCTAGGCAGTGTTTAAAAGAATACAGTTTCCTGGTAATTATTTTGGGTATAAAGCTAGCCCCGCAGCTCCAATCACAACAGTTCTTGCCTTTTATCAAGGTAATTCCAAGTCATAGCTGGTGAAGGAACATTTCTAAATAGATGGATCATTGCTACATTTAGATCATTGTGTGGGACAGCATTTTGGAGGCCAGGAACACAGCCATGAGCAGAACAGACACGTAAGTTAGAGAAAGGAAGGGTGTGGTTCTTTTCCTAGACCCCACAGAGTGTCCCTCCGCCATCAGCAGAGTGCTGTACATTTTTAGCCCTTGGCTAAAGAGCAAAGGATAATGGTGGCTCTTGGAGTTACTGGGACTTGTCCTGTATTGGTCCGATTGCCTGTCCAATAGTCTGGAAATGGGTCCTTGCTTCCTAGTGAAATCCAGACTCACCATTAGCTCAGGAGCCAGAGCCTTTCCACATTGCTGTTTCCCAACCAGGTTCCTTGAATCATGACACGGCTCCCTCCCAACAAGCTGTATGTTGAAATAATTCAAAAAGCACAGCTACATTTGGCCTACTATATAGCATAATTCAGTCTGCAGCACATAATGAGATGTCAATCTTCACCTCCTGACTGTGATCATGGGGCTGTACCCAAGCTCTCCACCACTGCCCGGGATCCCAGAGAGTGGCACAGTGTATCACCAGCTCTAAACTCAAAGTCTGGTTTCTACTGAGTAGTGTGGCTTTCACACTGCCATAAAATCAAATCCTTAAAACTGACAGTAATTCACAGTAATTCAGGGCCCATTGGAGAAAGATCTCATACAGAAAAATTCCACTTCCTTAACTGACATGTTTATTTCAAATGAGAAATGTAAATTGTCTCCATATTTAAAGAAGTGTAGTTCCTTCATCTGATCAAAAGAGGTAACAGTAGAGGTTTGTTCCTGGATTATCGTCGAGTGTAAATAGCCAAATCCATGGGCTCTGGTGAAAGCAAGGATTCAAGAAATACCAGCTAGTCTTGCTCTAAATTTTAAGTTTAAAAACAAGTTATTTATTGTTAGCCCTTCATTTCATGTGGTCAAGCTAAAGCTTTAAAGAAAGAAAATGGAGAAGTGATGGGAGATGTCCTAGTCAGTAAAATACTTGCTGTGTAACTGTTAGAGCCTCAGTGTGGCCACTGCCCACATGAAAAGTCCCAGCATGGTGGTACATGCTCATGACCCCAGTGCTGGGGAGGTGGAGCCAGATGGAGCCAGGGACTCACAGACAAGCCAGGGCAGACAGACCTAATGGTAGGCAAGTCTACAAGCCAATGAGAGATCGTGTTTTAATATTTATATTTTATTTATTTATATCTTATATGTGAGTGTTCTGCTTGTACAGCTGCATGCCAGGAGAGAGTATTAGATCCTATTATACATGGTTGTGAGCCACCATGTGATTGTTGGGAACTGAACTCATGACCTCTGGAAAAGCAGCCAGTGCTCTTAACTGCTGAGCCATCTCTCCAGCTCCAAGCTTTTATTTTTAAAAACAAGGTATCCTGAGAAATGACGTCTGAGATTGTCCTCTGACCTCCACATGCACACGTGCACACATTCTTGAATGAATGCATGCACACTCACACACACACACAAACACACACACACCTCCATGGACACATACACTTTTTTAAAAAATCCCTGAGGAAGACACTCTACTAAAACTCCAGGAACCCAAATGTGTCTGGAATAAAGAGATTTATTTGGTTGCGTTTATTATGACATTTCCTAAATATTTTGTGGGTGTTATTAACATTTCCTAGAATCATTAACATTTTCTTGGTGCTAATGTTCTTCGGAAAATAATTCACCCAGGGCTGATTTGTTTGATTCATGATCTTAGCTCTTCTCTTGCAGTCAGGCTATGAAGTCAAATATTTGGTGGGAAGTTGAAGAAAAAAAAGATAATGGAAAATAGACTGGCTAGGGGGTGGGAAGCCCATGGTTAGTTGGGGTCTAGACATCCCTACTTTGTAGGTTTGGATCATTGGGGTACCTCCACCTCACAGTAGAAGGTGAAGAAGTAAAGGGGTGCTGAAATGAGTTCTTCATAGGGCAATTTTATCAAGTGACCGCTTGGCCTAGGGATAGTGGGTTCATTGTGTAATAAAAACTGTAATTTATTTCTTGGAAGAGTCTGAAGGCTATTGTCAGTTGTCAAGTCAATGGACTTGTCAACTGGAAGACAAGCACCCAGGAATGCCACTAAGGAGTTTCTACATTGGGTTAATTGAGGTGTGAAGACCCACCTTAACTGATACAATGTGACCAGCTACCTAGCTACCTCATCCTCTTCCTGCCCCAATGGACTACAGCTTCAAATAAACTTTTGATTAAAATGTTTTTATCACAGTAATAAGGACAGCAACTAAGAGCAGATGACTATGGGGTGGCCATGAGGACAGAATGAATCAGGCAACAGCAAGCTCAAGGGCTTCACTTGAGCACTTTGTGGGCCTGCTCGTTATACATGTTCATGAATTTTCCATTCATGCAACAAGACGCCTGAGATAGATGAGTTGACCAAGAGAGAAGGATGGTGTAGGCTCATAGACACCTAACTGCAAAGGATTTTATGGAGTGGGAGACTCTAGAGCAGGCTCTACCCCAGCCCAAAGCACTCAAGTTGAGTAGCCTGGCCTCTTGTTTCTCATTGATTCACTCTCAGTTAGTAGCTAGATCCTGCTTCCTGCAAACCTTTCCTGGAAAATCACAAATAGCAGCAAAGGAAGCTGAGAATTTCATCGCTAGTCTGTATGTTTCCACTCATCTCCATACTCCTTTACTACACCAAGCAGTTGCTTAACTGGAAGATGGACAAGAACCAGTGTCTGTACGGTGTTCCTTTAACACCCCATTGTTAAAGCTCAATGAACTGGTAAACCCAGTTCATCAGTAACAAGTGCTGTGGGATACTGCTCTTGTACACTGTACAGATTTTTCACTCATGCTGGGTGGGGATGGTACATGCCTTTAATCCCAGCACTCAAGAAACACAGGCAGGCTGATCTCTGTGAGTTTGAGGCCAGCCTGGTTTACAAAAGCTAGTTCCAGGACAGGCTCCAAAGCTCCAAAGAAACTCTGTCTCCAACAAAATCAAACCAAAAAATAAATTAAAAATTAAAAAACAATAACAACAAAAAAGCACTCATATTGGTTCAATAAAACACTGATTGGCCAGTTGTCAGGCAGGAAATATAGGTGGGGCAACCAGACTAGGAGAATTCTAAGAAGAGGAAAGGCAGAGACTCAGTCACCAGCCTGGTCTACAGAGTGAGTTCCAGGACAGTCAAAGATATACAGAGAAACCCTGTCTCAAAAACCAAAAAATAAAAATAAAAGAAGTAGAGTAAAAAAAAATCCACATAAAGATGGAAAATACATAAAGAATCTGGATATTGTGTTATTTTGTGGTATTTTAATTGTTTGGCTGCTGAGAAAGGTGCAACAGCTGCTAAAAGACATTTGATTCTGCTAGATTAATCCAATCTATACATTTTAAAAATGCCTTGACTTCAAAATTTAAGTAAAAAGATATGTTACTTTGGAAAAGAGACTTTGTTTTTGTTCCCACAGGAAATGAGACACTGTGGATTCATTACAGGTTAAGAAAAATAAGGTTTTATCAAGAAAGACTCCCTTAAAATTCTCTAGTGGAAATGGATGGCCAAGATGATCCAATGTTTCAGAACACCTCTGTTGCAGTTCTGCATCTAGAACCACCTCAAGACTGCTGGCTGAGATGATATAGCCTCACAGAATGCTCCAGTCAGGATTTGACCATAATCCTAAATTTTCTTTGGGCCCCCATAAGTTTATCAGTGGCTCCAATCAGTAGGAAGTAGCTTAGAAAATTATGCTCACATTCCCAAAAGTTGAATTATGGATGTTTTTCTTTGTTTAGAGTGTTGGTTACAATTTGTTATGGATAATAGTCAGGGAAAAAAGCTAAACAAAGGAGATTAGATTCAGGGTTCTTTTTTTGAAAAGAAAAAAGGGAAAATGCTATAGGATAATGCTCTTGTACACTGTAAGGATTCGTCGCTTAATAAAAACACTGATTGGTCAGTAGCCAGGCAAGAAGTGTAAGCAGGGCCTCTAAACTAGGAGAATTCTGGGAAGAGTTAATTTAATTGTAAGTGCTAGTTAATAATAAGCCTGAGCTAATAGGTCAAGCGGTTTATAATTAATATAACCCTCTGTGTGTTTCTTTGGGACTAAACAGCTATGGGACCAGATGGGACAGAAACTTCCATCTACAAACAAGAGCCTTTAGGGTCCAGCCCCAAGATTTGCTTCAGGGTTCAGATTCTATGTTACTATAAGTGAAAAGAACTTCTTTCCCTAGTTATCTGAGGATAAGCGAACAAACTCTCTCACATATGCTTTTCCATGTCAGTTTCTTAATTCTAGTTCTCCTACCTCTAATTCCTCCTAGCTTCCTCTCCTCTTCTCCTCTAGCCTAAAATCTCATTTTCTTACAGGAGGCTTGAAGTGATAAACAAAAAATACAAAAGCACATTCCTAGGGTAAGTGATAAGGAGTTGAGCCATTGTCATGTCAAGACAATGTTCCAAGGCTACAGGAGTAAGACTGTGACTAGACAGGGTGGGCACAGTGCCCAGTGACAAACTTTGAGACACAGGTCTATTGTTAGCAGACTGGCAAGTGAAGAATTGGCATGTTGTTCTTAGGATGCTTTATGTAGCAACCTTGGTTGGATAGCTCAGACTCTGGCCTTGTGCATAGCTGTAAGGTTTTGGTCTCTAAGCTATAAACTTATGATCTATTTACAAAAAGCCTTTAGTCTAGTTTCAACTTACTCTAAGTTAAAAGTGAGCTGATTGTGTGCAGTTAGTCTAAGAAAAAGAACAAATCAGGCTTTTAAGTGTCTACAGTCCTTGTGGGACAAAGAGATCTGGTTATGAAGCATGTATTGTATATATCAAAATTATAAAGCTAAATTAAAAGTCAACCTCCTGAACACACACAGATGTATGTACCCATAAGATTGAGATGTAATTATAAGATTACATATACACATTACATGAAAATGCGTAGCTGTTACTGCACAAATAAAATTACAGCTGAAAGCAGCAGTTTTTAGAGTCAGTGGTCCGCAAGCCTGGCTGAGGGGGTACCCATCAGTGAATACTTTCTCTGGTGGGTTGACATCTGAATTATCAATTGCTATAAGCTGCAGTGGCATCATGATCTGCAATAGTTCAGGAAAACTGCTTCTGACACATCAGAGTCCTCCTCTGCAAAGTATGCCTTGAGTCTTGGGCCTTGGGGTTGGAGTTCTGGGTGTGCAGTCTAAGATCTGTGTCTTCCAAAGTCCCCTTTTCAGAACTTGCTCTTGTTAAGCTCCTCTGATGATTAATGTTGTCTATTAGTTCTTTTGTGGTTACTTTTTGGCAAAGTTGAAGACAGACTGCTAAGTACTTACTTTTAGCGGTCCCTCATCCCCACCTCCTCAATGGGATGACACACAGATTCAGACACTCACTCTTTACCAGTGCTATCACCTGAACTGATTAAAGAGCTCTGCCCTTTGCCTTCATTAGACCCATGTAAAAGGCAAAGTAGTGCTGGAGCCTTTTACAGAAGAATTGTAGAATTCAAAGAGAGAGGAAGAATTAAAGCTGGAATTAAGGCCGGAGGATTATGAGAACTAGAATGCTTTGCCAAGAGGGTTTCTTGTTTGGCATCATGAATTTATGGCAAGTGAATTTGGTCAAATAACCATGGATTTGGTCAAATAACCATGATGGGCACAGTTGGTCCATGCCACCTCCTACTCTGCACCACCCAAGGGATGCACTGACTAGCTGGCCATGGATGACGATACCCTGTCTGAGTTGAATTTAACAGTAAGGATCAAGATACCAGGTTCTGTGCCTGAGAAGGCACAGAAAGACTCCAAGGCTAAGCAAGGCGAAGGAAAAGACCCTTCAGCAGAAAAAATTGGAGTGTGCCCCGGGTATGCTGTAAATGCCATCCACAAGAGGAATGAAGGTATGAACTGGCTTCCACATGGCATCTCCTGAGACTGAAGTATCCCTCAAGGTGCATACAGCTCTGATGATGAATTCTAGGGTGACCTAGAATATGGCATAGGTGACCCAAGTTCTAGACAAGGTCTTGAGTGTCATGAATCCCCATAATGTATCCACACTTAGCTGCATGGCAGTATCTGGACACCCTCATATCTAGGATGGA
The DNA here is from genome assembly GCF_037038515.1 of Microtus pennsylvanicus. NCBI lineage: Eukaryota > Metazoa > Chordata > Mammalia > Rodentia > Cricetidae > Microtus > Microtus pennsylvanicus. Next base: position 35,126,895 of record NC_134585.1, read on the forward strand.
GAATCAGGAACAGGTAGACAGCCCCATGGTGCAGATTACCAAAGAAGATTGCCACAAGTCCTAGACCAGAATAACCAGCTGCCAGAGGGTGCCTCTAAAGCTGCATGAATGTCATCCCTCTTACTGTAGCGAGGTGCATCAGGGTGGCTATCTTGAGGAATTATTGAGCCCTTGGCAGGTGCTACCTGCCCCATCTTGAGATGCACTGGAGGCTTTCCCACTCCCACCTATGTGATCACCTTTCTCTGACCCTTTATAGCTGCCTACATTCCTCATTTAAATTATTCTAGTGATTAATTTTTAATAAATGGTTTCCAAGCTTGGCCCCATGTCCAGTCTGACAATTGAAGGGAAGGAAGCGAAAAATGACAAAGCCCAAAGTAAGTATATTAAATCAATCTAACCACTTAAGTGGAACGAGGGAGTATGGCTAATAGTTCTAATTCTTTCTTTGGGATAATTAATGTGAGTTTTCAATTTTAAATTAAAAAATTAAAGACAAGAATAGACATAATTTTAACCGTTGTGGCCAAGACATTATCGCCTTGATCCTTGTCTCAATTCTGGTCCTACGACATGATTCCTATTGCTTGAGGGTATAAATTAGAGAGATGATTGCTCCCTCTTCATGGTACAATTTTTCCTATTGGATAATTGCCCTCCTTTGAGATACTAAATTCTTCATTATAAGGATTAAGAAGTTTTATGCATGTGTTTTTACATGTTTTGTATATTTATGAGTACATATATAAATATGATATTTTAAGAAAAATTTTTACCACTACTGCCTCTTTAGAAAAACTAGACAGGCTTTTCAAGGTCCAAATCTTAACCCATACCTATGCAAGAGTCAACTCTGAACATCTTTAATAAATGGCTATTTAAAATACCAGCTTCAAGGCTATCATCTTGCTATGTTATATCATAGTATATTTGGGATGGTTATTCATCTGTTTTTTCTTATGTATAAGACAAAATAGGTAAAACACTTGTTAAATAATTAAGATTTACTACAAAGGGAATGGGGGCTCTGTCTTAGTTACTTTTCCATTGCTATAAGACACCATGACCAAGGCAATAATAAAATAAATAAAAATAAAATAATAAAATAAAGCACTTAATTTGGGACTCATCATTCTTGAAGATTAGAATCCATGACCGTCATGGTAGGAGCATGGCAGCAAGCTGACAAGCATGGCTCTGGAACAGGAGCTGAGAGCTTGTATCTTGATCCTCAAACACTAGGTAGAGAGAACTAGTTGAAAATTGTGTGGGTTTGAAACATCAAAGCCCCCCCGTGATACCACTCCTCCACCAAGGCCACACCTCCTAGTCCTTTCCAAATAGTCCCACCAATTGGGTATCAAATATTAAAACATATGGGTACTGTTCTCTTCCAAACTGTCACGGGCTCAAAAGCAAAGCAGCTCAAAGATCCCAAACTGCATTCTGCTTTAAAGCCTCATGAAGCCTAATGAACACAGAAAGCCTCTGTGCCAACTGGAATGGAGCCTCCCAATTCCCACTCCCCACATCAAGCGTATGTCAGCTCTGTGTGAGGACAGGTCTGTGTGGACTTCAGAAATACCGGATGGCGCTCACTGTCAGCTGCGCTGACAGCTGAATGCCCCGAGGAACAAAACACTTCTCCTGCTTTGTTTCCCAAACCCTTTCATAAATATTTTAAAATTATCTGATACTTAATATTTTACTTGTATTTCTAAAGTGGTAAAATGAAGCTAACCTTGGTTTTAATGAGGATACAAATGAGGACATAATGTTCTTTTATTAATCATGTTTTTCATCTTAATGGTTTATGCGAGAACCCTTACTTTACTCAAAACTAATTTTCATAGTTAAAAGATTCAAGTATTTTCACTGTCTTTATAAGAATAATTATCTCATTATTCAGGATAATGTGGATTTAAAAATCTAGTATTGAAATTGATTTAAAAAAAACAAGACTTTAAATCTTCCTAAAGAAATTCTACTTGTGGGTGCCTATATTTTAAATCTAAGTTCTTACAGCCAAGACAGTAAACAAAAAGAAAATCTTTTTAAAGCTGAAAAACACACACAAGCCTCCCCCTCCCCAAGAAATCATATTAATTGTCCCAAAGAAATATCTTAGCCATTAGTATCTCTGCTTAGTTGACCTAAGTGTTCACATTGCTTTAATAGTATTTATATTTGTTATTATTCTGCCCCTTTAACTGTCATGCTACACCTGGAGCCCAGCTCGTTGACCCATCGAAAACAACTGACTAAAAAATAATCATAATGACTAAAACAAAAGCCAAGGCAGGTATCTGAAGTCAGAAAAAGGCAAGCAGACATGAGGCAGATGCCTCCAGTACATCACAGGGCTGGCCGGGCAGAGTAACCAAGCTGAGACACCACACCAGAGACAGGATGGTATTCATCTGGGCAAGGTCCTGGTCCTCCTGGGCGAGCTCCCAGACTCTTACCCACAGCAGAGGAACCATCTGGAAGCTGGTTGAGATGGTGTAGGATTTCTGGGCAAGTTTTCTCATTCATCTGCACCATGAGGCTGTCTGCCTGCTCTGAGGTGTAGCCATACTGAGCTGTCTGAGTGATGTGTAGATTAAAACTTCACACGGAATAACCAACCATTGATGATGTGTACAGTCTCCCTATTAGCCTGGATGACCAGGAATGCTCTCTTGAGAGCAAACGGGCCTGGATCTCACAGAGATGGGCTTGTCACTGCCTCCTGAGTACTACGATTAAGGGTGTGTGCTACCACCCACAGCGTCTGGTGGGAATTTTGTCTACACTATATGCAGACAGGAACACAGAAGACTCACTGCTTCCAACTTCCTCTAAAGGATAAATAAATAATAAATTATTGTGTAATAAGGAGTCATAATACTTCAGCCTTTCATCTCAGGGATGGGGTAATTGCCTTGCTTCATTTTCTGTGTTACTCAGGATATTGTTGGTGATATGGAAAGCCGACAATTATCAAGAGGGGCCCATCCCAGTGGTCCTCTGGTCTTCTGCTAATGTCTGTCTAGGCATCCGAGCAAGCTTGCCCTTCTTAGGATTTCATCAGCATTCAAAGAAGAGCTGGAAAGGGGAAAAGGAGCAGTTAATGTTTAAGTTAGAACTCAGAAAAGTAGATCCACTTAGCAGTGAAGTCTGGAAGCTACGGTATCTAGGGATGGTCATTTAGGATGCGTAAGTGCATTCTCTTATGGAGGGGATTATTCTTTATTAGGTCTGCAGGAGAATCAGCTTTCCTGGGGGTAGGTCTGCTGGCCACAGCACACAGAAGCAACCGGCCATCAGCATAAGCAAGAACTCTGGATGAGAGAATTTGATTCCCTAACTAGTAGCTGTTAGGCTCTTACAGCACCAGGTGTCAATCATTCTGGGGGCACTTAGACAACTCTGCCAAAGATTCCACCTAGGGAATAAGGAGACGGCTCAGTTGATAAGAATATGTGCTGTGTAAGCATGAGGACCTGTGTTCGAATCTCCAGCAGAGGCATAGAAGCCAGAAATGTCCACATATGCCTGTAATCCCAGCATTGAGAGGCAGAGGCAGGCATCTGCCAGCAGTTCACTGGCCAGGTTAGCAAAAATGGAGGCTCATGTTCAGAGTGACCCTATCTCAAAGGATAGTCTCCTCTGCACAGAGAATTGCACAGATATACACACAATATTAATTCTTAAGAGTATACCTGATTGCCCTGGCTCCTGAATGCAACTCCCCAGCCCAGGTTCTTTGAACAGTTTGAATCAGACATTTTGTAATCACAAGCTTGAAAAAAACCATTTCCCCCTTGGCCAGAAAGGGTTTAATGGGGGAACCACTGTAACTGGTGGCAAGGCTATGACTGGATTAGACTGTCAATAGTCCAAGGCCTCTTTCTTTTAGTCTACAAACAGGGTACTCAGGCTCATTGAGCACATGGCTTATGATTCTCTACTGTCTGCACTGTGTAGCAACCTCGGGTCCAATAAAAACTTTTTTAGAGTAGATTTTTGTCTACTCTAAGTTTGCTTGAGCCTTTACTATTTGAAAGCTGGATTGCTTTCTCAGGTAGGAGGTGGTCGATTGGGATGGGTCCTGGGTAGTGGTGGTATCTCATCCTTTGTACTTCTTTGTCTGTTTTGCATGTCTGTGAGAGTGGGTTTGTCTTTCAGTTTTGACTTCCACTTCTGCAACTCTTCCTGGTGAAACTTGTCAAAGAGAGTTGTCAGTTAACCCTCACATCCAAGGCTGGTCTTAAGAATAATGAACCCAGAATATTTTTGTGGGTACTTTGATAGCTGTTGAATTGTCTAGGATCAGGATAGAATCTGAATGATTCCTGGAGAGGGAGGCAGAGAAAAACAGACAGGAGAGAGTAGTAACCCCAGTGTGGATACAGAGGAATGGCAAGGACTGCAGAAATGACAGTGATGGTGGGGGTGGCTTCCCAATGGAACAGACCCAGCCCTAGACTCAGCAGCAGCTTGATATTGTGGGTATGCACCAGTGGGAACTGCTCATGGAAACCTGGCAACACAGGCCATCACACTGTCTAGGCAGCTTCTAGTCAGGAGGGATGCTGAGCTTGGGACAACCCAGAGTGGGTGTAACAGGGGTGCTGGGTAGGCATCTAGGGGATTGTGAAGTTCCTTCCCTGTCACAAAGAACTGAATGATGGGTAAAGACAATGTCAAGATGCCAAGAAAGGGAAAACAACAGCTTTTATCCATTGGGATGGGAGGAGCCTAAGGTCGAATGTCAGCCAAATAGAAGCTGATCTGGGTATTTTATGGGGCCCCTGGGACCTCCCATTTTCCATATTGGTCCTGTTTGGATACCTGCCCCATCCCTTGTCATTGTTTCTCCTCAAAATGTCCTCTGGGAACAAGAAGCAGCCAAGATTTCAAGCTTTGTTTTCTACTCTGGAAAAACACCCAGCCACCTTTTGTGACTTAATGACATTAACTAACAAGAAATCAGCAGGACTTACTGCGATAATCTTTTGCAAGTTAGTACAACCAATGTCAAGACAGGTGTTTGGCTTGGAAAATAGTGCTTTTACTAACATCACCTTATTAAAAGAAAGTCGAGTAAACTTCATACATAATAAATTAATATTACCTACTGTTACACTATTGGGGCTTGCTAAGTTTCCACGTAACCCTACAGAGAACACAAGTCAACCGTTATACCACACAGAGAAATCTACCCCAGCTATGCAAGCAGTTGATAGACAAGGAGCTTTGTTTCAGTTGATAAAAAATAGTCACGACGCCTCTGATCTTTTGCCATTTTGTTCTCCTTTTTCCCTGACACAGAGTTGGCAGCGGGGGTGGGGGATGGATCAACCCAAGAAATCAGCCCTTGAAGAATATTTAGAAACCAAAACATGCTTAGATCTCAAGCGGAAGGCCAAATCCCATCTCCAGAGGCAGCTTCTCAGTGTGCTCAAGCAGCACATGACAATTTAATAAATACACAAAAGGCATTTTTGATTCTCCATAAAACTGAACCCAAAGGTTTACACTGAGCAGGAGACTCACTGTTGAGTCCAGTGATAACCACCTGGACCCAAGACACCTGTCCTCCATACAGACAGTACAGATGAGTCTTAACATCATTTGGTCATTAATTGAGAATAAGGATTGACAAGCTTTTATTTTAGAGTCTTTAAACTTCATAAGGTCATGGGAGATTGGCAGTAAACAACCACAGTCAAGGACTACCAAGCTGACAGAAATGTCCACTTTATCAATGTCTGACCTGAGACCCTGGCTAGATTTGAGGTGGCCAACTGTGAAGGCATAAGTCACAAACAATCCCACACCAGTTCGGAATTATGATTAGTAGAATGGTTATTTATTTAAAGGGGAAAAAAACTTACAGATCACCGTCCCAGACAACGGCCCTCTGTGTGGTCAGGAAAGGAGCCTAGTAGCCGGAAGCAGAGCCAGAAGCAAGAGAGGGAGCAGAGGGCAGCCGGTGATTTTTAAAGAGAGACCACGCCCCAATGGGCTGGTATCTCAGCAGCTATTGGCTGAAGGAGCAGAAGGAGCTCCCGCAACACAACTACTCAGAAACCTGTAATATCCTGTTACTTTTAGATTCTGCTAATGAGAAGTCTCTGTGATAATAAGTCGGCCAAAACTCTTGCAAGAAAAACATCCAATGTGATATTGGGGCCATTCTTCAGGTTTTGGTGATTTTGTTTTTGTCTAATTCAGTCCAGTACTTGAAAAAGCAGCTGAGTTGGTGACTTTGGAGGAATCTTGGAATCAATTTATTCAATATGTATGAAATGAAAGAGGAAAGATAGTGAAATCTTAGGTTAGAGTTGCCTTTTCTCCATTCTCATTCCCTAGTCCATTGTATGGGTCTATCCTGTCTGTCATCAGGGAACAGCTAGTGTGGTCTAATCTGTTACAGGCAAAGAACGGAATAGTAAAATTTCTTAACAACCTATGACTCCGTCCCCTGACATCTGATTTCTTCCTTTAGTATTTGATAACCACGCAAGCTATAAGGTACCAGAAACACCATTTACTAAGACCACCGATCAAATGCCATGTGATGGGTACTGCTTCTTCAGCCCTGCGTGATCTAGTCACAAAGAGGGAGACAGAGACAGAGGCAGAGATGAGGCTCCAGGTCCTCAGCCCATCGCACAGACAGCCAGGAGTATACTAAAGAAGTACCAGGAGCAAAGATTTATCTGCCTCATTCTGAAACCCATCAGCCTACCTACCAGTCAGAGTCATTTGCAGAAATCCCAGAGAAATTATAATTGCATACTTCCTCATTTCAAGAGGGAAGAACCAGGGCACAGTTACAGTCAGCAATGTCCACTGTCTGGGACCCACTGATGATCTAAACTCCAAAAAGCCTAGGCATCCCCTGCCTTCCACAGCAAGTGTAGCTTGTTTCCTAAGCACAAAACAGCTTCACTCAGCAGCTGATGTTGACCTCTGTGATGGTCCCGCCCCTTGCGGGGGGCTGGCAGAGTGCTTCACCCCTGCATGCATGATAGGTAATATCCCGTCCCTTTAAAAAAAGGAGGACCTCTGCCTACTCCTTCCTCTTCTTTCTCTTCCTCTTCCTCTCTCCCACAGCGCTCTCTCTCTCTCTCTCTCTCTCTCTCTCTCTCTCTCTCTCTCTCTCTCTCTCTCTTCCTGCCTTTCTTTGCATCTTTCTCTCTTTCTTCCTCCTACCCTCTTTCCCTCTCTTTCACCATTCATCCCCAGGAACTGGTCTCTGCCTCCTTTCTGTCCCCTTCTCTGTCCCTTCCCTCTCCTCTTCCAATAAAACTCCCCATGTAAGCCCAGCCTGCATGGTGTGTTTGTCTCTCACCCACCGTAGAGCTCCTTGGAATCAACCCACCCGCCAAGATTCATCTCACGCCTTATAGCAACCAGTCTGAACTTCCTCTGGACCACAGTCTCTGTGTGCTGACCCTGTGGAAATACATCCCACAAGAGTTCACCTCAGTGGCAGTGGCTTCTTCTTAATAACAGCTAACTTCTCAGGCCCAGCTCATCAGTATTAATTGTCTCAGTCAATCAAGGATTTCAGTGTCATGATGGTGATCTCTTGTTCATCACGGCTGATCCTTCAGTCCCAGGTGACCAGAGCCACCAACTGCACAAACAGTACTGATAGAGCCTTCACTTCCCTCTGAGGCTTCACAAGCCAGGCCAGCCAGCCCATCAGCAGCCATATCTAACAGACTGCTCACAGGTTTGCCTGTGGTACCCATCACATTTGTACCTGGTTCCCAAGATGAACAGGCTGGAGGCCTTTGTGGGAGACAACCGTTGGATATGCAAAGATTCACACCTGTGATATGGCCTTACATCTAATGTCACCCAACTGAAACATGTTACAACACAGAGGACCTTTTAGACTCCGACAAAAGTGTTGCAGCCATTGATATTGAGGCTAAGGGTTCAATGTTGTCACAGATAATACCTGTAACATAGTAAGCAGTAACAGGGTGTATCTGCAATGCAGAGAGGCCTAAAACAATCCCTGATTGGGCAGAGGGGTGTCTATTGTGATCTGGCGGCCCTCACTCCCCATGACCAACAGCTAAACTTCCTTGTAATTGACAAGGATGTTTGTGTTCTTTCTGGCCAGTGGTTTTCTGCAGAAGTGTTCCCAGTACAAGATGCCCTGATCTTGACCTCTGGCTGCTCAGCAGGTTTCAGGCCAACTGTGTAAAGGTATAAAAGGCTTTAGCTCAGGGAAAAATAAAGGTTGCTGTTCTTCCTCCTGAAATGAAGCCTCCGTGGTGTCTCAATCCCCGCACACTCCCTCCCCTGCCGCCAGTCTCGGCATCCAGTCTGCACGGGTGCCACAGTCTGTGGAACATGCAGTGGACATTTGCAAGAACACTGGTGCTCACTAAGAGAACAGTATCCTCTGTCCTCCCATGATGCCCTTGCCATAGCGACCAGACCGGGAACAGGTTGACAAGTGGCATGGGATGTGGGAGAGCAGCACCAGGAGTGCCAGAGCTGTCTGCTGCCCTCCCTCTCAGCCATTGGAAATGGGAACCAAGAAGGAAATCTGGGTCCGGGAGAGAGTCTGGGTACCTGACATCAGAGACCCAGAGCATAACACTTCATTCTTCTGACCCCACAGTGATGAGTACTTCCTGTTATACCTGATTAACCCCACTTTGCCTCTAGGGGCTTTCTTGGAGGTGCTTCCTTTATTGACAACACTTAGCAGAAACTGTTGAGAACGCTGCTTTAAGGGCTTCTGGTGGATACTTTCTGTAGCTAGTAACATTCTTAAGCTACAGCGTGGAGGCCCAAAAATGTGGGCCCATTTCCACTTAGTCTGACAGTCAGAGAGTTTGGAGGTCACTCAAAATGACTGACAAGCATAGTTGCACATCCCAGCTCAGAAATAATTGCTTGATTCTTTAACACTAAAATAGCTCATTCAAGTAGGTTCCCTGCCCTCCTGACAGGTGGTCAGGATATGCAAATGTAGTTCTGCTCCTTCTTTTATAACTATGAAGTCACCTGGGGAGGGACTGCCTTCAGCAGACCTGATCTAGAGCAACTTCACTACCTAGACAACGCTACTAAATGCTAATGATTCGATGTCTCAACGTGTAAAAGCCATTGACTGTTTGACTTGTCCTTTGTATCGTGTTAATAAAGTCTTTTGTTACCTTCTCCCCCCATTTACACTGGTTATAGAAGCTATGGAAAAATAAACACGAGCTATTTCAGTTATCACTGGAACGCCCTCCCGGTATTATTCTGTTATTCTTCACACACCTCTGTGTTCTTTACTTACATTTCTAAATTCCCATGTCCCTACCCTAATAAGAGGTGGTTTTGTTGAGGCCGGTCCACGACACTACAGTGCATATGTCCTCAGCCTGGTGGAGCTGACCGACTAGTGAGGATAATAAAATCCCAACTCAGATACACGGTTCTGCGACCACCTTAAGAGGTGAGGGCACTGAAGATCAACCTGACTTCACTGAACCCCAACATCAGTGACATGCACCCCAAGGCCTAACTGTTCTCTAAGAGCCACATGACAATAACTGGACCCAGAGACTTCTGACGTACTGATCCCCACTGGTAAGTCCCTGTGGAATACTGCCTTCTGCTAGTGTTTCCTCATGTCGCTAGTCCTTAGTGAATCCCTAGGCTCACTGGTGACACAGGCAGAACTGAGATAAAGAAAATAGAAGACATGCGCATGCAGAAATGACTGTGACAATAATATTGATATAGCAGAGACGAAAGTGAAAGAGTCATTGAAGGCATAAGGTGGCTCAGTCAATGAAACACTTGCTTCACGAGAATAGAAACATAAATTGGACTGCCAGGACACACATAAAATGTCAGGCATGTGGCACACCCCTCTCCTCAAACTGGAGTTTGCTTACCATCCAATCTAGATTACTTGGTGAGTTCCAGGCCAGCAAGAGACCCTGTCTTGATAAAACAGGGTCAATGGTACTTGAGAAACAATATCTAAGATCAACCTTAACATGCACACAAACACACACAGAGAGACATGGGAGCATTTGTGTGCTTATGTGTGCATGTGCACAGACAGACACACACACATACACAAATTTAGGGATGTTTATATGTAAGCCATAGGTGAGTGGATTTTTTAAAAGACAAGAAGAGGAAAAGCCAGCATGATGAATCTAAGGAGCTTGTTTAGTAAAAGGATGCCAATGCCTCTCATGATGTGTAAGTTCCAAGAAATTGCAGATGTGTTTTAATAGGAGCGGCGGCGGCAGCGGGGCTGCGTCCCCAACACCCCAAGTCGCCTGCCCGGCTAGCTTTACCCGAAATAATTACACGGACACTGTATTCATTTAATCACTGCTTGGCCCTTAGCTCTAGCCCTTACTGGCTAATTCTGATATCCCAATCAACCCATCTCTAATAATCTATAAGCACCGGTCTTACCGGGAAGATTCTAATTCAGAGCTTCATGGCGTGTGTCTGCCCAGGAGCCCAGAGCATGGCGTCTGCCTGGGAGCTGGGCATGGCGTCTCTCCCTGAGGTGTCTGCTCCGGAGAGGAGAGCTGTCGAGTCTGACCTTACTTCCTCTTCCTCCCAGCGTTCTGTTCTGTTTACTCCACCCACCTAAGGGTGGGCCTATCCAATGGGCCTAGCAGTTTCTTTATTGCTTAGCCGATGAAATCAACAGATTGATATATGACACTCCCCCATCACAGATGGAAGAAGAGGATGAAATCGACTGCCCTGAGGATGTCTTTAAAGTGTCAGTGTCACAAAAAGGCCATTTGGTTCTGGGGGTGACTTTCTCACTTCAGGGCAGAAATAGTGTGTGGTGGTCTCATTTGACATAGCTCACAGTTGGCTTTTATGGCTTGAATTACTTCCTTCCTTTTTCTTATTCTTTACTCCTCATCTCTCCCCATCTACCATCCTCCCTCTATCCCCCTCTCTCTCCTTACTTTCATTTTTCAGGAATCAAACCCAGACCTAGAGTGAGTCAGATAAATATTCTATGACTGAGCCTCACTCCCAGTCTTAGAATGTCTTATATTTTGCATGACAGCAGTATAAAACTATTTCAAAATGTAAGAAATTCTCCTGATATACAACTATTAGTAAGTAAATCACAAGCCTGAAAGGCGCCTGACACTTTTTATTCAACGTTGAATAGTGAGCACATTGTTACGTCAACTTGCCGACAAACACACATGCTGTCTATTCAGAAGGAAAAGGTTTTACATTTTCCTACTAAACACAGGGAGAAGCTCGTCATCCTGAGAGACAGGGGTATGATTGGACTCGCCAGACCTCTCTCCCTCCCCTCAACATGCACTTGCCAAGGGCCATTTTCTAGTTCCAATATATGTCATATTATAAAACACAAACCTGGAGGAAATGTGTCAAAGCCAGCAAAAGGTAAGGCAAATGCTCTTCCCTCTTCTGTTGCTTCCAGTACCCCTGAGTTGCAATGTCACCGACAAATTAACCCTGGCCGTTTGCTGGGACTGCAACACGGATTAGAATGTTGGTTCCTTGTGATTCTAGCAACAGCCTGCTCTGAGGCTGTCATTTTCTGAGACAAGGAGGAAAAGGTGCTATCACCTTTTCAGACACCTGTCTACACCTGGAGACAAAGACAGGAGAGCAAGCCTTCCACCTCACTCATTCAGGAAGGTACCAGCACAGGGAGACAGCCTGTTGGTCTAAGAAAATCTGGCTCACGAGTCGTTGAGAAATTAGCAGGAAGTTTTCTCTTAGGTCATGGCATGAAGGTCCCCCTCCCACAATGGAGGTAATTAAAAATAAAGTAAATCCACAGCCAAAAAGCACACAAGAGTCTTCTTGTTTCGTCCACACTCAACATTATCTGAACTTGTTCTATTCTGACTGGTTCTCTCCCACCCACCCCCTCTTCACTCTTCTCACAAAGCAATCTTACAGAAGGATCCAGAGGCATCTGGCAGAGATAAACAGATAGCAGAGCTGTGCACTTAAGCTTCCAGAGTCTTGGGTCCCAGAGACACATTGTTGCAAAGAGAAAAACAGTTTATTAAGAAGGGAAAACATTCTAAAGAATGGGAGTCAGCCACTAAGCCAAGGGGGAAAGCATGTATTCTGAGATATGAGGCTTAGCATCCTTTGTGTATGCCGAGATTTTCTGTTTGCTACATGTGTAGCCACATGGGGAAGCCACATCTTTTGCTATCATCTGGCCTCTTTCTTTGGTAAGTCTCTGCAGCCCCTGCTCTCCTGCCACAACCAGACATAAATGCGCCCCATTCCCTCACGCTGGGGCATACACTGACACCCTCCTCCTCTCCATCACTTCAGAACAAGCATCCCATCCTCTCCAGTTTGGGACACAATGAGTAGCAATTTGTCTATCTGCATTTCTAAATGTGTCATTTCAAGAACACCCTGTGCGTGGAAACACAGTACATAATATTTGGGGGTTGGCTCCTCACCATGGTTTCTCAGGAATCCATCCAGACCACCCTAAAGTTCTCTCCTTTTGTTTATGCCCTGATAAGGAGGTAGCCCAGTTTTAATCTGGTTACTTTCTTGTTGCTATGGTGTGTGTGTGTGTGTGTGTGTGTGTGTGTGTGTGTGTGTGTGTGTATCTTCACTAAAAAAAAAAAAAAAACAGGGCTGGAAAAATGGCTCAGATTTAGTACTTATTCTCCCAGAGGCCCCAGTACAATTCCCAGCACCCATACTGACAGCTCACAAGGGAGTACTCCTACAACTATAAGGGGTCTGGCCTCAATAAAGACCCAAAGGAATGTGGCATTCACACACCCACACAAAGATAAAAATAAATTGAAAAAACTTTAAGAAAGCAAACTTAAGGAGAAGGGACTTATTTTGGTCTATGATTCCAGCTGGATATTGTCTGTCATGACAGAGAAGACATGAAGCAGGCAGAACAGACATGGGGGCAAGAGTAGAAAGTAACTAGGCTGTTACATCCACACTGGAGAAGTAGAGCAGGAAGCTGGGGGAGATAGAAAGCCTCAACAACACACACACATACACACACATACATACACATACAGACATATCCACTCATACATATACACATATACATATATACATGTACATGCACATTCACATATATACACACATACATACACATTAACATGCATGTACACACATATACACACATACAGACACACATACATGCACATACACACACAAATACCCACATACACATATACACATATGCATATGCACACACACATACACAAAATCCGCTGCCACGGTGATCCTCTTTCTCCACCCAGGCTTCACCTTCTGGGTCCCACAACCTTCCCAGGCAGCACCACCAGTTGAACACCAAGTGTTCAAACGTGTGACCCCATGGGGGATAATTCACACCACAGTCCACAAACACCCCACATCATCATGGCAGGGAGCATGGCATCATGTAGTCAGACATGATACACACTACGTCTTGATCAGAAAGTCACAGGGAGTGGAATGAAGCACCGGGCATGGCTTGGACATATATGAGATCTCAAAGCCCACCCCTGCAGTGACATATTTCTTCCAACAAGGCCATACCTACTCTAACAAAGCCACACCTCCTAATAGTCCACTTCCAATGAGCTTATGGGGACCAATTGCATTCAAACTACCGTAGCTAAATTAAAGAGTTTTAGACTAATATCATTAACAGAGAAGATTTCAAAGCAGCCTAATATTAACTCTGTCATGATAATTAGTGATCACTCTTATGCAGGTCTACAATGAAAAAATAATAGTTCTGAAAATAGAAATACAAAATGTATAGTTTTAGTAGAAAAAGAGCACCAGGAAATTTAATGTCAGAGCTGAGGTTTGTGCTGAAAGATGTAGGTGAAAATCAATTAAAGGGAGTGGTATCCTCAGGGTGAGACCCTACTCACATAATCTTGCCCCTTGTGAAGGAAATGTCTTTTTATGTGGGCTGGCATCAAAAGCTATGGTGACAATCAAGACTAACCATCACACGTATATGAGACTCCCTATCAATTTAAAAATGAGTTCTTATATTTTTATCTGCATAAAAGTGTTTTATAATTTTGATAGATACTACTTCTAAGAATTCTTTGATTAACAATGTTAAATTTTCTAAGCCAAAACCAGAACATTATTTTTTATTGTGGTTTGAGATGGGTCTTGCCACAAAGCCCAAGCTGGCCTCAGATGCTCAGATCTTCCTTCTCTGCCTCCAAGTGAGGAGATGAAGACATCAGCTCGCACGGCTACACTTGCTCCCCCACCCCATCTTAAACCTTACTCAACAGTTTCACACTTGTCAGAGTATAAGTGTCTCACCCTTTGGGTAAACTTTATTTCAGAGTATTGTTTTTGGTACTATCTAAAATAGAATTTTTTTCCTTCATTTTCTATTTGGACTGTTCGTTGATGCTGTATAACAATGCATTTGGCTTTTTGTATGTGTATGCGTGTATTCTCTGAGTGTGTGTGGATATACATATGTATGGATGCACGTGTGTCAGTCATAGATCTACAATGGATATCTTCCTCAATCCCCCCACACCTTACTTATGGAGGTACAACTTCTTGCCAAACCTAGAGCTCACAAGTCCAGTTTGCTCTGAGGTCTTCCATCACTTCATCCTATATGCTAAGGTTACAGGCAGGCCAGCTCAGCCACTCAGCTTTTATTCAGGTTCTGGGATTGTAGCTCAAATCCTTCTTTGCTCGCCTGGCAACCACTTCACTGGCTGAGCCATCTCCCCTTAGGGCTGCAAAGGGGCAGGCAACCGCTTATATTACTCTTTGCAAACTTATTAACAAATTAACATAGCCACTTTAAGAGCAATGAGAGAATTGCCCAAGAAAGGCAGGGAAACCTTGTCCCTGAGATTCTCCAGGGCCTGGGAGAATTGTCCTCAGACTTTGTGGACACTTCCTCCCAGCCCTTATCGAGAGTGTCCTTGGCTAATATATACAGTATATGTATGGTATAATATATAGTGTGGCAAGAAACAGTCCAGAGAGTTTTCTAATTTATCTTTTCAGATAGGTGTTGTTAGTTAATTGGTATTGGCAAACTAACTATCAAGCTATTAGAAAGAGCCATTAATTTCCTGACCTTTGTTGTCTGTCTCCCCTGCCCTGAGAGGGAAAAGAGAAGACAATGTAATGAGATTCCTGTCCCTCCAGGTAGCTCCACCCTATTGATTTATACAATGAGAACAGAGGCACGAGGGATATGCTCCATGAAGCCTGGGTGTGGCTCAAAGTTCAGATAAAGCAACAGGTAAGAACTTAATGGGGGTTCAAAATGGAGAAAAAGACTGAATGAGTAATTGCTGAATAACTAAATGACTATGTATTAGTTAAATTGAACAAAATATAGTATAATATATACGAAACAATATAATGAATAATTAAAACTGAAACATAGAAGATGTCTTCAAAGAACAACCCTTGAGTAGGATTTCAAGGAAACTAGCTGACCTTAGGCCCCTTTGTTTCCCCACTGTGGAACAGAGAAGATGAACTTAAGTTTGCTTCTCTGAATTCCTTTTAAGCTTTGATATAAAAACGGCTGTGGCTTCACATTTAGCCGCTTCCCCCGACAACTGGTTTTGCATTTCCTAAAAGAAAGCCAATTTCCTTGTGTTTCTTCCATCACAGCCCCTCTAGTGAATTACACAAACTGGGTTTGCCACCCAAGACTTTAAAAATGTTAAACGAGCCTTTGACTGGACCGCCCATCCGTGCTTCATCTCCGTTTGCACTGGGTCATCTTATCATCAAGAAGGGACAACAGATGATAAAGTACTGGCGCTTTGTTTGGACCCAAAGCCAGTCTTCAACCCCTTAGTATCTGGGGTCCTGTTCAGCTCAGAACTGGGTCTGCCAGCTCTTAATTGAACGTGCAAAGTCAAAAAGCCCTATCTCCCAAGAGGAGCCTGAGTATGCCCTCTGCTGGACAAAAGGTCTCATAACTCTGCTCTCCTTAGATAGGGTCAACCACAAGGATGAACAGTGAAAGAGTGAACAGGAACCCCTTGTTTTTAACAACCACTTTATAATCCAGACCCGAGTCCCGACCCTTTAGATCTACTTGACAAAATTTTCACTGTTCCCTCACAGCCTTCTCTACCTCAATTGTCCAAACCCTTTTTCGTTCAGCCAGAACCTGGGTTAAGCTCAACAAACACTGGCTCTCAGGTTGAGCATGCATCCCTCACTCGGTTCCGGGAACACCAAGAATCTCCCATTCCAGGTTTCCAAGGAAATGTGACCCTAAAAGGAGTTGAATTTTTGGATGTTCCTCTTACTAGTTCTGACAAAGGAACCTTCGAAGGAGATTTAAACTCTCTTAGGGAACCCCTCTGGAGTGGTAGACCAGTTAGACCAGTTCTTGGGGCCTCAGCTTTATACCTGGGGGATTAATATCTGTTCTCTGGGAAAGGAGGGATGATAATCAGGAAATCCACACGGGTATTTGGGAAACAGAACACCCAGTGGGTCAGGGGGTCCTGGTGCCAGTGGTTAAATTCTCCAACTGGGACCCATGATGGAACAAGAACAAAGAAACCCATTAAGAACATATAAAGATCCTGGGAAATTTAACTATAAGACAGAAGTATTGGTTCCTTAATTTTAAAATATCAATAAGGTTTTTATTATCCAACAAAAAAATAATGAAGGTCTGACTGAATTCCATTTGTTTGTTTTTGAAGAAAGGGTTTCTCTGCAGCTTTGGAGCCTGTTCTGGAACTAGCAGCTCTTGTAGACCACCCTGGTCTCAAACTCACAGAAATCCGCCTGCTCTGCCTCCCGAGTGCTGGGATTAAAGGCCTGTGCCATCATCGCTCAGCTCTGGCTGAATTCTTAGACTAAGATACCAGAAGAGAAAATGTTCTAGATTAAGCCCGGAGGATCCCCTCTCCCATGGAATGTTTAAACTACATTTCGTGACCAACAGTCAGACAAATATTTCTAAACTGCAAAAGATAGAAAAATAGAAATATAGAAGGTTCAAATTGATCAAATAATCTCCAACAGTGTGAAGAGAGGTGAAGAGAGGAAGACATGGAAAGCTAAAATTGTGCTCTCCACCTTGGAGAAATTTCCCCAGGTATGAAGCTAGGACTCTCGCTCCAACAGCTTGATCTCCCCCAAGAGAAAGAACTCAAGGAGTCCCACTCCAAGTGTGTGTAATGGAAGGAAATGGAAAAAAATTAATGTCTCAAATGTGGAAAGGTGGGGAACACTTTGAAAGGGAGAGCCCCGAATGGAATAGGGAAGAAAGAATCATACTCATGAATTTTGATAAAGAATAGTGATCATCAGCTCCATTTTACCACTGGGATCCACCAAAAGCCTTTACTATCAGGAAAGGGGGATCCAAAGGAGGAGGAAATTGCATTCTCTTGTAGAATTGGGTGCAGCCTTTGTGTACAATTCCCAGGGCTATGTTTTCCCCGGAACAACTTTTAATATCCAGGGTAAAAGAAGATGGATTTTCAAATCCCCTAAAGAAGATGAATTTTCAGATCCCCTATTGGATAAAACCCAAAAGAAGACAGTGGTACAACTCTCTTTTTTGACCCAGAAGCTGGACTAACCTATTAGGGAGAGATCTTGCTGCATGCAGACTGCTGAGAAACCAAACACCACTGGAAGAGTTGGAGAGCTCAGGGTTATTATGCCAGTGTGCCCAGTCAAGCTTTTATAAAAGGTATTTTATCCCAGCAGCAAGAAAAGAGACAAATGCATCCACTAGCAATAAGAAGTCAGCTCTTTACTAGCAGTGGACACGGCTCATACTGAGTACTAGTCAGGATATGTTTACAGTCCGGCCTAGAGAAGGGCTCAGTGGGTAAGAGTACTTGTTGCATATGCATGAGGGTCTTCGTTGGGATCCCCAGCATCCACAGAATTGTTGGGTATGGCTGCTGCACCAATGGCCCCTGATTGAAACAAGAGGGTCACTAGGACTTGCTGGCCAACCAGTCTAGCCAAAAGTCAGTGAGCTCCAGGTTCGATGAGAGACCCTGTCTCGGGTGAATAAGGCAGAGATTGTATATATACACACACACCCATGAAATTTGGAAATTTTCAGAATATATTTATATTTCTTATCTCCATATTCTTGGGGTTAATAATTCCCAGGTCTGGATTTGCTTTCTGTCTTTGTACATCCTTGCTTCTTCATGAAGCTTGCCTCTGTAAAGAAACAGCATATTCACTCAGTATGGTATGGTGGTTTTATTTCCAGAATACAGATCGATGTGTAGACAACAGGTCAATGCAGAAAAGTAGTAGAAGATGGGCATTATGCACGGAGGAAAATTCTACAGCTTAGCACACCCTCACTTCTCCGAGCCTCTGTCCTTCTCTATAAAGCTAAGTTTAGATGTCTGCTTTTCCTACTCCTCTAGTCCCCATAGGGAAATGCATGTGTAACTGCTCTTTACAGTTATAAGATAAATGAGCATCAGAGGAAATGACTTTTGGGGTGAAGCAGTGAGAGATTCTGTGTTGTCATGGAGATGTAGAGATCCAAAGTCCAGGAGATGGAGATGAGAGGGAGAGAGGGAGACCTGAGACTCAGCATCTCGTGTGTGTACTCGGCATCTTCTCCTGCAGTCTCAGCTGAGAAAATTACTCTTCTAGTGTATGACCATCCAGTCCCTGTTGGGTTCATACCCAGTTACTGTCTGTCTCAGAACGTTGTCCCTTGAAGTCACTTCTTCTGTGCTTTTTCAAGCTCTCCCTCTCCACGGCATCATCCATCAGCAAAAAAAAGGGATACGTTCTGGGGTTTTTCATAAAAGACAAACCAGCAAGTTGAGATGGTGAACAAAGATTGTCAACTTGATGGCATCTGGAATCAACTAAGTGGCATCTCTCTGGTGAGTTTACAAAGGCATTCTTAGATACTGAGGAGAAGACCCACTCCCAGAATGGGCAGCACCTTCTGGTCACATGTCCAGAAACAAGGAGGCCCAAGAGGAAAGCAGTGCTTCTTGCCTGCCTGTCTCTTTTGCTGGTGAGCATATTTCTCCTCTCATTGCTGTCGCCATCTTTGACTGATATTAAACTCCAGCTTCTTAGACCTTCCAACACACACTGGAGACCAGCAATTCCCCCAGGATCGCTCAGGCTTCAGATCCATAGTGGTACTGCTAAGGCATCTAGTGTCAGGGACTTAGCAGCCACAGAAGGTTCTCAGCTTCTGCAGCATGCAGACAGCCATTGGGGTAGCCACCACTTGTTGGGTATCATTCTGCCAAATCTCTCTCTGCTCTGTTAATCCACCATGATCAAGACAACTTACAGAAGGAAGGGTTTATTTAGATTTAGAGTTCCAGATAACAGTCTATCACCACTATGGGAAAGCAAGGCAGCAGGCAGACATACACCTGAAACAACAAGCTAAGAGCGCACATCTTAAACCATGAGCAAGAAACAGAAAGCAACAACTAGAAATGGTGTGTGCCTTTTTAAACCTCAAAGCTTACTTCCAGTGACATATTTCCTCCAGAAAGTCCACAGCTCCTAAACAATACCCAAACAGTGCCACCAACTGGGGACTCCATATTCAAACCCCTGAACCTTTCGGGGGCATCCTACTTTAAACCACCACCATTGGATAAGAGGCAAGGAAAATCCTCACTCGTTCTTCCAGTAACCTGAAGAGACATAGCTGGGGGTGGCAACAAATGTGAGGCACAGCCCCAACCTTCAGGAGCCTCATGACCTTCCTCAAAATCTGTCCAGCTTCAACTTGGAGTAGCTGTGCTTCAGAAGCAGCTTCCTCTTCTGTCACTCTCTGTGTGCTTGGGGGCTTTACCCTGTGGCAAATACCAAGATGAGACTCTTACAGGTATATTAGCTTACTTGAGACTCATGGAGAGGCCTCTTGGTGTGCAGGTCAAGAGATCCTGTGGTTTGTTTATATATATATTATTACTGTTACCATTGTATAAATAAACAGAGGGTTTTAACTGGTCCCAAACCAAGTCTCCCAGCCCCAAAGCTGATGGCTTCTACCTTCCTTCCACATAGCTGCTGTCTGGCCAACTTCATCATTCTTTGCAGGTCATTATCAGGCCAAATTGCCAGAGATATTACCTCACCCAAATATTCTAAGTTGCAGACTAATTATAGATAGATAGATAGATAGATAGATAGATAGATAGATAGATAGATAGATAGATAGATAGATATGTATGTTGTCTTTCCTCAGTCTTTAAACAGGACAACATGTGGACACATTAGATGAAACAAATCTTTGAAAAACTGAATGCTCAGTTATGTGAATCTGACCATCTATTTCTGGAGCAATCCGTATGAAGTATGGAAGCCACAGCAAGGACTCCAGCAGCTCATGGCCAGATAGACACACAAGAGCATACAAATTCCAGCTTCTTGTCACATGCAATAGCACATCAGTTTTTCTTCAGAGCAGTCTTAATGTAGCCTCAGTGGGTCTTGAACTTGATATGTACCCAAAGATAACCTTGAACTTCTGCCTCCACCCCAGAGTGCTAACATTAAAGACATGTGTCACCACACCAGGGTTTATATGATGCTGGGGGCATCCAACTCAGGGCTTCCTACATGTGAGGCTAGAACTCTACAGCTTGAGCTCCATTCCCCAGCCCATATATAGTTCCGTTTACTAAGAGAGAAATTGACTACTGTGAAGTGAGAACTTGGCATGGAGCTGAGCCTAAGAAATCCGCCAGCCACTGGAGCAACTAAAGCTTTTGTCTTTTGCCATGCAGTGGTTTCTTCCTGATGAAACCATCCCATTCTGGAAGGAGTCCCTTTAAAATTCAGAAAATAGATAAAAAATTACAGGGAAATAACTCACAAACTAGGAGGTTGTGGAGAGGGGTATCTGAAACTTAGAAATGCACAAGTCCCCGAGATAACATAAGCAGTAGCAGCAGCTGCCCTGTGGACTGGAGAGACACTGAGGATTGGAATAATGGGCTTTCTACAAATCCCGAAGGGAGCTCCAGGAATGTAGTAGCTTTCTTGATTCTCACCCAGCCTAGGCTGGGCTCTTTAGTGAGGCAGCTACCTTTGAGACATCCATACTCCTGTGTGAGTGACCCCAATAAACTCACTGGAACTGATTTACTCAGCTGGACTTCGATGGAATCATTTTGGGGGGGTGGGGATCTATCATTGATGAACTATCTGGAATAAACAGACATTTGCTCATGTCTCCCCGGGTGTGGAAGGACAACTCTCTCATGACCCAATCTTCACTGTCAAATACGCAGACCCTAGAGGAAAAGTTTCAGGTTAACAATTTTGTTAAAATGTGGCCTGAGAGCAACCCTTTCCACCAGCCACATGTGCTCCATGGTCCCCAGCAGCAGACCGAGAGCCTATCCTGCAGGGTTCTCTACCTCCTACTCCCGTATACCAACTGCTTTCCCTTCAGAGACGTGTTCCCTGTGTTGGGACGGAGTCCCGCTGTCCCAGAACTCCGATGTCCACAGAATCAGCTGTGACAGACAAAGCTGCCCCTCCACAGGCCTAGCCCATCTCAGCCCCGCAGCAGAGAGGAGGTTAACGCAGTTGTGGAAGTCGGTAATCAGCTCTCTGTTTACAGTCTCTGTAATTATTTACTAATTAAAAAGAACCACACTGTTTATCCAGGGACCGAGTGTATATTAGCAGTCAACAGGGCTCTTTGCATGATGCCTTGGACAGGAAATTAAATATCACCTGACACCTTGCTGACAGGGTGTTAAGCATCAATCAATTATTCAAAATCCCACATATATTGACTTTTTAAAAACATTACAAGCCGTTTCCGGAGCTCAGAGAGCAGAGAAGAGGAACGAGCTCACTGGAAGAACACTCCATTCATCTTAGAACTTGACCTGTTTCCCTCTCCTTTATTAAGACCTCACCTTGTTTTGTAGCTCCGACAACCAGGTGTCAGTCTGTTTCTGAGACACGGCACTTGATCAGTCTTTCTTTGGCAGAAGCCTCTTTACCTTAATTGGCATGCCCGGGATGGATAGAGCCTTCAGTGTGGGTCCGTGTCTCATGGGATTTGGTGCCACCGCTGTGAGGAGCAGGGCTCTGGGCATGCCTCCTGTCCACCCCCACACCCCACACATCCCCACATGGCTCAAGGGTAGCACGTGTCCAACCTCTTCCAGAGAGGAAAGTGGGAGGAAACAGACCTGTGTCTTTGGAAACACAAACTCATATGATGTCATTTGCTGTCCTTTTAAAAAGCAGAAATTGAACATGGAAAGGGGCATTTTTCTTCATTCAGAAGAACTGCACGGTCCTACCCACAGGAATGTCGATCTGAGGTTTTGAGTCTGGGCCTCAAAAACTCCAGATCTATCTGCCTAGGTCTCCCAGGTACTGAATCAACAGGTATGTAGCACTATACCTTGCAAATAGTTTATTTATGAATAAACTATATGTTGGGTACAAACGCAGTATGTATAAGGTAGAGGGGGGGACTGCTCTCGTAGGGTTTTTAGTGTCCCTGCAAAAGACAGCAGAGCCGGGAAGATGGATCCAACTACCAGGGAAGTGATTGTGCAGTCATGAGGACCAGGGTTCAATCTGAAGCACCCACATAAAAGGACAAGTGTGGAGGTGTGTGCTGTTCACCCCAGAACTGGGCTATTGGAGACAAGCAGAAATCTGGAGCTCACTAGCCATCCAGTCTAGAAGGATCCTCAAGCCCCAGAACCCAGTGAGAGACCCTGTCGCAACCAGGCGGATGGTTCCTGAGCAACAACACCGAGGTTGACCTCTGGCCTCTGTATACATGCAGACACATGCATGTGCACATGTATTCATTACACAACCACACGTAAAAAAAAAGAAAGCCAATAAATAAATAGATAAGGGAGCAATGTTCGTATAGAGAAGATGCAAATGGTGACATCACAGGTGGCTGAAAGGTAGCTTCAGTTAGGGCTGGCCAAGGACAGCCTCCCTGAGAAGGCGGCTTGAGTAATGAGTAACTGCAGCTGTGCGCAGATGCAAGCGAACCCATGGAGTGGCGGGACAGCAGCAAACACTGAGGCAGATGAGGAAGGCGCTTAGCATGTTCACAGGAAGAAGAAGGCATGTGTGGATTGACAGAGGCCCTGAGCACCCACGAAGGAGGTCATGCTCACTCCCAGCCCATCCTGAGAACCCCTGGGAGGTTTGTGCGTTGTCATGAAAGGACTGTATTTTGCTTAGTGTACTCTGCATGCTCTGGAGATTCTCCTCTGGCTTCCCCAGCCCTCCTCTCTTGTGGGGGTGTCCTACGTAGAGTTGCTATTGTTCAGATGAAGCCCCATTACCAAAGTAACTTGGGAGGAAAGGGTTTCTTCGGCTTACACTTCCATATCATAGTTCATCACTGATGGAAGTCAGACTAGGAACTCAAACAGGAACCTGGAGACAAGAGCTGATAACAGAAGCCATGGTGCTGCTTACTGGTTTGTGCCTGGTGGCTTGCTCAGCCTGCTTTCTTATAGAACCCAGGACCAGCATGGGGCTGGCACCACCCACAATGAGCTGCCCCATCAATCACTAATCAAGAAAATCCCTTACAGCCAAATCTTATGGCGGAGTTTTCTCAATTGAGGTTCCCTCCTTTCAGATGACTCTAGCCTGTGTTGAGTTGACATAAAATTATTCATCACAGCAGTGCTCTGTCTCTCTGTCTGTCTTTGTCTGTCTGTCTCTGTCTCTCTGTCTGTCTCTGTCTGTCTCTGTCTGTCTCTGTCTCTCTGTCTCTCTGTCTCTCTCTCTCTGTCTCTCTCTGTCTCTCTCTGTCTCTCTCTCTCTCTCTCTCTCTCTGTCTCTCTCTCTCTCTCTCATTGTCATTCTGAACAAGGCTCCACTCCAGGCTTTAAAGGGAAACATCTCCTTCTTCCTGCCCTTAAGCCCCATCATGTTAAGATCTCCATACACTGAATTATTTCTGTCTAATGTTCCCCCTCCCCTTTGAAGCCCAATCGTGGCCTTGAGGCCATTTCACTCTCATAAATCTCATTCCCGAAGGGAATTATGAATTATACGTCAGCTTGCTTTCCCGGCCGACCGCTGCTGTCATCTTCTTTTTTTATGTGCAGCAGGAGGGAGTACCAGGAAGATGAGAGAAAGCCTGTTCAGTGTTTGCTTCTGTCCTGGTGGCGCTGTCCCAAACTAGGGCATGTGTACAGGCACACTGGTCCCACATAGCTTTGGGGATCATAACATTATTATACTATCGCCATTTTGGAGTGCAAATTAAAATGAAAAAAGAACTATAGCAACCAATTGAGCAGAGCAATGCAATGGTAGTATTTATGATGGAGCTAGTGAACATAGTAAACGGAATGTGGGATACATCAGAAATCTCACCTGGGAATCCAAACATTACTTTCTCTTGCTCTTCTCCAGGTACAAGTTATCTTAGGAGATGCTAGAGTAGATAAGAATAAAATTAACCAAAGGGGGGATCGCAAGATGGGCCTTCCAAGAGGTCATCGTCTATGATGGGGTAGGTCTTTGAAATGATGCAGCTGTTTGAGGGTTGCCCACTCTCCTGTAAGTAAACCCAATAAATCCCAATGCTCCTGTACATTAACCCAATAAACGCATTGGTTCGCCACATTGGGGTCTGGTGGAATGGTGATTTTTTGTTCTGTCATTGGTGCATTTTCTGGGGTGTCAACATCTCCCCAGGAAATGTTAATTTATCCTGCCGCTCTTTGCTCTATCAACCAGGACTAGCAACTCCTCTAAGACATTATTCGGGGATATCCTACCACTTTTTTTTCTCAGAGCACAACCTCAAGGTCTGGAACCAGATAATAAGTGACATCATCTCTGTGAATATATGACCAGTTCTATCCAGGATGCTCACTTCCTATATGCCCAGGTATGATGTCATGTCTAGTCTAAGTGCCATGGGGAACCTCCTAACCTCTTCTCACATTCCAACCTTAAGAACACCCCTACTCACAGGACAGGGAACCCTGATTGCTTTTCGGGCTGGGGGGGAGACTTAATTGGGGGAGGGGGAGGGAAATGGGAGGCGGTGGCGGGGAAGAGACAGAAAACTTTAATAAATAAATAAATTAAAAAAAAAAAAAGAACACCCCTACTAGCCGGATGGTGGTGGCACACGCCTTTAATCCCAGCACTCGGGAGGCAGAGGCAGGCGGATCTCTGTGAGTTCGAGGCCAGCCTGGTCTACAAGAGCTAGTTCCGGGACAGGCACCAAAGCTACAGAGAAACCCTGTCTCGAAAAAAAAAAAGAACACCCCTACTCTGGGCCATGACCAGGGTAGGGCAGGGCTGCCCCAGATGTCAACATAGTGGCACTCTTCCTTTCTGTCCCCCTGACATTATAACTGGGTCTAGATGGAGAAAGATCAGCACACATCCAGCCTGTGGGTACCAAGACAAAACTTGAGAAACTGCAGGATGTGTTTGGCATATCTACCTGCATACGGAGCCCCTGTGGGTGAAGAACTCCATTAGAGAAACACCATCATGAGATAGGTAGAGACCCTGTCCTCCCTCCCTCTCTTTCTTCTAGAACTTAAAAAAAAAATGAACATCTTGGGTATCCTCACCCACACCCTGCAAGGAAAGAATAACTTTAATAAAATGAAGACTGGAATTAAACCTAGTGGTGTGGCAGAGCCAGCCTAATCTCTATGGAGAACTCATTCTGTGAACAGCTGGATGACAAAGGAATCAGGAATATGCATGATTCCCATGACAATGTGGAATGTTGTAATGGTAACACTGATTGTCAGGTTGACAGGATCCAGAAGCACTAAGAGATAAGCCTCCATCATGTCAGTGAAGAGTTTTCTAGATCACATTAATTGATGTGGGAAGAAACATCCTAAATATAGGTGGTACCATTCTGTGGGTTAGGATCCTAGACTGAATGGAAAGTAGAAAGTAATCTAAGCACCAGTATTATTCATTTTCTCTCTCTCTCTCTCTCTCTCTCTCTCTCTCTCTCTCTCTCTCTCTCTCTCTTTCTCTCTCTCTCTCTTTCTCCTTCCTCACTGCAGATGCTCTGTGGCCACCATTCTTGCCACCATGGCCTCTCCACAATGACGGTCAGTACCTCAAAATCTGAGCCAGAATCAACCCTTCCCTCCTTAAGCTGCTTTTGTTGAGTACTTTGCAATGGGGAAAGTAACTAATATAGATTCTGTTGCTCTGTTAGAGAGACACCCATCATGAGATGAGATCCTGTCCTCCCTCCCTCCCTCTCTCCCTCCTTCTCTCTCTTTTAAAACTTTCCTGACACCACCTTCTCCATTAGGGCCTTCTTTGTGTCCCAAAGACTATGCACAAACCCAATAACTATTGATTTCTATATGCTGGAGAAAAACACTTTAATTAACAGAACAATGAGTTACTATTGAAATTTTTTTTCATGGCTCAAATCTGCTGAAGTAATACAAAGTGTTGACGGAAGCATCAGGGCATCTCTGCATGTAAAACAATGCACCTACCTGGTATGTGTCCAAGGAATTACAGGCAAACAAAAGGCTTATGCGATTTAGGGCTTTGTGGGACACAGACACAGCATCTTCTGTTAATAAAAACCTAGACACCTAAAGACTATCAGCAAGTGATACAAAAGAAGGCCATTACCACAGCAGACTGGGGCAGCAGCCTTCAGCACATAGATTAGGAGACTGGTCCTCAGAGGAAAGCTGGCTATTAATACTACCCAGATCTGGCTATGGAAACTAGACATATCTGTGAACTCTGGGTTTGATTGAATGACCCTGCCTCAATGAATAAGGAAGGTGATATCAATTCTGATATTAATTCCGAGCCTTCACATGCACGTGCAATATGTATAATTGCACCCACATATATGCACTTTCAAACAAGCTATCTTAGTTATGGTTTCTATTGTTGTAAAGAGACGCCATGACCACAGCAATTCTTATTAAGGAAAAACATTTCATTGGGGTGGCTTACATTTTCAGAGGTTTAGTCCATTATCATCATGATGTAACATGGTAGCATGTAGGCAGATGTGTTGCTGGAGGAGGAGCTGAGAATTCTACATCTTGCAGAAGTCAACTGAGAAACAGGGTGGTGTCTTGAGCATGTATGAGATCTCAAAACCCACCTCCACAGTGACACACTTCTGACAACAAGATCACACCTACTCCAATAAGGCTACACCTCCTACCAGTGCCACTCCCTTTGGGGGCCATTTTCTTTCAAACCACCACACATATATATACACAAACACATGTAACACACACACAGAGAGAGAGAGAGACACACACACACGTATTTCTCGGTTCTTGGTCTCCTAAGCAATGAACTGAAAATAAACCATATCAATTCGCAAGAGGAGTCATATAATTTTGTTTGGAGAAAAAAGGATTGTAAAGATAGATACACTCTCAAGACTGACAGCAGGCAATATGAGTGAGGATGCTCAAGGGTTCTGATTATTTGGGGCTTCCTTTCATGGCGTTCAAGAGAAAGAGTTTGCTTACTAACGGGATGGTGAGGATGATTCTGTTTGAGTTGATAGATTAAGGTATATACTCATTTTTTTCCCACTGCACCATGTCCTTCCCATAATGCATCTGATTTTAATTACATGCCTGTCCAACTATACGTAGGCAAAAAATGGTAAACAGGGAGATCTCCCTAAAAGCTCACCTGAGGACCCAGCTTTGCACATGTACCCCAAGCCAGGTCACACCAGATCAGCCTTTCTACCCTTTGCACTGGAGATGCTGGGAATATGTGTGAGCAGAAAGAATCTAAATTTGACGGTTGGTGGATGAAGAGAAAGGAATCCCAATGTCTTTTCTCAAGCTGGATTTCCCTAACAGTCCCTGGGCATGTGTGTGTGTGTGTGTGTTTGTGTGTATGCATGCAGGCGTGTGCGTGTGCGTGTGTGTGTGTGTGTATGTGCAT
Source organism: Microtus pennsylvanicus (assembly GCF_037038515.1). NCBI lineage: Eukaryota > Metazoa > Chordata > Mammalia > Rodentia > Cricetidae > Microtus > Microtus pennsylvanicus. The sequence goes on from NC_134585.1 coordinate 35,154,834, forward strand.
ATGGGCATGTGCGTGTGCATGTAGATAAAGAAACTGGACCACCAAGTACATTTTTAGAACAGGAGGAGGTGTTTAAGTCAAAGCAGGCAGAGCTCCTATACTAAACTATTCCCTGTGCTTGCCTTTCTCACCTGGATGCTATGCAGCCAAAGCATGCTACCAATGAATCTAAAGGGAATGCTGGGGCAGGGCTTCACTTCACTTGTCACTTTTCTTGCCCCAAACCAAAGTAGCTTGACTGTGAAACCCAACAACGCTTGTCACTCCAGACTTTAATGACCACTTGTGGAGGGGAAGCGAGTTCACTGGATCTAAGAACTCTGAACTGATAACTTCTGAGTGTTATGGCCTAACCACACAGCAGCAGCAATGCAACAACCTGGGACCAGGGTTGGAATTTGATACACAGGATCTACACTGATTTGTAGAGACTGAGCAACTGGGAGTTCCATATACACCGGCTCGTGCCAACCTCCCTGAACTATATACCTGCCCATTTGTACATGGAGGAATTAGCATACGATAAACTATATACAAGGACACTATGACAAGACAAGTGCATCTCCCAAACTGAGTCCACCGCAGCCTGTTTCCTGTACTCCAGGTGACACGCTAGTTACTGTCTAGCCTGTTGCCCTCTTGCACTATATTCTCCCAACTTCTTCCTGTTCTGGTCTGAGGGTGAATCACTGCTGCCAACCAAACACTCTAGTGAGATACCTTCCAGATTGTCTGAGTCAGCCAAATGATCCATCCTTGAAGATGCTCCGTGTTCTGGAACCTGGCATCTGAACAGGTGCTCTCTGTTATGGGGCTTGGGCTGAGGAAGAGTACTGTGGAATAATCCTCTTGTACACTGGAAGTATTTGTCACTTTAATTAAATGCTGATTGGCCAGTAGCCAGGCAGGAAGTATAGGTGGGGTGTCCAAATGATGATGGGAAGAAGGGTAGATTCAGAGAAGATGCCAGCCAGTCTCCAAGGAAGCAGAATATATAGAAAATGAGGTAACAAGCATGAGCCACATGGCAAAGCATAGATAAGAAGTATGGGTTAATTTAAATGTAAGAGTTAGCTAGTAATATGCCTGAGCTATCGATCTAAGATTTTATAAGTAATCTTAAGTCTTCATGTTGATTAAGAGCTCCGCCTTGGGGCTGGAAACCCAGATTTTATACCCTCCTCTGATCCCTTCCTCTGTGAGAGGAAAGGAGGCCTTCCCAAGCACTCCCAGGAAGTCAGTAAGTTCCACCAGAAGAGGCTGCTCTTTGGAGGATAAGGCTGTTCTCACAGTAAACCAAGGAGCACCCTTAAAACCAGGCCTCATTACCTGTCTCAAGGCCTAGCTCAATGCAAGACAGAACATCTAAAACTAGATACACTAACCCTCTCATTAGGACCCTAGCAGCTACAGGCTCCCAACAAACAGGCCTATTTAAATGTAAATTTGACATTTAGCCCAGGACTAAAAAAGAAGTAGTCTCAACATGTCAACTCTGGGAAGAAGGAGGATTAAATATTAATTCTTTATGTGGGAAGAGTTTTAATCTTGCTTTACTTTCAAACTTCGTGGTGCTCAGCCGCTTTTACACTTTTTCTTTATGGAAAATGCGGGTTCTTTAATTACTTGAATCTCACAGGCAGCCTCCATGCCTCCTGGACCTTCCCTTGAGGCCACAGGTAGTATGATTCAGTATAATTCTGTTGAAAGTGCATCTCCAACACTGTAATTGGCAAGGGTGCTAGAGAGCCTGAAGATGATCCAGAAAGGAAAACACATCTTACAGTCTGAAAACAAAATGTGTTCTTCCACACAATGCACAGGAGCAGCCAGCAGCAGCTAGCAGCCCTCCTCCCCATGACACTGTGATTCAGCTCAGCACTTCACTGCAGGGTCCGAGACCACTGGCACTGAGCATGGTCTGGGTGGGAGGATGATGGGTCCAGTGGTGAGTGGATCTAAAAATACACAATGTTGCCCTCTGCTAGAAAAGAGAGTTCAGCAGCAGTTGGTTTGGGAAAGGAGCTAATACAAAATAGCCCCTCAGAGGTGAGTTTATTAGGAGAGAGAGGGCTTTGACCATGGGAGCCATGAGCAGACATTGAGAGAGCTGAGGCCACGGGAGCCATGAGCAGGCCTTGAGGTGGGAAAGCATTAAAAGGGGGCAGCAGTCATATCATAGACAACACAGTCGGACCTTAAAGGATAAGACTAGCTGCCTTTTAAGCCCTGGAGAGGAGCTTCGTGGAGAAGGGTAGCTTAAAGTGAAAGAGAGATTGCCACCCTGGACAAGATAACTAACAGAGGAGGCCCAGAAGAAAAATCTTCCAAACAAAGGAAAATATCAGGCTTTTATGTCCTTGCAGGAGATAGCAGGAAGTCTGATACTACATTATTTAGTCTGGGTTAGCCCATGTGACAAGGAGCATGGAAGAGCTAGGTACCAAGCTAAATCATAAATAAGGAAGGACAGCTTAGCAGAGCATCTTAGCTATCTCAGAGAGAGAACTGGGAGGAGACAGCAGATTTATTTAGACTGTGGTAGAGCAGCCATTGTCTTAAAGGGGTAGACCATTTCTCAGCATGCTTTTCTTCCCCTCTTCCCAGAAACCTTGAGTGCCCTGATGCATCTCAGCAAGCAGAAAACAGCCCAGGGAGACTGAGGAAGCGAGCCCTACTTTGCATATTTGTAGTTAAGGGAATTGCTCCCCTGAAATTGTGTGGACTGCCCTTTCCATAGTACAACAGGAGCAAGCCATGAAATGCGAGGAGTTTTAATTAAAACCAGCCTATTGAACTGAAGTTTGCCTTAAAAAATAAAGCAAAGATTAATGGGAAATATCAAACCAAACTGTTTGCGTACAACCTATTGGGTCATAATTTATGGGAGTAAGACAAAGAGAGCAAGATCATTACCTTAAAATAAATTTGCTGCCTCTTGGGCTGAGGAAAATGGGAATAATAGAAACCCCAGGTCAGCTCAACCAGAATGAAATGCCGGCCAGCCAGGTAGAGTCAATCAATCAACAAGAGTTCTCTGGCCTACCCAATGCCTCGGGGTACATCTTGGAGAAGACAGGAGGGAAAGGTCCTGACCTTACTCTGTGTTAACTGTCATGAGCACTGACATGGTGATTTGTCCCTGCTTTCTAGATGAGAAACCTGTGACCCAAAGGGACCAGGTGACTGGCCCCAGGCATACCCACCATCAGGGGACAGAAACAGAATTTATGCCAGGAAATTCGGCTCCGAACCCCTCCTCCTACACCATAGTATGAAAATTCCCTTGCAATCTAAGCTTCTCAGTGATGGATAAGGCTGGTTGAGCCAAGGACAAAGCCTAAGCTGGGACACTGGGCTCAGGGGCTAGAAGATAGCTGAGCAACAGCCCGGGTATCTGTGCTCTCATTCTCGGAATCCACAACTGCTGTGCTCTGTGGTGACTATCTTTATGTGTCAGTGAGGGTAGGATGTTTTAGTGGGGCAGGCTGTGGTCATGTGCATGTGTGCATAAGTGCACATGTACATGCAGGAGTCTGTGCATGAATGTCAGAAGTCAACATTGGCTGTTTTCTTCTAGTATCTTCTACAATTGTCTGATGTCTACCAGTCAGGATATGCTTCTGGCTTTCAACCCCGTCACAGTGGGCAAGAGGAAGCACAAGGCTTTTAAATGAATTTGGAAGTGAATGCCAGGTAGACCAGATAACCTTCTTGATTCTGTATTTGCATGAGTGTCATTTCCCCTGGTAGCTGCAGGCTTGGGCCTTTCTGAGTTGTCCTGTCAGAGATGCTTATTCCATCACTCCCTGCCAAAAGGAGATGCCAAGCCTCCTGAAACCCATATAAATGTTCTCCCAGGATGCACTAGTGCAGAAGCATGTGTGTGGTGTTGGCCCACATGTGTGTCCTTAGAGGGGAACCCAGATGCAGTGTTCATGCTTGGCTTGCCTCGATGAAGGCATCATCTGATAGAGTGTACTAGAGCAGTTCACAGCCCACCAAACCTCGTGGGGAGACAGAGCTTGTATTTGACTCTTTGCTTTTTCTGATTTCAGTAAGAACAGGGTCTTTCTCTTCTCAGCTCTTCACTCTCCCCAAAGTTGTCTCATAAGATTACTATGGGACAATGATCTTGTACCCTGTAAAGATTTGTCACTTGTATTGTTTTAATTAAACACTGATTGGCCAGTAGCGAGGCAGGAAGTAGAGGCAGGGCAACCAGAATAGGAGAATGCTGGGAAGAGGAAAGGTTCAGTCTGCCATCATCACCCAGATGCAGAGGATACAAGATGAGAATGCCTCACTGATAAAAGGTACCAAGTCATGTGGCTAACAGAGACAAGAATTATGGATTAATTTAAGATGTAAGAGTTAGTTAATAAGAAGTCTGAGCTAATAAGCCAACCAGTTTATAATTAATGTAAGCCTCTGTGTATATCTTTGGGACTGAAAAGCTGTGGGACCAGGTGGGACAGAAACCTCTGTCAACATAAGGTCATTGGCAATGAGCAGCATCTGTAAAGAGATATGTTAAAGAAGTTAACATGGAGGCAACAGAGTGAGTAAAACAGATTACTTCCCACTGAGGGTGGGTCACATCCAATGACTTGGACACCCTTAAAGACTGCAGTTTCAGAAACAGAACATGCATGTAGCAGATGACTTTCCAACTAGAGAGCCAACACCTTCCTGAGTTCTTGGCCCTCCAGCCTGCCTACAATGCTGAAGACATGTGAGCCTTAACAAAGGCATTGACAGATAATAGATGCATAGATAGATTATAGAAAGATTAAATATGTAGATAAATGGTAGTTAGATGACGATAAAGATGATAGATAGATAGATAGATAGATAGATAGATAGATAGATAGATAGATAGATAGATAGATAGAAGATTTCAGATAGACAATAGATGCTGATGACAAACAGATGCTGTATTCTGATCCTCATGCTGGACCCTGGCTAATAGAAGCTTTGTAGGTAGAGGAGTTTACGTGTAAACTGGTGATGGTGTTGGCTCTTGAGACTGAGTTCCCCTGTTTCCCTTGTGGGTTTTTACAAAAACAAAAGAGATGCTAAACTGAGGCCATCACGAGCAGAGGACAGACTGAGGTGCACAGAGCTGGGGATGATGACAAAGGGGCTGTCCCAGAGTCTAGTAATCCTGCCACCACTGATTTCACTTATTTAGACAAGGCTTGCCACCATCATATGCAACCTCACTGTGGAGGGATCTGGCAGTGTTGGCACACACCATGGTCATCTGCTATCTATCACCTGATCACTCATCCACAAGTGCCCTACTGTGATTTAAAAAAAACCACCTGGAAAAAGCAACTTATAGAAGAAAGGGTTTATTTCCAGGTTACAGTGCATCCTGCCTGAAGCAGCAAGTCACATCAACAGTCAAGATCAGAGAGGATAAATGCATGCCTGCTCAGAAAAACAAGCTTCCTCTACTCTTATATAGTCCAGAGCCCAAAGTCATAGAATGATGCCACCTACCTCAAGCTGCATCTTCCCATGTCATTTAAAGCAACCTAGACAATCCCTCGCAGACATGCCCACAAGCCAATGAGATTTATACACTCCCTCCTTGAAACTCTCCCCAGGCAACTCTAGGTTGTATCAAGTTCATCTGAGGGAAGAGGAGGGGTTTACCCTTCTGTGCTAACAGGGAAAGCCCATTTACAGTTTCCTGGATCTCCTATTCCTCAGGAGTCTCACTCCATCCTGACAATGAGCTGTCCATAGCTGGCTCCCATCCTCGGCTCCCCAGCTCAGACTCAAGTCTCCTGCAAGCAACTGCCTCAAACACCAACCACAACAAAATCCCAGTCCACTTCACAGAAGAGCTGACCTGTGTGTGGTTCTTGGGAATCCAGCCCACCTCAGCCAATAACCATGTGTTAAACCACAGTGGACCAGCCCTCCCTCTTGTTTCTTTACCTGCGATGCTGGGGAGACAGGTAGGTGTACTCATAGCTTTCCAGTGGGTGCTGGGGATTTGAACTAAGGTCCTCATGCTTTCCCAGCAATGATTCTTACCCACTAAGCCCTCTCCCTGCCCCCAACTTTACTATTAGATCCTATACTGCTCTGTAGAATTAGCCACATTTCCACATGTGTGACCTCTATTCTGCCCACTCTCAGTGAACAGGTGTGCCATGGTAAAGGACCCTTGCCTCCAGACGTCCCTGCTTTGGGTGGCGGTGGCCATTGATTGCACCATCTTCTAGGGCCAAGGGAGCAGAGAGCCCACAACCTTTACAACATCTGCAGGTAAACTTGGGCTCAGCTTCAGTCGGACACAGCATGTATTTCACAGGGTCCAAACTCAGCACACAGCAGGAAATTCATGCCCCCCAAAATGGATTGCTTTGCTGGAGCCATAAAATTAGCCTCAGCGGGGAGAATTTTCAACTCCCCTCTCCAAACATAATGATCTATGCTCTTTACAAAAGAAAGGCCAGAACACAGTCTTGACTTCCCAGTGTGATTTAAATCTCAGTTTAGTTTTAACCCAGGCAAAAATAAATAAGTAACAACCCACCAAGGAACTGTTGAAGAATGGCTTTTCTCCTCTCCCAGCTCAGAGGCTGAGCAGGGCAGGGCTGTTGTGTGGAGCAACCTTGGTTGTTTTTCTCTGTCTAGGATCAGTTCCTGGGGATAATTCAGGATCACAGAGGTCCACGGCTATCCCTGTGGCTGTTATCAGCCCAGCTTTCACGGGCCACAGCGCCCCGAAAATGGGATTGATCTCTATGGCCAAGCTTCTGTCCTACTTTGCATTTTGTCGCTGTGATAAAGCAACTTGAGGAGGAAGGGGTTCGTGTCATCTTATGGGTGACATGTCATTCATTGCTGAAGGAAGCCATGGACAGAACTCCAGGCAGGAACTTGAAGCCAGAACCATGGAGGACCACTGCTCGCTGGCTTCCTCTACCTGACTGACTCAGATAGCTTTCTTACCAAGCCTAGGCCCAACAACCTAGGGATGGTACCCCCCACCCACAGTGGGCCAGGCTCTCCCATATTGATTATCAACTAAGAAAATGCTTCTCTTGCTGCCCACAAGCCAATTTGACCAAGGTAATTTCTCAGTTGAGGTTCTGTCTTTCTGGTGTTTCTAGGTTGTATCCAGTTGACAGTAAAAACTAACCAATATAGCTGCTACAAGAACAACTAAGAGCCATGTCTATGGCTTTCTAGCAAGAAGGCCCATCCTGAGATGCTGCTGGGCATTAATAAACCAGCCTAGCTTCCCCCACAGTGTACAGATGGTCCATCTCCCCCCAGTGCCAGTTCAGAGTCACCTTCCCCAACCTCAGACAAGTGACAAGAAGAGCAAGCCTTTGGCAAACTTTCCAGGACAAGGAAAAAATTGTGTGTAGGGCCCCATGAATGCCACAGGTACAGTGACCAAGGAAGGGCTCCCCCTTCCAAATACCTGCACCCAGCACCAAGCATACATAAACAAAGTGGTCTCCCTGAGCCTGGGAAGTAGGCCACACGCAAAGGCTTATCCTTTCTTTCTTTCTTTCTTTCTTTTTTTTTTTTTGGCTCATCCTTTTTGAAGGAAAGTAGCGCCCACAGATTCCATGAAAAGTTGGGAAAAAGAGGAAACTGAGCCAAATAAAAAAAAGTTCTAAATATTAGAGTTATCAGGAAGTGATAGACAAAATGATATAAAATTTACATTGAAAATTAATTACCAAATTACAAAAAAATGTTTACATTAAAACTAGCAGAATAGTCTGATTTTTACTGCTGTAACAAAGTACTTGAGGATGAATAATAAGTAAAGAAATGTTACTATTTAGCTCAGAGCTTAGGAAGTTGGCATTCCAGTATTGAGCAGCCATGTTTATTTAGCTTTTATCGAAGGCCTTGTGGGGCATCATAATTGGGGTGGGTATGTAAGGAAAGAGGTAGCTAGAAAGGAAGTCAGAAGAGGATTCAGGGTGAGTTTTGCTCTTTTGTAACTCATGAGAACTAACTGGGGTCCCACAGGAGCTACCTAAATCCCTTCCCTTGAGTCTCTTAGAGGTCCACCCATCTCAAAACCATATCACTGGGTACCAAGCTCCCAGCATCCTTGGAGGACAAGCCCCACACTAAGCTCAGCCTAGGAACTCAATGTTCAACAGAAGGATGAAGAGCGGAGGAACGGCTCAGGGGTAACATGCTTCCTGTTCATCCATGAGGACCTGAGCTAGAATACCGAGCACCAACATCAAAAGTGGGCGTGGTGGGACACACCCGTAACCCCACAGCTAGGAAATGGGCAAAGACAGGAGGACCCACATGGATTGTTGGCCAGCTAGTCTATCCAAAATTGCAAGTTCCAGGTTCAGTGAAAGACCCTTTCTCAAACATAATAGGGAAAGTGGTAGAGGAAGAAAAGTGAGGTTGACCTCTGACCTCCTAACCTGCAAACACATTAATGTATAGACTCACACAGACACCACACACATAAATAAATAGACAAAAAATAAATATATAAACTGTGAACTGTAGACCAGAAGAACACATCTAGACAGAGGAACTGGAAGTGAAGAAGCCTGAAATGGCTAAGACACAGAGAGACAGAAAATCTCAGCCTGTGTGACTGGAGTCCAGAAGAGAGGGGTGCAGGGAGAGGGAAAGCCAAATTTTCAAACTACGATGACAAATTTCAAACCACCGACTCAAGACAGCAACACCTAAGGACATGAATGTAAAGATGCTGAAAGTCAAAGAGAAACTGTCGGGAAGCTGATAGGAAAAAATAATTGCTTTTCAGCAGAGCTGTGGTAGAGATGTCAGGAAGCTTCTCTCGGAAGCAATGAAAGCCAAAAGGACAGGAAGAGAACCTTCAGAGTGCAGAAGGAAATGCAGCCCACTGGCCTGCGCTCAGGAAAACCCCTGAAAAACAAAGGCAATACAAAATATGTTCACGAGAAAGAGAGAGACAGAGACAGAGAGAGGGAGAGAGAGAGAGAGAGAGAGAGAGAGAGAGAGAGAGAGAGAGAGAGAATCATCTTCAGGAAGCCCATCACAGACAAATACTCAATTTCTCTGGCAAAACTGAAAAACTAAAGGAATAAATGGGAAAGGTAACTATGCAAGAAATTCTAAATAAATCTGGATTCTTGTCATTTAATAACATTGTTAAATATTAAAAATGACAACACGCAGGACAGTATCACAGAAGCTGAGAGGAAATAAGAAAAAGGATTGGTGTCTAAGGGCCAGCTCTTCTCAGAAAACTCTAAAGATAAACTTAACTCACTGAACTTAGAGCTCCTAACTGTACCCGCAGGCATAGACCCCCTCCTTTCATAGGATGGTTATCACACACACCCAGTGGGGGAAAGTGGGTGAGTTTAAAGCTTGGAAAGGGGGGCCTAGAAAAAGAAGAAACGGAAAATGACTGATGTGAAATGTATATATGAGCAACCTAGGTGAGTAACCAACTGCTCAGAACATGATCCCAATGACAGATGTGGGTACCAAACAGAGAGGTGATCCCAATCTGTTGTGTAGTGAGCAGTCATGTGACAGGTGTGCCTCCCTCCCTGGGAGTGCTGTGTAAACAGCACATACTTATTTATCTGAGTGTCCAAACTCCTGCACTCAGTAGGATGTGAACTCGCAAATTCAGCACCGTAGAGCCGCTGTGGGAGGCAGTGGGAGCGAGTTAGGATGAGAGGGCAGTGTGGCTCAGCTGCCTTAAAAATCCAAGAAAAACTCCTATGCATTTGGAGAGTAAGCAACACTTAATGATCAATCCACGAGTCAGACAAAAACCACAGTGCAGACATTTAAATGCTTTGAATTGATAAAAGCAAATGACACAGTAAAGCTTGTGAGATGTAGCCAGGTCGTCTCAGAGAGAATTCCACAGCCACAAGTGTAAGAAGCTGAAACTAATCACCCAGATATCCTTCCCTAGGATACCAGAAGGCGAAGAAATCACAGTGGAATGTAGCAGAAATAAGAACATTAGCAAAATCTCTTCTAAAAGGAAGCAAGTGTGTGATACAGAAGACCAGCAGCATCAGCGCTGTTTGGTTCCTAGCCAGACTTCACTGTTAGGAAGTAAGCTGGCTATTGGAGCAGGGTGGGGGACACATACAGAAAAACTGGGTGGGGCTGGAGAGATGGCTCAGAAATCAGAGATGGCACTGGCTGCTCTTCCAGAGGTCCTGAGTTCAATTCCATCAATCCCATGGCTCACAGCCATCCTCAATGAGATCTAGTGCCCTCTTCTGGAGTGCAGGCATACATGCAGGCAGAACACTGTATACTTAATCATCTTTTTTAAAAAATCGATTATTTGGAGCTCTGGTGCCTTATGACCAACCAAAAGTGTCCCTGCCCAGTCTCCTCGCGAGTGGACACTAGACAGTTATGAGGTAGATGCACACAACTCTGGTCACTGTGTCCTATGCTTAGGATTAGAAGACAGGTCAACATAAACGTTGTCACTGACAAGGGCATACTGAGGTTATTTTTGTGGGGACTAGCATGTCATTTAAGCAAGCGCTTTGACACATTATTTTTATTGTGTGTTTATTTGCTTACTCATTCGTCCATTGGTGAGGTGGGGTGCTTGTGTCAGAGTGCACAGTTGGAGGTCAGAGGGCAACTTGGTAGGACTTGATTTCTCTGTTTCCACCATGTACGTGCCAGAGATCAGATTCTGGTCGTCTGTCTTGGCAGCAAGTGCTCTTACTGGCTGAGCTGTCTCGCTAATCCTAGATATATATATATATATATAATTGTTTAAGCAAAACAAGTTTAGATGATAATCAACTCCAGGGTCTCTGCGTCTACCTGAATAGGACTGCCTATTCTCAATGCCTTCTGCACTGGGTTCCTAGGACAGGGGACAGGCCCAGAGTTAAAACACTGGTTGTTTCGCATGCTAGTATCTTTTCTCCCAGCACAGCATTCTTCTCTCTATTTGGGTTCCTACACCATTATTTTTCTTTTATAATAGACACCCCCCACGTCTGTCCCCCTTTCCCCTGGGTTCTCTGGTTGATCTGTGCTGGCCACCACTGACTGCCGTTTCTCTTGGAGACAGCTACTCACTACCACACAGTATGTGTGTTAGAGAACTCCTTACTGTGAGTGAGCAAGCGGCAAAGCAGCACTTGTAAGTACCCTGACTGAACGCGGAAAGCTGCAGCAGAACCTCTCATCCCCAAGAGCTTTCAGAAGAGTGTTTATCACAGCAGGAAACAGAACAGGACAGTGGTGCTGGTGTGGAATCAGAGCACTGAGGGACTGAGGCAGGAGGGTGGGGAGTTTAAAACCAAGCTGGGCTACAGAACAAGATACTGCCCAAAAAGGAGGAGGAGAGGCAGAAGGAGGAGCAGGAAAAGCAGGAGGAGGAGAAAAGGAAAAAAATGAAAAATATGGTGAATTAAAATTCCATAGCATAGCTGAAAAATCAAACATTTTACAATTAAAATTCCACTAGTGTAATCTAATTCATTAGCAGATTAAAGAGAGAATCGTATTCTCATCGTAACAAATTTAGAGAAAGGGCATTGTATAAAACTCGGTGTCTGTAAAGGGAAATCAAATTCAGCAAAGCAGAAACAAAAAGCAACCTCTTTAATCTAATAACCCACACACACACACTAAGCACAGATCTGCCTGGCCTCCCTCTGGGAGATCCAGCTGCTGCTTTCACATTGGACATGTGCCTTTTGGAACACTCACCCCAACACTCGGAGTTGGTTAATGAGTCTCCAAGGGTCTCTTCCAGGTACCAGCAACCCTGACATGGTTTTCAAGGCAGCATCCTGTGCATAATAACCTACTTGGCACCTGCTATCCTCGGCTTGTTTGTCACGTTCTGAGGGTGCTGCCTGCAGGCTCCTGCCCTGCCAGGAAAGCAGAAGCTGGAATCAGACCAGTCAAGTTCTTGCTCCATCTCTGAGCACATGTAACCTCACAGTCCCCGTTGAGCTGGCAGGGCTGGGTGGTCCTTGTAGGATCTAATGCGGAGTGTCTGCTCAGCTACCACATACACAGTTCTCAAGAGGATGGAGGCGGGTGTCAGGAAGTACCTGCTCTGGGCTGTGAGACCTGGAGTGTTGGGTTGCAATTCAGTCACGACCTCAGACTCCCTGAGCCTGTGTCTGCGGCCTTCCTCACAATGCAGTGGTTCCCTCTCACTATAAAATCCACGAATTCTTCATAAAGAAGCTCCATGGCAGGCGCCATGATCAAGATGAATGTATGTGTGGATCCTAAGTCTACTGTCAGCATAAGATATTAAAATAGCTTTAAGGCTTGTCCTTATTCTTACCCCAAAATATGGATATGGACATGATCATCAACATAGGTAAATTTAGATAGATAGATAGATAGATAGATAGATAGATAGATAGATAGATAGATAGATATGAGAGAGAGAGAGAGAGAGAGAGAGAGAGAGAGAGAGAGAGAGAGAGAGAGAGAGAGAGAGAGAGAATTTAAGCATTGCAGCTCCAAGGGTTGTGAGATGAGGGTCAGGTGAAGAGGGTCAGCGGTAACCTTAAAGACCATGGATGGGGTACCTCTGACTCCAAGAGTACCCAGAGGGATACTGGACACATAATGGTCACTTCCTTGGACTTAGGGAAACATTTACACTGATCAAAGAGGAAACTTACCCAATTGCTTCTGTTGGACGGGGTGCTAAGTGGTTGGTAAACTGGAAGGTGTGTCTGCTGTGAGTGGACAGGCCCAAGGCAAGTGTGAAAACTCTGCTCTGTCAAGGGAGGGTTTTCCCAGTGAAAACTCTGCTCTGGTTCCCTCCAGTGAAGAATTACAACTCTGCACAGGTCTCCTGAGGTGTAACAACCCTGCTCCCCTAGGGGAAAGTTAATAAACCAAAAAACGGGGGAATGTGGGATTAAAAAAGGGCCAAGGAAAGAACACCTGGCCCTGACTTGACCCCAGGACTAGGTCCTGAAATCCTGCCAATCTCTGAGCTTGCCCTACATTTAGCCTGCAGAATCTCAACAGTCCTTGAGCTCAAAATCCCACTAATCCCTGAGCTTGCCCAGAATCAGGGTACAAAAACCCACAGATCCCAAGCTACCCTGGAGAAGCTACACACACACACACACACACACACACACACACACACACACACACACGCACACACCAAGAGACCCTATATAAATTCTGTACTCTGTTCAGTTGCTGATGCTTCTCACCCTCGTGGCAGCCACCCTCCTGGATTTTTCCTTCCCAATAAACCTCCTAAGTGAAGTTTGTTGTGTGGTAGGACACTTCTGCCAGAATGGAGGTCAGCTGTAACAACTTTCTCCTGAGTGGAGCAGAACTGGAACCTTCTGGCTGGGGAAATTTCCCCTCAGCTGAGCAGAGCTGCAACACTCCAGTCTCCGCAACATTTGTTGTCGGGTGTTGTCTTCATGGTAGCCATTCTGCCCCCGTGAGAAGGAATGTTAGCATGGTTTGGGTTTGCCTCTCCCAGATGATGGGGGATTTTCAGCATCCTTCTTGTATATATTGGTCACTTGTTCGTCTTCATTTGAAAGGTGTCCGTTCAACTCATTCATCCATTTGTTGATTGGACTATTTGGTTCTTGGTGATTTTTTTTTAAAGAGTTATTTGTTTTGTTCCAGTGGCTGGGCCTCAGCTCTTACTGCCTGCTGCCCCAGCCCCTCTTTTTTTGCTTTTTATCTTGAAACATGGTCCCACTAAGTTGCCACTCTGACCTTGTGTAACTCTCCTACATCAGTCTCCTGAGTAGTTGGGATTGATTCTAGGCCAACTCCACCAGACCTTAGGTTCTCCACAGATTCCAGGTTTTAACACCCCATCCCACACAGTAGCAGACAGTGATGTTCTCCCACTCTCTAGGCTAACTCTCTATTCTAATCACCATTTCTTTGTTGTATACAAGCTTTTTAATTTCATACAACTCTGTCAACTGTTGAGACTTTTTCCTATTGAAATCCTTTGCAGAAATCCCTTGTCTATGCCCCTATCTTGAATTAATTTTCTTGAATTAGTTTTCCTATCAGTTTCAAAATCTTGGATTTTTCCATTAAGGTCTTCAATGCATTTTAAGTGGGTTTTTTGTTTGCTTTTTTGTTTGTTTGCTTTTGTACATACTAAAAGATAGGGTCTGAGTTTTTAGTCGCTACCTGTGGATAGCCAGTTATCTTAGTACTACTGGATAAAGAGATTCTTTTACTCTGATGTAATTTTGGGGTGCTTTGGTCCACAATTAGATGTCCATGAGTATGCGTTTATATCTGGGTCTTCTATGAATGCTGCGTAGTATTCTATTATTCATCCATGTATCAATGGACGCAAACTATTTTCATGTTTTCTTGCTGTTGTGCTGAGACAAGATCTCACTATGCAGACAGGCTAATCTAAAACTCCCCATCCCCTGGCCCCATGTATTGGGATTGCAGGAAAGTGCCACCAGGTTCAACTGCTTTCATATCTTAATTCTTACACATATGCTGCAAAAACATTGAGGCATAAATGCCTCACAGAGTGATTCCAGCTCCTTCAAATATAGAACCAGAAGTGGGGTTACCGGACCACATGATAGCTATTTTAGCTTTCATGGAGAGGCTCCATACTATTTTCCAAAATGGTTGTTCTATTCTACATTACCACCAAGAATCCACAAGGTTTTCCTTTCTCCTACCTCTTCACCAACTTATCTTCCATCTTTTTAATAATAGTAGTATATAACTGTATCGTATATGATATGTAATTATCAAATATGTACTTATTATATATAGTATAATCGTGGTTTTAATTTATTTTAATTTAATTTAATCTAATGCACTTTTCCATTAGTGAGGGTGAGCATTTTTATAAATCTGCTGACATATCTTCTTTGAGGAATATCTCCTTATGTCTTCCACCCACTTTTTAATTAGATTGGTTGCCATGAGTTGTATGAATTCCCTACAGTCTTTCTTTATTCTCAGGAGACAGATTCTGAGACAAGTGGATGCTGTAGTGATGACTAGCACGTGACTCTATCATGCATTTTCCTGTATGTAAATAACTATGATAACAATGTATTAGTTAGCCATAGAAAGAGATTTAAAACAATGTCTGATAACAGGACAGAACAATTGTAGAAATGTACTGTAAGGAAAGATTTTAAAGGCTGGGGAGATGGCCCAGTGGGGAGAGCACTTGCCTGAGCCTGTGCAGAACCAGACAGAATGGCACATGTACGACACTCTGCAGTGAGATGGGAGCCAGAACATTAGATCCTGGCAGCTCCCAGGCCGGCTAATTTGGCAGATGCAATGTCAAACCGATTCACTGTAAATGATTTATGACCAAATTCTACCTTGTTTCATTGGTTCGCGTAGCTTTTTTTTCATGCCAGAAGAATGTTGGGCTTGGGAGTTTGCTTTTATTTTTTCTGTGTTTTTGAATCAAGGTGCCATATAGCCCAGGTAGGCTTCGAACTTTCTATGTAGCCAAGAATAACGTTGAACAACCAGCACCCCTGCCTCCACCTCTTCAATGCTGAGATCATAGGCCTGAATCATCACATCCAGTTCTTTGTGGTTCTGGGATGGAATCCAAGGCTTCATTCATGCTAGGTGAGCACCTTGCCTACTGGACCACATCCTCAACTACTAAGCTGCTTCAGTTACTACAGTTTTTGAATGAGACATTGTGATTCATCTAGTTTTATTGGTTTTGTCCAGGAATGCTTTGACTATTCAAGGATCTTTTGTAGTTCTGTATGAATTTTGAGATTTTTTTTTTATTTCTTTGGAAGCAAAAAAAAAAAAAACCCAAAAAACAAAACAAAAAAAAAGTCAACAGTCTATGACTATTCTGCCCTGAATGTGGTAGATATCATCTGAGGGGGGGGGATAGGAGTGTTATTTTTGGTATGATTGAATTGAATCTCTAGACTGTATCTAGGAAACATGGGTGTCTTAACACTATCAGTCTGCAATCTATAAAACATGTCCTACACTTCTGATGTCCTTTACCTGCCCTCAATTTTGTACTTGGCCTTCAATAGTCATAGTCAATATTTTTCAATGAACAACCGAGTGAAGTAACCAGTCAACCCATCTATCCACCAGGCAACCGCAAGAAGTACAGCCCACCATCTGGTGAGGCAAGGCCAACAAGCCAAGTGCAGCTGTGAGTTCCTTGCTCCTGACTGCGGACTCAAATTAAGAAAAAGAAATTACAGGACAAGATGGGCTGCTTTTGCTTAACCTTAGGTTATTTGTCTTTCCCCAAAATTTCACAAAGGGCAACTCAAAAACTGTTCATCTCCTTAGAGGATCAAGCAAAGGGCATCTGGCCTCTAGCACGAGGCATCGCAGTTAACAGGTTCACTTTAATGTCAGCTGATCTTCCTTCCACATAGAGGCTCTTCTGCCAGCTCAGCAAGTCTCCATGACGACATCATGAGCTGTGCTTTATGAAGGCATAATAAAATATCAAGAGAAATGTTGCCCTGGCCCAAGATCTGGCAAGTAATCTCATTTATTTTATAAACTCATTTTTAATGAACTTTTGAACACCACAGAACCACAGGGAAGATCTTGCCCAAGGCAGAACCCTGAAGATGCAGGCTGGGCATGCTCACTGTCCCCACTCTGCAGACACCTCCACCTGCACAGAGCAGGCTCAGCTTCCAGCTTCTGCTGGCCTTGCTGTCTCAGTTCCCTGTGGCCTCTCTTCCTTTGATAGAGGCAGTGCATTTAACTGGCTAATCTGTGAGGGGCTCTAGGCTTACATGCGTGTGTTTTCTTTCTTGTAGAATTCACACCCTCAACTCTATAAATTCTTGTGCTCTGGTCCCCAGGCTTGCTGTGTCCTGATTACACAGCTGTCTAACCTCTGTGCCATCATTGATGCGGTATTCACCCAGGCTGCCGTCCGTCACTCCACTGTAGTCCCAACTTGAGTTCTGAGATTGCAGAGAAGAGTAGAAAAAAAAAGGAAAGTCTCACTGTCATAGGTATGCTATGTCAGAAACAGACAAAATCATTTGTGTTTTCCCACAGCATCAGAATTTATGGAAGAACAATAAATCCACATGGTACAGTTGTTCTGATGGCAGCAACTAGCCAGACACTCTCGCTTCCGTTGATAGGCCGAGCCAGCGTGAACACAGATGCTATGAATCCACTTCTAATTAGTACTATTAGCTCTCAGGCACACACGTCATACAGTACATTATATATAGATGAAGGTTACAGGGTGACTACCCGGAGTGAAGAAGCTTTAGCAGAGTCCAAGAGGTCTCAGAAGCCTGAGCAGCAGGTGGGACGTGACGTAACCAACCAGAGAGAAGTAACTGGCGAGTCGCTGCACTGTGGCTGCTGGGGTAGGCTGCAACCTCAGATTTTAGCTGTAGAGTTGAGGCCAGCTGTAAGGAGAAAGAGCAGGACTATGTCCAGACAGATAGACGGATGGCAGGCTCAGGTGGGCACATGGCAGAGGGCAGATAGTACTAGAGGAAGCCATCTCAGTGGTAGGCACTGAGCCAAACTGAAGCGTTGGTATAGACAGGACTTCTCCTGTTGGTCCTTGATGCAAGGTAGCACTTGACAGGTGAGACATCTTCGTGCTGGATGTCTACCTCTTTACGGAGTTCAGGTGAAGACCCCGTTCCTTGGGCTGGTATGTCCAGTAAGTTCTCCAGCCTGGTTTCCCCGATATGATTTTAATACACCCATTTGCCTCCTCTGTTCCAAGTCACCCTGGTTTATAGAGTGTCACCTTTCTACTTCCAGGAATGCATCATTCTCCAGTGCGTGTTGAATGGTGACACTGAACACATGGTACCAATCACCTGTCCACTAAGATGCATAGTTATCTTTCATCCTCAGAATGGAGTCCAAAGGTTCTCATAAAATGGAGTCTCTCCTGGAAAGGTATGATCTGAGAAAAGCCAGTTTTATACAATATGGAGTAACTCAGGGCAGAGTACAGTCTTATCTTGTAATTTCAGCTCAAGGAATGGGTGGAGGATGCTTAGAAGCCATAAGTGTCAGCCTCACTCTAAGGAAAACATCCTCAAGGAAGGTGTTTTTGTAGATGGGTCATTGTGCAAAGACGCATAGTGTTTGGAATATATATAACCCTGGGTATAATTGGCCGCATTGTACCCTGAGCCTCAGGACACCATAAACCACACCCAGTGCCTACCCAGGTCTCACACGAGATCCTGTCATGAAGCTTAGTATGGGATCGCTCCTGGCTGCATCCAACTGTCATCAATAATAAAGATATCCCTAAGAGGCACCCAACGCAGAGGCTTCAGCTGTGCCAGCAATTGCACCTGGAATACACATCAACGTTTCTCTTACTATCTCCCTGACCCAGAAATTAGAAGATTCATTGGCCTTCAAGAGGTCCACCTGTGACGCCAACCAGATTCGCAAAAGCAGCAATAACGCAGCTCAGCGTGCTCATCCTAGTCCAGGTGGATGTCCCTTAGCCACCCAAGAACGCACAATCACAGCATTCAAATGCCCACAGCGCCCCTCACAGGTTGCATCAGGCTCCACAGCCAGCAGCAGCTCCCCAGCCTCGGGTTAGAACTCCCGCTGAGGCAAAGACACTGAGCAACTGCTGGTTGCTTTCCACCCTGCCGGGTCTCATCGTGACACATGTTATTATCGTTTATTTTTTATTTTTAGTTTTACACCAAAAAGGGCAGAACAGTCCTTGAGCTGGTCTGCAAACAAGAGTTAAATACTCAAATTGTAAAAGGGAATAAATACGTTATAAAATGCATTCTAATAGGCTTCTTCTTTCCAAAAAAAAGCAATTTAATGAAAGCGGTTGACTCTTCTGCTCTGTTAATAATGTGTCCAATCACTTCTGCTTTGCAAGAAGTGACTCTGGGTGGATGATATTATGGCAGGGCCCCATTTTTTTTTCCATGCAATTAGCTGCATGCATTTGCTGACAGACTAATTTATGCACAGACGCTTTTTAAAAGCAAAGGCATTTTGCGTAAAATTGTATTCCTTTGTAATCCATCTGCTGACAAGCTTGTGTGTTTCTCTGTTTATTTGCTAATGACTTCCTCTGCCTAGTATGGCCAGGCATAGGAGTCAAAATAATTGTGGAGTGAAATTAATGCTAAAGGGTAATCAAGGGCCCGTGTCTGACTAGTGAGAATGTCTTTGTCAGGTGCAGTAAATCCCTAAGTCAACTTTTGCCTACAGCTGAGCAGAGTGTGAAGGATCCTCAATACCCATGTAAAATAAGCAAGGGGGAGGTGGGATGGGGACTAAGGGGAGTGCACCTGGGAAGGTGCTTATAAGCTCTGACGGCGAGATCCATGAAAACCACTGGTCAGCCAGCCTAGACTTCTTGGTGGGTTCCAAGACAATGAAAAGGTCTTGACTTTTTCTCAAAAACAGCAGGAGACAGCATTTGAGGAACAACATCCAAGGCTTTTCTCTGACCTCCACCTGTATACACCATGCCTATGAACCTGCACACAGCAGCACATCTGTACACACGCAAGCATACACACACACACACACACACACACACACATACACAAGAAGGAATGACAGCATGATTAACTTTGCTCCTCTGAACCATGGTTTATGACCAGGTAGTGCTGGTCAAGCTGACACACATTTGCTGGCCTGGCCTGAGGAAGCATCCAATCGTAGTGATTCATCTTAGAACCCCTGTAGCCTTGGGTGCCCACTGAGGAGGATTTGTGGTCCTGTGTGGTGAGATAGCCTAGTCTGGAAGTGTGTGCCCATTTCTAGTTGGCCATCTGCCTTCATTTCAACTACCTGACTGTTGCTTTTACTGTTCTCACGGGTTCTTTCATGGAACTGTCAAAACCCCAAGGTTTATTATGATAGAACAAGACCTTTTCACAGAAAGTGCATGGTCCTTAAAGGTCCACTGACATTCATTCCAAGTGAGCTCTGGTTGATCGCAGGTCACAGCCCCCCAGGCTGGCTTATGCTTCTCAGTCCAGCTCAGGCTGCCAGGATTGCCGCCAGAGTCAGTTCCTCGGTTCTCACGGGCTCTGGGCGAACACTATGGCTCTTATGACTCCATCAGTCAAACCTAACTAGGGAAGCAATCTTCAACCCTCCGGGCTTCCTAAAAGGACGAGACACACCGTGCATGCTCTAGGGAATGGTTGCCCGCCCCTAGAACTGACTTCTTCATTGACTTTCATTCTTCTCCCATTTAGGGTTTCTGCGAACCACTGCTAAATCTCCAAAGACTTCTAAAACCTCACCAGCACAGTATTTGGTTTTCTGTTATTGTTTTCTCCTAAAGCTCCAACTCAACACAGATCTTGTCACATTGGCCTCGAGTCACCCAAATAAACGCCTCAGTCTCCTTGGTCATTCTGTCTTCCCCTCTTGAGTGCTTCTGTACTTTATCTAATTTACCCATCAGTCAGTTATTTAGAATCGCCAGGACTTTTCCTTCCTCATAAAGAACGTGTCCCACCCTGGGGTTCAGCGAAGACACTAGAACTCCATACTATTCCCAAAGTCCCTGCAGAACCAAGCTCTTTTGTTGTCAATTTTTTAAGTGTAGTTCTATCTGGCCCAGAGATCTGAGCATCAAACACTACCCCTCTCTTCCAGTAACCCCTGTCTTTCCTCTGTTGCCTCCCAGTCCCTGGTATTCATGGGAACCTCAGCGATGACCCTAGTGACTCATATATGCCACGTTGTCTCAGTTTATGCAGCTTTTGTATTAAGGAAGAACAGGTAGCTATGTGACTCGGTTTTTCTACCTCCACAACCCTTAGACTAATCCCAAGTGTTTCCATGCCTACAGACTGCAGACTGCAACAGGCTCTTCATTGCATGTATAAAAGTCTCTCCAAAGTTAATCCCCTCAGGCACTGTGTATTCCCTGATTACCATAGTTTCTTAAAGACCAGGGTTTGAATCCCAGCAGCCACATGGAGGCTCTCCACCTCCTTGGACAAAAAAAAATGTACAGTGCACAGATACAGACAAATAAAATAATAAAAATAAATCTTTAACAATGTTGTTGTCCACATCTAATGCCTCATCTGCATGTCTCTACTAAAGGTGGGGCCTGAGGGGTGTCTTCTATCACTTCTACTGTGTTCTCTTCTTCCTCGCTCCCCAGTTTTTCCCATGAATGTGTGGTTCCAGAATGTTTGAGTTCTGTGCTCTTTGGCATAGATCTAATGTGTACACTCTTTTCCTTGCAGTCCCCCAGGCAAGCCAACACTTTGAGCTCATCCTCCCATTAATTCATCTTGCCCATCAAACCAGAGGCTAAGGACAGTGAGTTAGCTACAACCCCCTTCCCCTTGTGGTTTCTCCCTTACACAGGAAGGTTCCCTATGAGCAGCCACCTCGGCCTAAGTTGCACGGCTCATTTCACAGAACAGTTATCATGCAACTGCTACAACTTGCTGGTGCTTCTGTCCCATGCATGCAGTCTTCAGGGACAGCTATGCAGTCTCTAGTCTTTAAGCCATTATCAGAGTGTCTCCAAACACACACAGCAGATCCCACTCATCAAGATGGAGACACACTATCACTACTCCATGCCGATAGACAATAACAGCCATCCTGGGATCCCCCGTGGACCCTCCATCTCCCAATAGCTCACCCTTTGAAGCTGAATGCTTAAAGGGTGGGGTAAAAATGAGTCAAATAACCCCAAGATGACTCTAAGAAGAGAATTTTAAAGTTTTTTTTTTCATTAAAGGGGGAAACTCACAGAACGGGAAGGGGAGTCCAATCTCAAGGGGTGGAGCACAGGAGGAAGAGGCTGAGCTGTGCAATCTGGCAGCTTTCTCTGGGTACCCAAAAGTCACGCCCCAACCTGGTTCAGCCTCTCAAAGGCCACTGGCTGAAGAAGGTTTCCCATCAACCCTTAGTTACATATCTCTAGCCAGAGCACCAGCAGGAAGATCCGCCATCTATAGCACATGCGGAAGCATGGTCATATCAAGGTTTCCCCTGCAGACACTCCATCACCACAGGAATCAACCTCAGTTGCATGTCTCGGTGCCTGGAGCATGAGCAGTGCAGCCATTTCTGCCCAGCTTCTCTCTGGTTCTGTCATGTCCCTCCCTGTTCAGGTACCGAGTCTGTTATGTGACTTCTGGAGAGGTGTGAACAAGTATCTTCTCACCCCAAACAGGATGACTACAACAGAATAATAGCAACAACTGATTCCACCAAAGCCCAATTTGGCAAACCAATGAGTCTATCGGGGTGACTTGCAAGAACACAGATGAAGACTCACTGTTATAGAATATTATTTTAACTATGTAAAGATGTGTTGCATTTGTTTTTGCCGTACAATATTCCTTTAATCGTGTGAAGATGTGTTACTTTTGTTTATGCTCCATTTGTTTAAATTATGAAAAGATATGTTGCATTTGATTCCCCTTGCCTGCCTAAGGCACCTGATTGGTCTAATAAAGAGCTGCACAGCCAATAGTGAGGCAGGAAAATGATAGGCAGGGTTGGAGAACAGAGAGAATAAACAGGAGAAATCTAGGCTTGAGAGAGAAGGAGAAAGAATAAGAGAGAAGAGAGAAGATAACAAGAGAGAAGCAGTGAAAGTAAGAATTACAGAAGTAAGAAAGGTAACAAGCCCTGAGGCAAAAGGTAGATAAAGAGGTAGATAAAGGTAGATAAAGTTAAAGGAGCTAGCCAGAAACGTGCCTAAACTAGGTTGAGCATTCTAAACTAATAATAAATCTCTGTATTGTGATTTGGGAGCTCTTTGGTGGCAAATAAATAAATAAATAAATAAATAAATAAATAAATGCAAGCCTGGTACAGCTTCATTACTCAGGGGAGTAAACGGATGTCTCAAAGGCAGCTGCACTGCTCATACAGCCCACCAGTATGCACAGCAGCTGCATCCATGGAAGCCTCTGCACAACCTGCAGGCAGCTCGGCAGGGCAGAGGACTTCCTCCAGGCAGCACATCTGCTCAGAGTCCCCTGCCCCAGCACTTGCTCTTGCTCCTGCTACCATGGGGAGGAGCCTGGTAAATCTCGTGAGTTTTAAGGGGCATGAGCCATCCTTCAGGAGGGAAAGTTTCAATTCAGAGAAAATTGCGGTACAACAGGTGTGTGTCAGGTACTGCCTGAAAGCGGAGGCAGGTCAGTGAGCATGCATGTTGGTCATTTTTATCTGAGATGCAAAAAGTGAAGATGAAAGGCTCATGTTGTCATCGGGTCAGCTTGAGTCAGCTGACATATAGCTGGCCTATGGCTGACTGATGTAATTTCTGTGTCGATTCAGGTGCAGTATAGGAAAAAAAAATCTTGTTATCTTGTTCTACAATGCAGATTTGGTGCAAGTTTGTGTTTGTACTGGGAGCCCATGGCCTAGCTGGAAGCCACAGGCCAGAAGTCAACATTCAGAAAGAGCAGTGTTCGACTGCCTCACTCAGAGGGAAGGCCTGGTCTGGCACCAGGGAGGCCTACAACAGCGTGGACCAGATAAAGAAGAGAGGGAGACAAGTCAATTCCAGCCATGAAGGGCTATCTTGGCATCATGTAGGCAAGGGAATCCAGGCTCAGAGAGGCACGGTAGGGTCTGGGGAGATGGCTGAGAGGGTAAAGTATTTGTTCAGCTCAATGCCCCCCACCCCAAAATACATGTTTTGTTTTTTAAAAAGTGTGGCAGTGTGCTTCTATAGTCCCAGTGCTGGAGAGGCAGAGACAGATAGATCTCTGGAACTTTCTAGCCAGCTAGCCTAACTAGATTAATGAGCGCTGGCTTCAATAAGAGACCACATCTCAATAATAATAATAATAGTGCAGGGCATTGTAGGCAATTCCTCCTGCAACACCTTCAATCACTTTTGGCATTATACCCACTCTACAGACACAGACACTGAGGCGCTAAGACAGGAAGTCAAGGTAGCATATATTACATAATAAGGAGTATAGTTAGTCACATAGTTACATAATTTGACGCACAGTTGGGTATATAATTAGCAATCCAAGTGGGATTTGGCTGGTATGTGTAACTCCAAATCCTATAATCTTTCTACTATACCTGCTTGTCTGGCCTGGTGCCAAAAGAGGTGTGCCAGGTGAGCTGCTGAGACAGCTGCCTTTTGTGTCCCTGTTGATTCTGGCTCCTACCTTAATGAAGCAGGAAACTGAGCCTGGGCTACTAAAGTCGGAAGCTGCAGGGGCTGAAGGGTTAGCTCATCGGTAAAACGCTTGCTCTACAGGCATGAGGCACTGAGTTTGATTCCCCACAACTCACAAAAAAATAATTGGACATGGTGACATGTGTTTGTAGTCCCAGAGGAGGGGAGGAAGAAACTGATGGATCTCCGGGACTCACTTGCCGGACAGCCTTGCTGAATTGGTAAGTTCCAGGCCATTGAGAGACACTGTCTCAAAAAGATACAAAGGGGAAGCACCTAAGGCCACCACACACATGTCTACACATGCACAGACACATTCTAATACACACAAGCATACATAGACATGTGAGTTGGGAGTCCTGCATCTGAAAAGGGCAGAGACAGATCTCTGGGACCTGTTGACCAGCCAGTCTAGCTAAACTAGTGAGCTCTGGACTCAAGTGACCATATCTCAAAAAACAAGGAACAGGGCAATCAAAAAAGACACCTGGAATCAACCTTTGACCTCCACACACGTGCATGCACACACGGGAATGAACGCTGGACCCTGGGAGACCTGAAGAGCCTGCATGGTGATGCATGGGGCACCCCATCTTGTCCATCAGAGATGTAAGCAGAAGCAGCTTAGTGGGAATCCAGCAGAGAATTGAAAGTGAGAGGCAGCGGGGATGTTGGTCGCTGAGTTCTTTGCCTTGGCATCTCTGTAAGGCCACTGGCCTCCATGGACACCATGTGAAGATAGATGTTCTGGAATGTTTTGATTCAGATGCAGAGAAATTCGGGGATGTTTAGATCAATAAACTATCCTCAGTCTACCCACCCCCTGTCTCTGTAAAAGAACAGAAACCCTCCCTGGGCCAGCTCAGGGGTACACAGGGCATCAGAACCTATTTTTACATTGATTTATCTATCTGTTTCTTGCTGAGGCAGAGACGGGGAAAACCAGAGCTGAGACAGCAGAAGGCCAGACTGCAGCTGCGGCTGCAGCAGAAGCTAAAGCTTGGCCTACAGAGAGGAGTCCTCTCTCCCTGGCGCAGGCGTCCAGAGCAGAAGGGTAGGAAGGAAGCAGCTACCCATGGAGAGCAAAGAGCAGTGTGACCTGCCTAGAACTATGTGGCCTTTTGAGGTCAATTCTGGGTTCATCAAAGGCACAGTCATCAGATGATACAGCTGGCGGCCACTCAGGCCCACCTCTGTCTGGATGTACATGTGTTTCATGGCTGGGTACACCCAGTACAGGCAGACAGAACTGGAGCTGGTCACAGTGGTGACAAAAGCTCAGCTTCGGTTGTGTTCCTGCCATTAATCACCTTCCTGTACTAGGGTAGAGCATCCCCTGGGTTTCTCTGCTTCTGAAATAAAGCATGCTAGAACATCTCCCTTCAGACTATGTGCTACAGCCTCGCAGAGATGCCCAGACAAAAAGCCCAACAACCAACATCCCCGCCCGCCGCTTTTCACCTTCAATTCCCTGCTGGACTCCCACTGAGCTGTTTTTGCTTCTGCTGACATTTCTGCTGAACATGGTGAGGTGCTCCATGCATCCTCGTGTGGCTCTTCACTTCTCCCAGAATCCAGACACAGTCAACAGGCTGAATTAGGCTTCTTCACAGCCTTGCCCTCCCCCCATCCACTTTTCTACCTTGTCAGGCCAGGAAACTTGAGGGTACCCTGCTAAGGGGACTTTATCAGAAGGACTGGAGATTTTGTGAATCAAATGGATGGCTCTGGCACATAGCCACTCTCCAAAGAAGTTCCAGGGCCCAGCTCCACTCTAGACTGAACTGTGGGGTGCTTTTCAGTTTAGAATTTGAAGCAAGAGCTGGAGAGATGGCTCCATCAATAAAGTGTCTGAGGCACCAGCATAAGGACTGGAGTTCAGATCCCTGTGCATGGCACCATAGGTCTAGAATGCCAGTGTTGGGGGTGTAGAGATGGGTCGATCCTGATGTTGACTGATCAGGTAGCTGGGTTGGTTCGGTGAATCGACCTCCATTGAGAAAATCTATCTCAAAAAAGCAAGATGGAAAATGATTGAGGAAGGCACCCGGTATAAACTTCTAGCTTCCACATGAACATGCATACATGTGCACATGCACCCACAGGCACATGTACATACGTGTGCTCAAAGAACCTATGAGCTGGGCCAGGCTATGGGTTCAACACATAGCACTTAAAAATGATATAGTAGAAACAGCACAGTCTTCTGAGGCTGTGTGGTACTCAGGAACCAGCTGAACTCTCAGTACAATGCTTCTCCCACCCTCCCAGACCTTCTAACATGATCTCTGCCCAGGGCCTGATGACCAGCACCCCAGAGGCTCTCCCAGACATGAATGGTACCCGGACAAACGTTGAAGTCTGAGTACAAGTTAGGAATGGGAAGAGAGGTGTGGGGAGTATCCATTCACTGGAACTCTAAATCCCTAAACACTCCCCAGCCTATCTAAGCCTCAAATCCCTAAACATTCCCCAGCCTCAGGCACACCCCTCTTCCAGAAGGGGTGCACTGTCACTGTTCTGCCTGCATTTCCCCAGCATCTTGAATTTCTCTTGGTTTGACATTGCTAGATATAGACCCAAAACAACTTCTCCTCAAACTCCAAATGAAACTCAATTTGATCTGGCAGTTACACTTTCTGATAACTCATTATCAACTGGGATAAAGGACTAAGAGGACACACACTCACACACACACACACTCACACACACACACACTCACACACACACACTCACACACACACTGGCCAAGGCTTGTGGCTTGGGTTCATGCGTTTGCTTTGCTCTGGTTGATTGGGGTTCATTTTGGTTTTGAGTCACTGAGTTGCGGCTAAACAGCGGGCATCTGAAACAGACAGGAAGATTTGGGTTTCATCCTCTTCCCAGGTAACTGGAAGCCTGGGTCCTGATGGCACAGCACTGAGCAGGCAGCAAAGCCGAGGAGTTGGCTCTTCTTGGCTCTCCCTTGGCAGCAAGATCTTAGTGGCCCAAGGACTGAATTTCCTGAGCAGTCTGTATGAATTTTCCCTTGAGCGTGGCTCCTGAGTCTCCCTAAACACCCTTCCCAAATACACCTGTCTTCAGGGAGGTCAGTGACCCTGGGGGAAGATGGAATGGTAGCTGTCTACAGCTATCTGCAGCACCCGCAACAGCACATTTCACGTGGCTACACCAGCACATTGCCAGGCCAGCTCCACACAGCACCAACGCGTCTCACTCTTGTTACTGTACCCACAGAATTCAGCCAAAGAAAACCCATGGCTAGCCAGCAGGGAATGACCCCCACTCTCTTCAGTACTTCAACCGAAACTATCAGCATTTCATGAGCAAAATCGGAGAGGCCCTGAGCTAAAGATAAAGGGCAAAGAGGCCATGTTGGAGAGAGAGTCATGGAAGCACCAAGGCGGAGATATCAACCAAGGAAAATGGGGGTGGGACACTGCATGGTGGTACAAGCCATGCTTATCATGTGAATGGTCCCCAAGACTGACACCCAATGGAAGAGTTGAGGGAAGCAACAGCAAGCATATATATGCTAGAGAAAAAAAAGGATCCGTCAGGTTGATAAGGAAGAGAGACATGGAGAGCCATCCCTGTACATAGCCTTTCAGCACCCGTAGTGCATAGTGTTCTATGCTGTGTGGTATTCAGCTTTCTCCTCTGAACTAAAACATCCCTTCCTGCAGGGAGGAGAGAGACTAATAGGACTCTGAAAGCTAACGGGAACACAATATTCAGATAACTCATGAACGTCAGAGGCCCAGGAAGCTCAGAAAGTTGCTGGATTCCCATGGTCTCTACCTAGGCTATAAGATCAGCAAACCTCAGTGAGGGGTGGGGGAGCTCAGGTGTCTCTAATGGAGCATCCGCAAGTCAGGCAGCAAACTCTCAGGATGCAGCTTTCATGGGTCCTCTGTGCTATATGAGCTTTCTGATGATGCAGCTGCCTGGGAGTCACCTCCATTCCCCGAGACATCCCCTGCTCATTCTCCCATAAGTAACCCCCAAGGAACTCATTGAATTCACCAAGCTAGACTTGTGTGGATCTGTCACTGGTCTGTCACTGGTGTCCTGTTTGGGATAAGGAAACGTTTGCTCCTGTAATGATGCCTGATGGCATTCTGCTACACTCATAGATTGGTGCCTACCCCCACTGTCATCAGAGGGGATTCATCCAGTTACTGGCGGAAACAGATGCAGAGATCCACAGACAAACATTAGGCCGAGCTCAAGGAATCCTGATGAAGAGATGGAGAAAGGATTGTAGGAACAAGAGGGGTCAAGGACATTACAAGAAAATCCACAGAATCAACAAACCTGGGCTCCTAGGAGCTCACAGAGTTTGAACCAACAACCAGGGAGCCTACAAGGGACCCATCTAAACCCTTTACATATATGTGACAGTCGTGTAGCTTGACCTTCTTAAGGGACTCCTAACAGGCCATCTGGGGCTGTCTCTAACTATTTGACTGGCTTTGGGAACCTATTCCTCATATATGGTTACCTTGCCCAGCCTTCATTCCGGGAGGCGCTTAGTCCTACTGCAACTTGATATGGCATGTTTTGTTAATATTCATGGGAAGCCTGACCTTTTCTGAACAGAAACAGGGGATGAGTAGTTGGGAGGAAGGATAGAGGAGAGCTGGGGAAGGATGGGAGGAGAGGAGGGAGGGGAAACTGTAGTTGGGATGTAAAATAAATAAAGTGACAAAAAAGAAAAGAAAGAAATGTTTGTTTGCATTCCCATCTCCCGAAACCCCACCCCCAAAAAAAAGTACAAACCACTGGAGCCCAAACAAGTATCAACAGAGTCAAGATGGCTTAGGGAAAAGCAGCTGTATGGCCATTGCATAATGGGTAGTAAGACATGCAATTAAGGCCAAGCCACTTGAGGTGGGGAAAATTGTACCCTGAGAACAGTAGCTTAAGCAGGGAAGGGTCTCACAGTCCATGACTGTGGGAAAGGCATGGCAACGGGAATGCGAGCCATTGGTCAATCTTACCCACAACTAGGAAGTAGAGTGTGAGCACTGAGCTGGGCTACACAGCCTGCTCCCAGTGATCTACTTCCTTCAGTGAGCCTCCACACCCTGACAGTGCCACACCCTTCCCAAACAGTGCCACCAGCTAGGGTCCGAGTGTTCCAACACATGAGTCTATGGAGAACATTTCCTATTTAAATCCTAACACCGTCTGTTTCCATGTGATGTGGGATGCCATGCTCCCTTGCTATAGTAGCCATTGTTTGACCTCTGCTGTGGGTGACAAGACCTGCAACAAAGGCAGAGCCATTTCAGAGTGCAGTGTCCCTAATGGAACTAACTGGGGTGGCTTGTCTTCCTGTAAGCGGTGTGAAGTGGACCATCTCCAGGGTCTGCCTCCAGTATGGAAACGCCTCACTGATGACTAAAGGATATATTGCAGTTCCTGAAAGTGTGTATGGGACAGGTCTATAAACAGTGGCTTCTGCAATGTGGCCTTGACTAAAGGTAAGAAGATAAGAAGACAGCCGTCCACCCAGAATGAGCTTCTTATGTAAGGGGGATTATAACAAGAAGACATGGTGGAGGCTCTCCTCCACACTCGTCTGTCTTGGTGACATGTATACTATAGGTACGCACAAACAGAGATGTGGACACAGACATGCAGATCCACACATAGATATGCCCACACACAGAATCGTGTGTACACAGATATGAACACATACATAAGTATACCAACCCAAAGATACACACAGATATACATGGACACAGTTATGCTTACACAGAGATGTGCACACATACACCGAGAGATCAACACACACATTGTCACATGGATTCACGGGTGGAATACATTCAAGTCAGCTAGAGAACCATCCCTGCTAAACTGAAGGTGTTATGAGGATAAAATCAGTGTTCTTGCTCTGTTCTTCCTCACTTAAAAAGTAACATATAGCAAACAAGAGTAGGTGTGAAATTATGATATTGAATATGTTTGGAGAAAAAAATAACAGTTCCTCTAACATTATCAAGAGTAAAATAAGCCAGGTATGGTGATGAATGCCTTTAACCCCAGCACTCAGAAGACAGAGGCAGGAGAATCTCTGTGATTTTGAGGACATCCTTGTATATACAGTGAGTTCCTGGATAGCCAAGCCCACACAGTGAGACTCTGCCTCAAGAGTAATAATAATTGATTCTTAATTATAATCCTAATAAAACATGAGTGGGATTATACAGTGAAAAAATTACAAAATGCTTTTGGGAAAACCCTGGCTTATAATTTTGAGAAATGTAACATCTTCATGAATTAGAAGGATTAATAAAAAAGGATGTCAATATTTAATGGATTTTTCTAGATGCTAATGCTATTCCTAGTAAGATTTTCTTTTTTGTCAAAGCACATCATTGTAGTTGGAATGCATTAAGGAAGAAACCTAGAAAAGAAGTGAGACAGAAGCTCCCTTCAGACAGTTAGGAGTCAAGACACTGCGGGGCTGGCAGAGGATTGACACACTTTGTCCACTATAAAAGGAAAGCAAAGGAGCTGGGAGAGAACTCCGTGAGTGAAGAGCTGGTCTCAAAAGCAGGAGAGCATGCGTTTAGTTCCCAGACGGCACAGACAAATCCCAGGAACGGCAGAACCCCCTCGCAATCCCAGCACTGGGCAGACAGAGGCGGGTGGGTCTCTACAGCCCATTGGCAATCCTGTCTAGCCCTACTGGTGAGCTCCAGGCAAACAAGAGACCCGATCTCAGAAGGAGGTGAATGGCTTATATTTATAATATATAGAAAACTCTCAAAACATAATGATAAGGGGGCTGGAGAGATGGCTCACCAGTTAAGAGCATTGCCTGCTCTACCAAAGGTCCTGAGTTCAATTCCCAGCAACCACATGGTGGCTCACAACCATCTGTAATGAGGTCTGGTGCCATTTTCTGGCCTTCAGGCATACACGCAGATAGAATAGTGTATACATAATAAATAAATAAAATTAATTAATTAATGATAAAAATACAAACAAGGCAGTTAGAAAGTGACAATAAAAATGAATGCAATTTCTTTGGAAAGGGCATTTGAATGCCCAATGGCACATACCACATGCTCAACACCATTGTACACCCAAAAACATACATTTAAACCATCAGACCATGCTGCACCAGGGAGAGGGCTCAGCTGGTGTAGTTCTTGCCTCGCAATCGTGATGACCTGAGTACAACCTGCATCATGGTGTTCCATTGAAATCCTACCCTGTGGAGCACAGACAAGTGGATCTCTGAGGCTCACTGGCCAGTCCCGCTCAGAAAACGCAGTGGGTCGTACCTGAGGAGCAATACCTCTGGCCTCCACATATACAGATACGCAGGCATGCACACAAAGATGCATGTTAGCACACACACATAAACACAAAAATACTAACAAGTTAGCACCACGTGCCTGTTGAGATGATCGACACAGGGATGATGGCAAAGCCACATACTGGTGAAGATGCTGAGAAACTGGGATATTCCTTCTATAAAACTTTAAAAATAGTTTAGCAGCATCTTTTAAGGATAAATGTGTAGTTACACAGGACTCAGAAAGTTCACTTTGGGGCATTTATCCCGTAGAAATGGAGACTTATGTTCAAGGAACAATTCTGATATCACTCATCAGTATAACCAAAGACTAAGAGCCCACACTTCCTTCTATGGATGAATGGTTAACACCCAACATCCATAGCACAGACTTAGAACTCAGTAATGGGAGTGGACAAACTAGCCACACCTGCAACACTTCCACTCATGAACACATCCAACACGTGCACACTTGCAACACATGAAATACATGTATACACGCAACATGTGAACACATGCAATAATATAGAGCAGTGTTTCTCCGCCTTCATAATGCTGCAGCCCTTTAACATAACTCTTCATGTTGTGGTGACCCCCCAAACCATAAAATCACTTTGCTGCTATTTCAGAACTGTCATTTTGCTACTGTTATGCATCAGAATGTAAATATCTGATCTGCTGGATGTCTGATATGGGACCGCCATAAAGGGTTGTTCAGCCAAAGGAGTCATGATCCACAGGCTGAGAACCACTACTATAGAGGCAACTTTACCGAGTGAAAAGGACACTCTCAATTGGTCACACACTGCTCGCTTCCATTTAGAGGTTACTCTTAAAACAGCAATACTGCAGAAATAGTAGTAGACGGTAGTTAGTGTTTGATTGTCACAAAGCATAACCGAGTCTTGTGCTGGGATGGCTGTGTGTCGGGAATGTGACGAAGATACATGTGATAAGGCTGCGTACAGCTGTGGACACACGCATTCACATGTGGAAATGGTTATTAAAGCAAGTGAGCCCTGGGAGAGCTGAAGGTGCGGCTCAGGGTAAAGAGCACTGGCTGCTCTTGCAGAGGACCGAGGTTCTGTTCCCAGCAACCTCATGGCAGTTTACAGCTCTTTAACGCCACTTCCAGGAGACCTCACACCCCCTCTGGCTTCAGCAGACACCAAGTGTGCACGTGGCAAAGTAGTGAGATCTAGGTTAGGTCTGATTCAACAGGAATCATGGGTGTTGAACTACACTTACACAAAACGCATACAGTCATTCTTTTATATCCATTAGAGGAGATCAAGAAAAAGATACCCAAAGTCCTAGGCATTTTACAGATTTTATTTTACAGATTCTATTTGACAGATCCCTGTGAATCTAAAATTGCTTTAAAATTAAAAAGTAATTTTAACGTTTATTTTTGTTTCTCTCTCTCTTTCTCTCTATGTGTGTGTGTTATGTATTCCTGTGATATGTGTATATCTCCATGCAGAAACTAGAGAACAATCTCTAGCCTTCTTCTAGAACGCAAGCACCTTTTTCTTTTTGAGACAGGGTGTATCATTGGCTTGGAACTCTCCAAGAAATCTAGGTTGTTGGCTGGGAAGCCATAAATCTTCTGTGTCTGCCTCCAAGGCTCTGGAAATACAAGCATGTGCCTTCACTCCCAGAGTTTTTCATGGAGGTTCTGGGGATTGAATTCTGGTCCTTGTGATTATAAGGCAAGCACTTTGTTGGCTGAACTCTCTCTCTGCAACTTTTGAGTATATTTTTAAGTGAGGGTTTTCTTTTAGAAATTATTCTTTGAGAATTTGTACATGTATACAAATGTAGTGTGATCATATCCCCCATTTCCTCTTCCAACTCCCTCTGAGTCCCCTCAACACATCCCCTTTCAATATGTGCACTCTCTTCCCTTTTATTAAATAAACCGAAGTCCAATGAATGGTGCTTATGTATGTATGCATTAATGTGGGGTGCTTATGTATGTATGCATTGATGTGGGGCGCCTATGTATGTATGCATTGATGTGGGGCGCCTATGTATGTATGCATTGATGCCTACTGGAGACTGAGAAATCCACTACAAGTAGCCACAGCTTCAAAGAAGACTAATTCTCCCTCACCCAGTCTCTATCAGCTCCTAACAGCTTTTCAGGTAGGGATGGATTCTTATAAATTCCTTCCCCATTCGTGCTGGAAATTTGGCGGCTTGATCATATGCAAGTATCCACAGCTGCTGTTAGTTCCTGAGTGAGTTCATGTGTGCAGCAGCCACGTCATATCCAGAAGACAGCGTTTTCACAAGCCTCTCCATCTTTCGGCTCTTACAGTCTTTCTACCTCCTCTTCCTCAGTGGCCCCTGAATCTTTGCAGGTTTGATAAGGATGTCTCACTGATAGCTGAACACCTACAATGAGATATACTCAGCACTTTGACTAGTTATGCCTTTCTCCATTGACTACTGCCCACTAGAGTGGGAGAGCAGATCGCCAAAGAAAAGAGCTGCCCAGGTCCACGGGTATAAACGTAAGTATTTCCAAGGCAGTGTGACAACATTGCCCTTAGCACATTAGCAAAATAACAATGCTAGGTCGTCCTCTAGGGCCTATGACCTCCACTGTAATGAGTTTTTAACTAGGTTTGCAGCACCAAAGAATGAATTCTTTCCTGTGGAGCAGGCACCAAATACAATCAGAGAGTAATTGGTTACACCTTAACCATCATGACACTATTACAATTGTGGGCACATCTTTCCCTGGCCAGTTGGTGCTGTAGCCTGGGTGAGGCGAGTGCATTGATGTTTCCCCCCTCAGAAGCCTGCACAGCACCTTCTAGCATTTTGGAAGCTCCTGTGCACAGGGGATATTTCTGGTCAGTTTGAGTTTCACTTCTCCATGTCTTGAAGCTAAAATGAGTGGTATCTTAAGCAACGGGGTCTTACCGTGTAGCTATACTGGGTAGCCAATGGTATTGGCAATAGGTTGTGTTGCTTTGGAGACCTCTGCAGTCTCCCTGAGTGGAAATCTTTTTCAAGAACCATTTTTTAAAACAACTGCTCTCTGAAAGCTCTGTTGGCTGAATTTCCGAGCTCCTTGTAGATACATCACTGAGTTGTTGCTGACTGTTGGGGTGAGAACAGTAAACTGTAGCCTCACACAAGACAGAGAGTTCTAGGGGGAATGAGTCACATTTGGATACCTGAAAGCCTGCTTTCTGGAGTCATGAGTCCCTTGACCTTTCCAGATAAATGTATGCCTTCTCTCAGTGGGCAACTGGCCATGAGACCATGAAGTTTGCACCCAGATGCTAGCTACTGTCTTAGAGAGTGTCTCAGACACTTAGGAAGGCTCTTAGCTTGTTTATTTGGTTTTCTAAGTTTATTCTATTTATTTGTGTGTACGCCTATGTGTGAAGGTCAGAAGACAACTTATGGGAGTCAGTAGGCCCCTCCACTATGTGGGTCCTGGCTCTTGGGCTCAGTTCATTTCATCTCACCAGCCCTTAGCTTGTTTTAAAATGTGGTCTCGAGTTTTAATGGCTAAGGCTGCAGAGGATGACGATGCTTCCTGCATCTGTCTCCCCACAGTCTGATCCTGAGGTCTGATCCCAGTTGACAGCTTCATTGGTGACGTCATTGAGGTATTAGCGTGTTAGCACGCACAAGCCAAGAAGCTGACCCAGGGTGCACAAAATTTCTTCCAGGGATAGAAATATTTTATCCCCGAGAGCTAACTAATTCCATTATAATTAAACTAAGATAAAAACCCCTCCATATCTCCAAAAATAGAATGCAAAGAAAGCTCTGCCAACTCTACAATGCTGTCCTCCTCTACCTGGTCCCCTGTGAAGTCAAGCTTTTCCACACACACTCTGCAGGCCTGTATGGGAGGCACCCATTAGTCCAAGTACATCAGAGCCATGGCCCTCTAGATGAGCCCACATCTTTTTGAAAGCATGATTTTTTTTGTCCCTTTCTTCTCTAAAAATAATGATTATCTGAATCTACTGAGATCACCTGTGCCGGGGGCTCATCATTAGCTTCCCACTGCACCAGCGAGATGCTTAGATGTAACTGATGGTACAATTTTCTGAAGATTACACAGATTCTAACCCAGATTAACTTAGTTCTAAGATATGAGCTCTGTCCATCACCCCACTGCCCTATGTCTGGCACTGAGGTAAATATCACATAAAGGGGAGCAAAACCTTAAGTTTCTCCTTCAGAGTGGAACCCTTTGGATGCATGACAACTGCAGAAGAGCCTTGAGTCCCGTGTGTGTCTTCCAGGTCATAAGGGCTGGAAGAGGAGAGGAGAAGTGATGGAGGAAGGTCATTGGTTAAATTAAAAGAAACTGCTTGGCTTTCATTGGTTAGAAGATAGGTGGGAGGAGTAGACAGAACAAAACGCTGGGAGGAAGAGGAAGTGAGGTCAGACTCGACAGCTCTCCTCTCTGGAGCAGACGCAGGAGAGATGCCATGCTACCTGCTCCAGGGAAGACGCATGCTATGAAGCTCCGACCCAGGATGGACTTAGGCTAGAATCTTCCCGGTAAGCGCACCTAGGGGAGCTACACAGATGATTAGAAATGGGTTAAATTAATATGTGAGAATTAGCCTAGAAGAGGCTAGATAGAAATGGGCCAAAGCAGTGTTTAAATGAATACAGTGTCTGTGTAATTATTTCGGGGCATAAGCTAGCCGAGCCGGGCAGGCGGCTGGGGTGTTTGGGGACGCAGCCCCGCCGCTCCCCTTATTACTACAGAGAAGGATGTGGGGGAATGGGTACCACCTGAGAGAATTAGATCCATAGATAAAGTGGTTATCGTGTTATGGTTTCAAAATTTGTGGGTTTTTTTTCATTGTGTTTTATCTTACTTTCTGTCTTATATGACATTCTAGAGCAGGTTTGCCTGAAGAACAGGCTGGCTCTTCAGAAAAGCTCCCATTTTTATTACATTATTTAGTATATTCTAAGAGCAGAGGCGATGACTTAGGCAGCAAAGTGCTTGCTGTAGAAGCATGAAGATGTAAGTTTGATCCCCAGAACCTACATAAAAATCCCAGTACAGGCACAAGGTTGTAATCTCAGCACTGGGAGACAGACATAGGTGCATCCTTGCAGATGGATGGATAGATGGATGGATGGATAGATGGATGGATGGATGGATGGATGGATGGATGGATGGATGGACAGTCTAACCTTCTCCTTGATGAGCCCTAGGCCCCAGAAAGAGACCCTATCTCAAAACAAACGGTGAATTGTACCTGAGGAACAATGTCTAAAGGTGACCTCTGCATTCCCCCCCACACCCACAATAAAACCACTATTTAGCGAATTTTATATGCTTAGCTTTTATTTGTTCTGACATCGCCTATGAAAAACTTATGCAGATTGGATAAAAATTGAGGTAGAGTTCCAAACCCTGCTCCACACTTAGAGTAACTGAACATCCTGGTGCGTGGTCAAGTCACCTGTGAGGACAGAAGACACTACTTACTGAAAGAATAAACTTGATCTCCCACTATAATAATAATAATAATAATTTTAATATAATAATAATTTTATAATAATTTGGGGGAGTGAAATTATAATTGCATCATTTTCTCATCCCCTTCCCCTACCTGCCATGTATCCATCCTTTGCAGCCTTCTAAATGCATAAAAATGCTTTTTATATGATCTCAGGGATGCTCATTTGGTATTGGATAACCAATTGGTTTGCCTTTCCCTGGGGAAGACTGTTTCTTCCATTCTCAACTCTCCTTAGTTGCCTCTTCTTTGCCTAGAGTTGAGGTCTCGTGAGCTTTACCCCTTCCGTGTTAGCATGCCTATTGGTGTCATTCTTCTTCAAGTCTTGTTGAGGCAGCCATGTTGGTGAGACTTCAGGGGTGCAGCTTCTCTGAGTTGTCTAGAAAACACAACCTCATAGTGAACTTCCTGCTCCTCTGGTTACAATCTTTTCACTCCCTCTACCACACTGACCCTGAGGCTTATGTGCATCTTGTCAACACAGGTTTTAGCAAGCAGATTCCAATGACCTCATTCAGAACAATGTAACCTACCATAAAAGATGGCAGCATCAGGACTTGGTTGAGGTCAAGAGGAAGCTATAGCCTGCCCCCTCATCAGAAGAGTAGGATCTGAGTTCAGCCTAGAGCCCTGGGTGGAGACAGGACAAACTATATAAGACATTGCATAATATTGTCTCCTCCCTTCATAGCTAATTCACCTGTGCCTGTCAATCACTTGGCCAGAAGCGCACCCCTCAGGAAGGTCAATTTACTTGAAGACATCCTAAGGAAATGGGAGGAATAATTATCCTCAAAATGGTCATTCCTGGTTTTTATCCTGGGAAATCAATTTTCCCTGTTAAGCAACTTCCAAGAAATGAAAGCCTTTTGCCATTGAGTGGGATTTGGCATCAGCACAAAGCTCTGACTTATCCCTGATGACGAATCAGTTGTTCTTTCTGTCCTAATGCTGCACAGTGTTCTTGAATGCCGACCACAGTTCACCTAGGATGGATAATGTGTCTGTCTTCTGCTTTGAAGTAGCCTGAATAGAGTTTCTATTAATGGATTTCTATTTTCATTTCCAGGGAGGGGAAAGTACTTCGGAGTGGAGTGAATCTATCAGAAATTGCCCAGCATGTGCGCCGAGTCCAGAAAACACACCAGACTCCCATTGTGCCAGACTTACCAGGGGTTAGAATCCTACCCCAGGAGAGGTTCATCTCTCTCCAGGGTCTGTTGCTTCTGTTTCAATTGGAAACTTTCTCAAGAAGAAACTTTGTAATGAAATCTGTTTATCTGCTAGAGTTGCAGAATCAACCATTGTAGCCCAGGGTCTTGGTATAGTTTCCCTGAAGCTAGGAGTTAGAGTTAACATGTTTCGGGAAGTAGACAAACATGCTTCTCCCTATTGTTGCCAGAAGAATGAGCTATAAACATAGTTCAGTATGTTTTGATAGTACCCATCAGGAGCTTGTTAGGGGCTTTGAGAAGTGATACTACCACATCAACACACAGATTTGGTATACATTCTGGAGTAAATAGTCCTTCACAGCGACGGAGCCCCACCGCAGCATCAACCCCTGAGCCAAGGTTTTGCGTCTTAGCGCTCCCCCTGCTGGCGGACTCGCACCATCACAGGCTGTTGGTCCTGTGTTCACCATCATGGAGAACAACGGATCTAGTGCCAGACTCCGCACTCAGGGATAGGGGGATATCAAGAATCTGTCACTGACCACCCAAAGGACATTTCCCAGAGAACACAACATTAGAACTGAGCTTAAGGAAAGAGAGAGAGAGAGAGCAAAAAAGCAGCCTCCTTGGGTGGAAGTGCCTCCCACCTAGACCAGCGCCCTCACAACAATGGTGCAGAGACTTGCTGACAAAGCTTGACAAAAGCCAGCCGAGAAGAGCAGATGTCTGACGACACAGGAGGGGAGACCAGGCGGAGCCTGTGGGGCACAGGAGGAAAAGGACCTCATATTGGAGATGAGAGATGGGGGAGAGGGGAGGAAGAGACAGGCAGGCAGACAGACAGACAGGCAGACAGAAAGAGACCGGGCTGTCTCATGTGGGAGTAGGTACTGAAACATGTTTAAGGTATGAACCAATTATATGTATGTGAAAATGAGTGCATACAGGAGGCACACGAGATTGTGATTCACGTCTGGAGAGTAAATGCCCGATGGAAATCGTGGATAGTCAAGGGGCCCCTCTCCAAGTGCTGGCGGTCAGTTTCCTTCAGTGTTACCCTAAGCAGATGGAAGCAGCCGCAAGTGGCGCCCTCTAGTGTCGCAGGCCCCTGCAGACTTGGATTATCGGGACCCTTGGAAGAGGCTAGTATTAGAGCTCTCAGCCAGGGATCTCAGAATACTGGCCCTCAAAGAGAGAGCTGACAGTTCTCTCTACTCTTCTGGCAACCAGGACCAACCATATTCTCCTCTCTGGCTTCTTCCAGGCGCTTCTCATCTTTCTGCTCTCATCTAGTTTAGCTGCTGAACTTCTCCCTGCCTGGCTACTCTTTTTTTTGTTGTTTTTTTAACTTTCTTTTTTTTATTTATTCTTTGTGTCTTTCATATCATGCATCTCCATCCCATTCATTTTCTCATCCCTTCATATCTGCCCTCCGCCCTTGCAACCTCCCTCACCAAAATAAAATAAAATAAGATTTAAGAGAAAAAGAAAAGCCAACCCCATCCTGGAAACTGTAATGTCACACAGTGAGTCACGCAGTAAACCATACATCTTTACTTGCAAGTGTTCCCTGCAAAGAGTCACTGATCTGGCTCAAGGCCTCTCTTGTTTCTGCTAAATCATTGATGCTGGGTCCTCACTGGAATTCCTCTTGGTTATCCTGCTATTGCCCTGTGTTGTGGAGATCCTGCAGCTTTGGGTCTGCAGGACCAGTCCCTTCGTGTGCTCCAGGAGATCATAGATGGGGTGGATGTTGGAGTGGACCAACACGTAACCTTGGTTCTAGGTCTGGAAGGTTGCAGGGTTACTCAGCGCACCAGCTCTCCCGTGTCCTCAGCACCAGGGTGAGCTCTCCTGCATTTGTTCTGGCTAGTTCACCCCCTTGTAGCCATGAGCAAGGGGCGGGGCCAGTTCTCCTACACCTACACCTTCAGGGTCTGCTCTAATGTGTTGCCCAGGTGTGATATAGGGGCCACTCTCCCAAGTACTGCAGCTGATGAGGGACAGGGACAGCTTCCCCACTCTTCTGTCCTTAGGACCAGCTCTCCCACCTGCCTCAGGCACTGATGGAGTTGGACCTTTCTCCCCGCCCATGCCACCTCATGACAGATGTGTGGAGAGGGAACCTCAGTTGTGGAATTTCTTCTATCCCATTGGTCTGTAGGCATGTCTGTGAGGCATTTCCTCATCGATAATTGTAGGAGAACCCAACACAGTGTGGGCTGCACCATCCCTAGGTGGGTAGGGCGGGGTTATATAAGAAGAGTAATTGAGTCAGTAAACAGCGTTTCCCTTATGGTCTCTGTTTCAGTTGCTGTCTTGAGCTCCTGCCCTGACTTTTTTCGGTGATGGATTATGACTCTCAGTGACCTAGGAGTTGAGTTGTAAACAGCGTTTTATTACAGCAATGGAGAAGCAAACTAAGACATAGCCCAAGCAGGGTTCTTAGACCAATAACAGCTCTTTGTTTGGGTCAATGACACACAGCCCTCCCTTTTAACACCAATTATAACCATTAAAGGTTGTGGTTTTTCACCAATCAGGGCCTTGTCTCTTAACACCAATTGCAGCTATTGAAGCTTGTTGTGCTTTTGACTGATCTGAGCCTTGCCTTTTAGTACTTGGTCATAGTAGTCTGTCTGCCAGGGAAAGTACTGCCTCCCTGGCTTAGGTTAAAATGGTTGTGCAGTCATCTAGAGTTCACCAAGTCCTGAAACACTAAAAACTCTGGTAGGGGCCTTCAAACAGTTCTGGCTGGGTGTGGTGGTTTGAGAGAAAATGGCCCCTATCTAGGCTCACAGGGAGTAGCGCTATTAAGATGTGTGGCCTTGTTGGAGTAGGTGTGACCTCGTTGTAGGAAGTGTGTCTTCATCTCTGCCTGCTGCCTGTGGTTCTGAGTGAAGATCTCTCAGCTCCTTCTCCAGCACCATGTCTGCCTTCACACTGACACACTTCCCACCATGACAAAAATGGACTAAACTTCTGAAACTATAAGCCAGCCCCAATTAAATGTTTTCTTTCTAAGAGTTGCCGTGGTCATGGTATCTTTTCACAGTAATAAAAACCTAAACTAAGACACTGAGACTGTGTCTTCAGGAGCCAGGGCAATAAGCTTCAGTCTTTGCATGATAGTCTCAGGGTACTGGAGAAGTGTTCAAGATGCCTGTACTAGGGCAGGAGAGAATGCCTCAGTGGTTAAATGGTGTAGGAGTTCCTTCTGTTTGTGTGTTGCTTTCATTGGTTAATGAATAAAGAAACTGCCTTGGCCTAGTTGACAGGACGGAACTTAGGTAGGCAGAGAAGACAGAACTGAATTCTGGGAGGAAGAAAGCAGAGTGAGGAGAAGCCATAGATCCTCCACCTCAGACAGATGCCCGTTAGAATCTTGCCGGTAAGCCACAGCCACGTAGCGATACATAGATTAATAGAAATGGGCTAAATCAAGATGTAAGCGTTAGCCAATAAGAAGTTAGAGCTAATGGACCAGGCACTGTTTAAATTAACACAGTTTCTGTGTGGCTATTTTAGGTGTAAGGTGGCTGGGATGAACAAGCGGGCTCACCCTTGCAACAGTTAAGAGTGCTTGGTACTCTGGCAGTAAGCCTGAGTTTGGTTTCCAGCACCTGCATTGGGCAGCTCACGACCACCTGTGACTCCAGCTCTAGAGAATCTGATACCCTATTCTGGACTCCTTGGACACTGTGCATGCATGTGTATACACACACACACACACACACACACACACACACACACACACACTGTTTTGTGTGAGAAATGTCCCCCATAGGCTCATGAGCTTGAATGATGGTTGTGCTGGCACAATGGCAGTCTGATGGCTAATGTTCATTCTTTGGCTCAAGGCATCCAAAACAGCAAGGAAAATCTAACAGTTGCTTATTAAGGAATGCAATCCCCCCCGCTCCAATATTTTCACTTATTTACAGGAAAATGAGCATTAGAAGTGCTTATAGTTAAATAAATGTTCATTAGCATTAACAATTTTAATAGATTTTAACAATGTCAACGCTTGACCATTGACTTAAGATAGGCAGACTCCCCCTGTGGCCGGACTTTTCTTTCCAGTTTGCCAGTTTCCAAATAACCAACACATAGATTCAATATGAATTATGAATGTTCCACCAGAGCTGGAGGGATGGCTCAGAGATTAAGAGCACTGACTGCTCTTCCAGAGGTTCTTAATTCAATTCCCAGCAGCCACATAGTAGCTCACAGCCATCTATAATGAG
This sequence comes from Microtus pennsylvanicus, assembly GCF_037038515.1. Taxonomy (NCBI): domain Eukaryota; kingdom Metazoa; phylum Chordata; class Mammalia; order Rodentia; family Cricetidae; genus Microtus; species Microtus pennsylvanicus. Next base: position 35,197,241 of record NC_134585.1, read on the forward strand.
ATCTGGTGCCTTCTTCTGGCTAGCAGGCATACATGCAGGCAGAACACTGTATCTAATCAATAAATAAAACTTTAAATAAATGTTCTGCAAATAGCTCAGCCTTATAACTAACTCTTACATTTAAATTAACCCATATTTCTTTTTTTTAATTTATTTATTTATTTATTAAAGATTTCTGCCTCCTCCCCGCCACCGCCTCCCATTTCCCTCCCCCTCCCCCGATCAAGTCCCCCTCCCTCATCAACTCGAAGAGCAATCAGGGTTCCCTGACCTGTGGGAAGTCCAAGGACCACCCACCTCCATCCAGGTCTAGTAAGGTGAGCATCCAAACTGCCTAGGCTCCCTCAAAGCCAGAACGTGCAGTAGGATCAAAAACGTATAATTCACGATCCTAGAGAAGCTAAATAAGAAGGTGAATCCAAAGACAAACATATATGCATCCTCCTGAATATTAACCTTCATCAGGTGATGAAAGGAGACAGAGACAGAGACCCACATTGGAGCACCAGACTGAAATCTCAAGGTCCAAATCAGGAGCAGAAGGAGAGAGAGCACGAGCAAGGAACTCAGGACCGCGAGGGGTGCATCCACACACTGAGACAATGGGGATGTTCTATCGGGAACTCACCAAGGCCAGCTGGCCTGGGTCTGAAAAAGCATGGGATAAAACCAGACTTGCTGAACATAGCAGACAATGAGGACTACTGAGAACTCAAGAACAATGCCAATGGGTTTTTGAACCCATATTTCTTATTTGTGCTTTGCCACTTGGCTTGGTAACTTTTCTCAGTATGGCATGTCCATATTGTTTCTCTGTGTCTGCTGGCAACTGCCCCGCTCCACCCTTCTTTCTTCCAGCATTCTCAGTTTGGCTCTCCTGCCTAACCTTATCCTGTTCAGTCACTGGAAAGTCAGCTTCTTTATTAAGCTAATCACAATGATATATATTCACACAGGGGGAAGGAACATTCCACATACCCGTCTGTCTCTTAGGAGTGAGTGTAAGTGTGTGTGTGTATGTGTGTGTCTGTCTGTCTGTCTGTCTGTCTGTCTATCCATCTGTCTGTCAGACTGTGTGCAGGATTTACTTCCAGCTCCTAGCTGACTCCTTGGCTCTTTTCCTCCTTGTCAGCCTGCCACTGGGGCTTCGTTTCTAAGGAACTCTCTGAGGTCATTTACGCTTGCCTCATCCACACCTGTTAGCAGTGCAAGAGTTTAATTTTCGCCTTTCAGAGGAGGAAACAGGCCCAGGGATAGTAAAGGAAGGAGCAAAAGAGAAGGAGCAGCTCTCAGCTCTTTCCAATCGACCCCTAGGCTCAGTGTTTCAGGTCCCAAGGTGGCCCTTGGATGGGGACCTCAGCCACTTCTCAAACTCCATGGGAAGAGATGCTACTCCTACAACCAGAGGAATAAGGATTCAATTTCTCCTCAGCCTCTCAGGTTATATTCCCTCCAGGTATGCCCAGAGTACACCCCATCTGTCTGGGAGATGGGGCTGGGATATTATGGATATCTGATTCCCAAGGCCCCCTTAAGGAGAAAACAGATGCCACTGTGCTAGATGAAGCCTCATTCTCCCCAGACCAAGAAAACACAGCCCAAGGGATGCTCTCCTTAGATTCAAGCCACAGCATTGTCAACCACTCAGGTTGTTTCTACCTCGGAATGCCTCTCACCACCCTCTATGCATGTGCAGTGCATTTTTGAAAGGCTTCTCACTCACCTGACATGAATATGAAAGAGGCTTTTACCCCTTCGCCCACAGTGACAACGCCAGTCGATGCCACTACTGTATTACAGACGCTTTGCAGGAGGAAGACAGACAGCATCAGGCCAGCCTGGAGCCTATAGGAACCACAAAGCAAGCCACAGCAATACATAGCCCCCTAGAATAGTAGTATAAAATAAACCACTTTAAATCACTGGGGGAAAGAAGCAAATAGATGCAAATGGCCGTTCTCCAAAGAACAAGCGGCAATTAGTACCCTGCTGCAAGACTGACCTCACAGCCCATTATAGGGCACAGAGCTCAGAAGCCCAACTCAGACTTCTGGCAGGGCTGGCGAGATGCCCGACTGCATCATCTTCAGTCAGACTCGGTTTTAACCGCAGGCTGGCTAGATCACAGACTCCATACAGGGACGAGGCAGAGCCACTCGCCTGTCTCGTAACACTCAAGCTGGTGGGGACACAGATGCAGTGTCTTTCCTGTGCCCTTTGTGTCTGGATGATTCTGTTCAGACACTTGAGTGGCTGTTATAAACTGATTGTATTCTATCAGCAGACAAATAGGGAATGCTCACGCAGCTTACATCACAGTGAGGAGAGAGAGACACGGTAAACAAGATAATGAGCGTTAGTGAGCAATGAAGGCAGAGGGGGCAAGGAAAGAGGTAGGCATGACATGGTGCGCCTGTCAAAAACAACAGAATCTTCCCAGTTGCAACAATGTGGATGAGCCTGCGAGACATTTTATACTAAATCAACGGAGCACTGCTGTGGTTTCAATGTGAAATGCCCCCCCCATAGGCTCACATGTTTGAATAACTGGTCACCAGCTGGTGGCACTCTCTGGGGAAGTTGTGGAACCTTCCGGAGGACCTGTAACACCATCCCATTCATACCGGGGTCTAGTGGAAGTAGGAAGTCGAATGGTGGTCCCCAGAGGCCGGGGCGGAACTGAATAGCTGATACAGAGGCGCTGTTAGTGAACGGGAATAAGAGCGGGTGCAGGATGACTGTCCTCAACAATAACCCTTCTATGTTTCAAAATGGGTAGGAGATAATATTTGTAAGGCTTTGTCGCAAATAAGTGATAAATGTTAGAAGCGTTAGATATGTCCCATGCACCAAATACTACATTGTAACCTATGCATATACATAACAATGTGTCAATTAAAGGATGTTTAAAATACAGAGGTGGAAGGGCGTGTTTCAATAGTGCATAAAGTATATCCTTCAAAAGCTGTGTAGTAGACTGGAGATGGGGATGTCACTCAGCCGGTAGAGCGTTTGCCTAGCACATGCTGAGCCTTAGGTTTGTCACCAGCATCTATAAACATGATGAAACATGTCTATAATTCCAGCACTCAGAAAGGAAAGGCAAGAGGATCAGAAACCATTCTCTCCCTATGTCTCAGGGTCAAGCCAGCCAGATCTTTCTGAAACCTGCGTATTTAAAAATTCGAACCATAGGAAAGGGGGCAAGTGCCGTCACTCAGCTCTAGGGGCTTGCCTAGGCTGCAAAGAGCTTTGAGATCTTTTACCAGCATGAAAATGTGCATAGATTCTCACGACACAGTGAGCTCCTGAGGCAGGGCTTGGGTGTTGTCCTTCCCACACTAATGACGTCAAACAGGCCTTCAGTCTCTGCTCTGTCCATGGGATTCCCAGAACCACACGGTGGACAGCCATGGCTTTTCATTAACACTGAACACCGTGAGCAATAAAGATGACAAGGGCACATGTCCAGCAGGGGGCCTCTGGCTCCCTGGTACTTCAGCCTCAGGACCCTGTTCTCAGCCCCAAAAAGAGAGAGGATGCTTCACTCAGAACACATCACCCTGCAAACAGCTGAAACCCCAACATTGGCAGGTCTTGGGGTAAACTATGAGATGTTCTGCTTGCTTTCTAATACAGTTCCTCATGTTGTGGCGACTCCCAACCATAAAATTACTTGCTTTGCTACTTCACAACTGTAACTTTACAGAGGAACAGTTAGAAACAGTGTCTCAATTCCTAAGACCCTCGAAAATGTCCCCCATCACCTCACCCCATGGCCACGACCCACAAATGGAGAACCACTGCTTTAGAAGAATTGTAACGTTGAATTCTATGTTTTTAGGGTTATGATTTCAACACCAATGTTCAAGTGATTTCTTGTTCAGCCTCTGTTGCTCCCTCTGGAACCTGTGGCAGAAACCACATTGATCTTACACCCCAACTGTCAATAACTAGTTATATTATTTCATGAATAAATATTTGCAGAAATAACATGACCCAACTATGCATGCTGCCAGAAGTCAATAAATGGAAGCTGCTAGTTTTAATGAGTGAGTTCTTTTCCCCAAAAGGGAGAGCTCAAAAGAAGTGTAATGAAGCAATCTTCTGCTAAGAGACAAAGCCAAAGACAGAGACGTCGATACTGATGGACGCGAAAGATGCCCTGGCTTTCTCGCGTGGGACTTCAAAGCTTTATTTCATATGGGAAGCCTTTGGGAGAAGTGAATCCAAGAGTTAGACTCTGGAATGGTAATGTTTTTGTTTTAACTATTACAGCTATGTATGGGTGATGTGGCATCCACAGATGAGATACTTCTGTATGTATCGCAAGATCCTCCGATGTGTACCACAGTGAAGGTCCATTGCTGAAATCCCCATAGAAGCTGTGGTCAGCAAAATAAGGAATGTATGAAAAAGTTCTATGGAAGCCTACAATCTTTCAACTCAAGTGAAAAGTAAAGAGGGAATAACAGAACATGTATTATATGAAGAAATAGGGGTGCCCAAATATCTTCAATTGGAATTAAAACTTTAAGCAGGGGTCAGGAAACGGAGATGGGTTAAAGAGGTGCCCTGCATAGATAGACAATGCTTCCCCCAGAAGATATGAATTTTTAAATGACACTTCAGTGCCAGACATGGGTTACTGCTCTACAAGATATTGGTTAAGAAAGCCCCAGAAGCCTCCAAAACAACACATACTGTTGCCATTACCCTTGGTTACCCACATACATGATAAGACTCTATTGTTTAAGAAGCCACACGCAGTACTAGGGAGATGGTTCAGTGGTTAAGAGCAGGGCTGCTCTTCCAAAGGATCTGGGTTCAATTCCCAATATTCACATAGGAGTTCAAAACTGTCTATAACTCCAGTTCCAGGGGATCTGGCATCCTCATACAGAGGTAGATGCAGGCAAAACCCAAATGTACATAAAAATAAGTAGATCTCTTTTAAAAAGACAGCACAGGTTTTGGCTTCAAGATACAGAGAAATCAATCTCAAACTGACCAGGAAATTTCCTTCTTGATGGCTAACTGAATGAATGGTACAGGACAGGCCACTGAGAAAGAAAAGACATCAGTGGCCTTCCCCTGTAATGAGTCTTGCATGCTATAATACTGACCTGCCAGGACGTATGTATCCACTAGCGCACTAAAAGGCATGGCTATTATGGGGAGAATGAACCGCTTTCTGAAAGGCTTCACAGAAAGGAATTCATGACTGCTACTGTAAAGCTGGCCAAAGCCCATGGCTGGGGAAGTCATAGGCCCTACTGGAAAACCTACTGTTGCTTTGCTACACAGTCATCTTGTCAAATTGCCTGCTGAATGCTTATGATTTTGCCCATAGACCTGAACTACTCTCGGCTTGGTGAGAGAAACTCCTTATTGCAGTGAACAGTGGTGACTCAGTGATTCATGATAGAGCTGAGACTAAATGACCGTGAGGGCTCAGCCTCTTCCCGACCCCCTACCTCAACCCCAAAAGGCTCCAGAGAAGTGCATAGACAGAAGAGGAGCTAAAGGATGGGAAGGAGTTAAGTGTGGTCTTCTGGACATGCCGTAGAGCTTGCATGCACACACTCACAGCTGCTGCGGTTACCTGGAAAAGGTCAAGCCAGTTAAAATTCCAGCAGGGGTGGCGGAGGGACCTCTGAAGCTCCACCCCTAACTCAGGAGCTGTTGAAGAAAGAATAATTTTTATTTGGAGGTGTATAGTCACTGGTAGATTGCCCACAACTTGAGTTGTTAGCCTGGTAGTTATTTTTTTTCTCTTTGGGGGCCTGGCACCCAGCTCCCAAATAATCCACAGCATAAATGAATGTAACACATCTTAAACTAATATTCCATAACATGGCCGCACACCCAGGTGCATACAAGCAACGCTAATCAGACGCAGTGGGTTACTGAAAAAACAATAAGGATATGATGTCAAGGGAAGCTGAAGGAAGTTGAATGGTGAAGAGTGGAATGAATATGGCCAAGATACACTGTATACATGTTGAAATATTATTTTTTAAAATGGCTATTGTTGCTGATTCGGGTGTATTATTTCATTAGTTATCTGTGTGTAACACGAAAGGGGACCTGCTTTTATTGGGGTTTTGTCCCACCCGGTACCCCACAACTGTTTAACCCCAAAGAAAATCACACATAGGTCTCCATGAATTATAAGCTGATTGGCCCCGTTAGCTCTATCCTCTCATTGGCTAACTCTCACATCTTGATTAACCCATTTTTCTGACCTATGTTAGCCATGTGGCTCAGTACCTTTTTCAGTGGGACAGACCACATCCTGCTGCTTTGGTGATCTGGGCAGGAGTGGGAGGAATCAACTTCCTCCTTCCCAGAATTCTCCTGTTCTCATTGTATCATTTCTACTTTCTGTTGGTTTTCCCGCCTATACTTCCTGCCTGGCCAATTAGCATTTATTTAAAACATGATTGAAAGAATACAGACAATTCTCCCGCACCATCTATGCTTATATTATTTTTCCCTTCTTGGTTCCTTGTAGTCATTTGTGAGGTCTTATATATTACAACTAGGCTGTCTCTATGTCTAAACTATTTTAGAAGGAAAAAGAATTTGCATTTTTAACAGTTTCCAGAGGAAATGTCCAAATACAAGTCTCCCTAATCAGAAATTACACATTGTTACAGTTCTATTGCTGTGAAGAGACACCATGGCCAAGACAACTCTTATAAAAGAAAACATTTAATTGAGGGCTTGCTTCCAATTTAGATGGTTATCCTATTATTATCTCAGTAGGGAGATAGTAATTGGCAGGCAGGCATGGTGTTGGAGAAGTAGCTGAGAGCTACATACTGATCTACAGACATCAGGCAGAGAGAGAAAGACACTGGGCCTGGCATGGGCTTTAGAAACCTCAAAGCCCACCCCCGGTGATGCACTTCCTCCAATCAGGCCACACCTCCTAATCCTTCTAATCCTTCTTGAACAGTTCACCATCTGATGAATAAGCCTCCAGATAAACAAGCATATGGGGGATACTCTCATTCCACCACCCCGCCCTCTGCCCTGTTTTTGACCCTGTTATCTGGAAACTGCCTGTTGTCAGAAGAAGAAGGAGAAGAAGAAGAAGAAGAAGGAGGAGGAGGAGGAGGAGGAGGAAGAAGAAGAAGAAGAAGAAGAAGAAGAAGAAGAAGAAGAAGAAGAAGAAGAAGAAGAAGAAGAAGAAGAAGAAGAAGAAGCCGCCACGGGGGGTCATCCAAGGCCTCTGCCCTGATTTTGACCCTGTTATCTGGAAACTGCCTGTTAGAAGAAGAAGAAGAAGAAGAAGAAGAAGAAGAAGAAGAAGAAGAAGAAGAAGAAGAAGAAGAAGAAGAAGAAGAAGAAGAAGAAGAAGAAGAAGAAGAAGAAGAAGCCGCCAAGGGGGGTCATCCAAGGCCACCCTAAAAAGTTGGACTCTCAACTTGAGGAGTGCCACTGAGCCCTATGGAAATGACAAAATATATATCCTAAAAACACAACCACTTAAACGTTTCTTAAAATGGTCCTAGCTACACACAGCAAATGAGAAGCGCTTCTTCCATACAACCTAAAACTTTGGCCAGAAAGGCAAGCACAGCAACTCCTCTTGTCTACAGTTCCACTTCCTGTAGTTTAGTTGCCTGTCTGTAGTCAGCAGCACTCCAAAAATATGAAATAAAACATTCAAGAAATAGCCGGATGTGGTGCATCACCTTTAACCCCAGTATTGGGAGTTAGAAGCAGGTGGATATCCATGAGTTCAAAGCCAACCTGATTTACATAGCAAGTTCTAGGCTAGCCAGGCCTGGTCTCAGAAACAAAAAGAAAACAAAATACTCAAAATTTAAAAAGCGCATATGTTTTAAATTGTACAGTGTTCTAAAGAGAGTGATTAAATCTCACATGGACCTGTTTCCAAGAGCACAAATAACCTCTGTCCAGTTCATTCAACCCTGTACTCCACCTGACTGTTAGTCACTGGGTGTCTGTCCCAGGAATCATTGGGGTTGTGACTGGCAGCGGTGATACCATCTAGGGTGCAGGAACATGTGCATTTCCCCAGTGATTAAAGAATTAAAATGCATAAAAGAAAGTTTGCAAAACCAAATGTTATTCGTAATGAAAGCAATCAAGCAGAGAGAACTGGAGCCAGAGTTCACCTTTCCCCCAGAGAGTTCAGGACTTTCACTGTGCGTGAGAGGACCGAGTCCTAGAAGGGCAAGCTTTTTTCACATTCCCTCCAGAAGGGTCTAGAGCAAAACAAACTCATATGTAAAGAGCCCATGCTTCCTGGTCCCAAGGAAGAAGAACCAGGAATTGGGTACCATTCTGCCATCTTAGGAGGCTTCAAGGTGAAACTGTATCCCTCAGAGCACCTCTCCCCTCACCATCTGCCTACTGAAAGAACTAACTCCTAATATCGCTCAGTACTGCGGTGCTCGTGTTCAAGACGTAATATCATACCTCACACCAAAATAGCTCTGCGATGTTTTCTTCGATTCATATGCAGACATTATTGTGGATTGCATTTTTAGATCTTTTAACCAAAGTTATTACTGCAGATTTTAATTAAAGGAATAAAGCTAATAAAAATAAAATTAAAGGAATAAAGTCTTGCTCATGCTCTGGGTTAACTTTCTCTAAATATTTCATACTTTGTACTATTGCCTCTGTGTGTGTGTATGCATGCGAGTGTGGGGGTGCATTATGTCCATGTGAACGTGGATGCCAGAGGACAGCCATGGGGAGGATAACCCCATGAGGCATCACTCCTCAGAGTACCTTCTACCTGGGTTATGAAGCTGAGTCTCTCACTAACCTGGAACCCGCCAAGTAGGCTAGGCTGACCAGGCAGCAAGCATCAAGGTGTTGCCCTTCTTTACCTCCCAGCACTGGAATTACAAGTGTGGGTCCCTGCACTCAGTTTATTTAACATGAGTTCTCATGTTCAAACTCAAGTCCTTGAGCTTGCAAAAAAAAAAAAGCAAGCCTTTTACCAATTGAGATATTTCCTCAACCTCATGCTGTGATTTTTACATTTCAACTTCTCAACATGTCCTTGCAGTGAAATACAGTTGGTATGTTGATTTATCTCACTAAATTTGCGCATTGGTTGAATTGCACTGTCAATACACTGAACATCCCACTTCTCCTATCTAGTCTGGACATCTTTTATTTCTTTCTTGCACCCTATGAGACTGGCTAAGCTTTCCAAGACAACGTTAAAAGCAGACAAGCAACTCCCATGTCTATCTGATCTTGGAGGGCTGATATTCACACATTCCACATTAAACATGGTATCACCCATAGGCTTTAAGCAGATGCTGTTTTCAGTTAAGATTATTCCTCTTATTCTTAATTTGTAAATAGTTTTTACTTAAAATAAATATCATTCCCACTGTTAGGAGTCCTACAAGAACACCAAGCTAACCAACGTAATATAAATGCAGAAGACCTAGCACAGACCTATGCGGGCTCCATGATGGCCACTTCAGTCTCTGTGAGCCCCTAGGAGCCCTGATTAGTTGATTCTGTGGGCTGTATTTTCCTAGTGCCCTCGACCCCTCTGGCTCTTACGATTCTTCCTCCCCCTCTTCCAGGGGTTTCCCCAAGCTCATCCCCAGTGAGATCTCCAATTTGAACTTCCTCTCCACGTGATATTTGTCTGTGGGTCTCTGTATCTGCTCTAATCAACTGCCAGAGGAAGCCTCTTAGAAGATGATTGGGCTAGGCACCAACCTGTGAGGGGAGCCGAATATCATTAGAAATCATTTTGTTGATTTTTTTTTATATGAGGGTTTGTGCCTAGTCTTATTGTGACTCGGGCCATGTTCACTTGGTATCTCTGGGGTGCCTGCTCTCTTCTGAAGGGAAAGAGAGGAGAAGTGGAGGTGGGAGGCCTGGGAGGACTGGGGAGCACTGCAGTCAGGATGTATTTAATGAGAAATAATGAAAAAAGGAATAAATGTCAAATTTTATCAGATGATTTTTCTACATCCACAAAAATGCTCCTACAGATTTTACTTTGAGGTTTAATAAAATGTCAAAAAGGAATAATTAGTTCTCTCTCTCTCCTCTCTCTCTCTCTCTCTCTCTCTCTCTCTCTCTCTCTCTCTCCCCCCCCCCCCGCCATGCGTGCGTGCGTGCGTGCGTGTGTGTGTGTGTGTGTGTGTGTGTTGTTCCTCCACCATTTTTTTTGTAACTGGGTCCCCCGCTAGCCTGGAACTCAATAAGTAGGTTAGATTGACTAAACATACAGCCCTAGGAATCCATCTGCCTCCATCTCCCCAATTGCACACACTTTAAAACACACACACACACACACATTCTGAAAATTGAAATCAGGTGCTCCTACTTGACCAACCCAGTCATCTCCTGAGGCCCCCAATGATGGTTTTTTCAAAGGATAAGGCAATCTTGCATTCTTCAGACAAACCACACATGACAATAGTGTTTATTCTTTAAGAATATTTCTGATTTATTCTGCTGAAACTGTGTTTATAATGCTTGCATCTCTTCTATCAAGTGATGTTGGTGAGCAGTTTCTCTATAGAGTCTTGCCCTGATTTGATGTCAGGGAAGTGCCCACCACCCTGGGTGAACTAAGAGTATTCACCCTACTGCTCTGCCTGACTGCAAACTGGATATCAATTCCCCCAAAGAATTTACTAATCTACGAGCCACTAATGAAGCCATCTAAGCCTGAAGTCCCTTTTGTGTCACCAATTTAATGTGAGAGATGACTCCGTTTATCTATCTCATCTTCAATTAATTTTTTTAGGAATTTTTGACTTTAAAGAGGTTTGTTTAAGTGGCTGAAGGGCTGGGGACATAGGTCAGTTAGCATAACCCATGCCTAGCATGCATGTAGCCCGAGTTTAATTTCTAGCAACACACAGGACTGAGCCTGGTGATAGAGTCTTGTCATCCTAGCCCCTTGAAGTGGAGGCAGGAGGACCAGCAGTCATCCTTGGTCAATGGTAAGTTCAAGGCAAGCTCAGGTTACGTGAGACCCTGAATCAACAAAATACTAAGCTGGTGAATATGTAGAGGTAAAGTTGCACAAAGGCCCCTAGAGCTGGAATCTAACAATATCATTCAGCTCATTATTCATTCAGGATGGCTTATACTATCCTTGTCAAAGGGGAAGGCTATAGAAACATTAGCATCGCCCAAGGATCACAAGACGAATGCAGATACTCCATCCCTGTCTCCGGGAGCAGATAACATCAGCTGACAAGGATGTGATAGACACACCCTAAACGGGCAGGGAAATGCTGCAACTATCTCAGCTGGGTGTTGTCACACACCAGGTCCAATGTGAGCCTCAGGACTCCCTGGTAACTTAACTGCAGGTGGAAAACGTGCAGCTCAAATTGACGTGAGCGTGTGTAAGTTCGCTCCTTAGGAGCCTCTGTAATTGACTCCTGTGTGGTGTCAGGCCCTCATAGGGCTCTGGGAATCCAAGCCAACTTTGAGAGCAAAGGGATGCAGCAGATGCAGGCCTGCCCAAAGCAGGGTTGAGAGGCCATGTGGGAAGAGATTATCAGGGCAAGCTGTCAGGCCGGTCCCCTTGCGAAACCCAAAACTTATCACAAGTCCTCATGCCTCTGGCTCTGGGGGCATGTCACAAAAAAAAAAAAAAAAAAAAAAAAGATTATCCAAGCAGCTGGACAGTGCATCCCAAAGGATCAGAATTATTCATTTCAAGCATAATACTGAATTGTAGCTGATCTCTCTCTCTCTCTCTCTCTCTCTCTCTCTCTCTCTCTCTCTCTCTCTCTCTTCAATATTTTAACAAGAGGCACAAATAAACAAGCAACTGAAGCCACACACTTTTACAAGCAGAGTGAAGAAATAAGATCCCAGTCACAATGAGCTGTTAGCCCACAGGGATCAGCGTGGAAGGTCAGCAGTCTCTCCCACCCCTGTGAACACCAGCTAGCCCTGTGACTGGAAGCCATAAGGAGCCCTTCCCTGTCCCTGCCCCCACTGTCTTAAGGGTGACAGAAGAGTCTGCCGAGTTTCCAAAATTCACAGAGGAGCAATAGACTGATCTAAGCACAAGGAAATGAGATGGCTCCAAAAGCTCTCATCTTCATGAAATGTCACCCACTTGGGGCTCTCCTGTCACCATCTGCAACACCAGCCAAGTCATCAGTCCCGATTCTCACTGGAGATCTTTGTCACTTTCCTAGGAGACAGATCCCAGTAAAAGGCACAGAACATTGGCTAGAAAGACAGCCCCAGGGCTTCTCGTTTCTTCCTCTAGACAAGTTGTTCCAAAGAGATAACCCAACTCTCTCCATTTCAGGCCCCCATTCTCCAGCAGGAAAGGGAAATGAACTGCATGCAGCCTACCAGGAATGAAGCTAGAAAAGCTTACGGGGGTGACCCCAACCAGTCTCTTTCATAACCGTTCCACATACCCCACAAAGGTCACTGCTGTCCTCGCTCGGACTTTACAATTCCAGCTTGTCTGTGTCTGCCACCTCCTCACAAGCCTGTCTCTCTTACTCAAAGAGCTCCCCCTGTCCCTGTTCAAACCCCCAAAGCAGCATGATGCCAGGGGCACACTACTCCACTAAAGCAACGGTGAGTCTTCAACCAGAGATGAGACATCACCCCCAGACCCCATCCTAAGACTGGGGGAACACCACTGAAGATAGGGAAAGAGGGGAGGAGCTGGAGGGCAGAGAGAAAAGGCCTGTGAACTGTTATCTTCTGGACATTACATCCTGCTACACACACAATCTCACAGCAGTTGTGGTTAGCTGCCCAAGGTCAAGCCAGTTAAAAATTCCAGCATGGATGGGCCAAGGCTATCAAGCCTCCAGCCCTAGCAGAGGTGTTATTGGTAGTTGATGACCGCTAAGATGGGAAGAGTCACTTTTCTTTGGGTGACCACTGATAATTTGTTCATGTTCCAGCAGATGACCACACACCCATATGTATATGGGTAGTACCAATTAGGCTCAGTGGATTCAATTATAATATTGATTGATTGATTGATTAACTGATTCAAAAGAATCTTATTAGGGGTAACTTGCTTAGCTTTCCTCTGACCCCCCACATCCTGGTCCTGTGATTTCCGGAGCAGGTATGTGATTGCACTATGCCTACTTCAGTCTCACAGGGATCCCACAGATCTTTGGGGACATCTATTGTGATTTAAATTTTAATGTGTCCTAGTTTATCACGCTTTTCCTTTGCACTGACTACTTTGTGTTTTAGTTAAGCCGTTCTCAGTTAGGCACATCATCAGCGCACGCCTGTAATCCCAGCACCCAAGAGATTAAGAAAAACAAGATCTTGAGTGCAATGACAGACTGATTTACATAACAGGTTCCAGCATCCCCTGAGCTGCATACAGAGGCCTGGTCTGAAAAACAACCCGAACAACAAAATAAATAGGCAGGAGAGTCAGCTGGCTCAAAGGATATAGTTGCTTGCCACTAAGCCTGACAACCTACGTTTAATCACCAGGACCCATACGGGTGGAAGGAGAGAACCAATTCCTGAAAGTTGTCCTCTGACCTCAACACATGAGCCGTGGCACACATATGCTGTTCTCTCCCACCCCCACATACAAATACATTAATATAATTTATTACAAGATTTTTAAATAAAAACAAGTAACTATAATTAATTTTCATTTTTTCATTCCTTGTATGTACTAATCCAACAAATTCCATGGCTGGACCCACTGTAAGCCTACAGAGAAAAATGCTACCCATATACCCAGAAGTAAAGAAAGCTGGGTATCAGAAAATAGGAGTCCTGTTTGGCACACTCCATTTCCAAGAGCCTGAAGGCTGGGAGGAAAACACCAGGATTTACGGTTGCCAGCCTCATAGGAAACCAGCAAAACCTCCCAGCAAAAGCAGCTTCTGGCTGTGCCTAACCTGGCCTTGCACCCCACTCACTGGTGGGCTTCATTGGCGGGTGCTGCAGCCAGCCCACTGGCCCCATCCTGACCTGGATAGCAGCCTTCCCAAACCTAGGCACACAGGGTTGCTAGGACAGGAAGTGTTGAAGCTCTGTTGCCACTTTCATTATCTTGTTTCAAAAGTTCTAATTTTCCCTGGCAATGCTTTGCACTGAGCAAGTCAGTGCTAAACTTATTACAAGAAAATTGCCCTTGGTAATGATCTGGACTTTAAAAATCCATTTTCCATTTCTGAAATAAGAGCTCAATTTCTCCCACGTTCTATTTGTTTCATGGCCCAGATTGGAAACAGTATCAATTTTCTGCCAGCATATTAAAACATAATTTTATTAACTAGCAATTGCAGTGAGACTTAGAAATCAGCAGCAAAATGCTTCTAGAGAATTGAAAAATATACATTTCTTACTTAGTTAATGAAAATTACAACTCTGTAGTTGCTTTAGTTTCTCGTGTTCATACATTCTAATACACAGTTGCATCACGGGAATTTTCTCATCCTCTTCCCATAATTTCAGTATCAAGAAACACAAGGTCAAAGGTAACTTGAAGGCCACACAATAGCCTCGAATAAGTACACTAACCAGGCTGGGGATGAGGCTTGGTGATAATACAATTGCCTACTGTGTGCAAGGTTCCAGGTTTAATACCCAGTATTACAAAAATAAATAGTTAAGTGTATATCAACTTATTGAAAAGTTGGCTTCGTATCTGGGGAGATGGCACATAAGCATGAGGTCCCAAGTTTGGGAACCAAACACTCAAGTAAAAAGCAAGGTGTGATGGTGTACATCAGCCATCTCAACACTGGGAGGTGGAAGCGGGATGATCCCTAACACTCACTGGCCAGATTAAAGTCAAGAGCTCCGGGTCCAGTGAGAAACCCTGTCTGTCCACAGTATAAGGTGAGGATTGATTGAGTAATAAGAGAAACACTTGACATCAACCTCTGTCCTCCACATACATGAACATCTACACAATACCCCACACACATGCACACACACACACAATAAACAATAACCAGGAGAATTGTTTGCAGTTGGTTGCAGGAGATCCAACACCCTCTTCTGGCTCCTTGGACACCAGGCACACATGTGGTACACACTTTTACATGCAGAGAAGACAAAATATTAATGTACATGAAATAAAAATTTTTTTAATATTTTAAATTGTTTTTAAGTCTGATGTGGCTGTATGCATCTGTAACTCTCGGCACTGGGAAAGGAGAAAAGGGAAGATCCTCAGAGCTCGTTGGCCAACCAGCCTGGCCAAATTAGATCAGGTTCAGTGAGAGACCCAGACTCAGAAACTAAGGTGGAGAGTGGGTGAGAATGGCATCTGATGTCAACATACAGCCTCTGCACAAACCACACCCATAATCGTGCATACCCGCACACACGTGTGCATAACATACATATGCATACAACATACATCTGTGAAAGAAAAATGAGCTTCAATCAGCATAGGGCTAACAGGAGGGCATGGGGACCTAGCTCTGTCTTGGCAGTACTGGCATGCCCTTCAGGCTTAACTCAGAGAAAATTTAGGGAAGAGGCCAAGGGTTATGCATGATTAAACAGTCCTAGTTATACTGAGGTCTGGTTGGAGATTAAACAATACACAAAACAGAGACAGCATGTCTGTGTCACAAGTCAGTAATCCCTTAACTCTGGCACCTAATGCACATGACTTGAAGGAGCTTTCAGACAAAGAATTTAGAAGAATGACTATGAGCGTGTTCAAACAATTCAAAGATAGGAATATACCACATGAATAAAACAAGGGGATGCATGAAATAAGGAAGTTGGAAATGAAAGTATGAAAATCGAGCGAGAAATGCTGAGGAAGACCCAACTGAAATCACGCTGGAAATGGAAACCTCAATAAGCCAAAGAAAAGCCTCAGTGGAAAGCCTCACCAATAGAATGGATCATGTAGAAAATACAAGAATCAGGGATGGAAGACAAGATAGAGAAATTGGATCACTCTGTGGAGGTCAATGACAATGTATACACATGTGCACATACACACACACATACACATATGAACAGAAAGTGGGAGAGCTCTGGCACATCATGGAAATATCTAACCTTTCAGACTGGGCAGAGAAGAAAGAGTGGAGGTATATACCACATACACTATACCATAGTGAAGGTATAGAGAGTATTTTCTTTTATTATTATTATTATTACAAATTTTCACCTCCTCTCCTCTTCCTATTTCCTTTCCCCCTCCCCCCCTCCCCTTCCCTCTTCAGTCCAAAGAGCAGTCAGGGTACCCTGACTGTGGGAAGTCCAAGGTCCTTCCCCCTCCATTCAATAAAACTGTAGAAAAAAATTCTCAGACCTAGAGAAAGAGGTGTCCATTCGGGAACAAGAGGATCAGAGAGGAAATTCCCTGTGGCATATTATGGCTAAAATATTTTTTTAAACACAGAACAAAGAGTTTTAAAAGCTACAGGAGAGAGAGTATACGTTACTTTTAAAGGCAAACCTATCAGAATAGCACCTAATTGCTCACCAGAAACTTTTAGAGCCAGAAATGCCTGCAAAGATGCATCCCAAGTTCTGAGAAGCAACCACTGTAACCCAAAATATTATACAAGCAAAACTATCTATTAAAAATCAAAAGATAATTTTTCAAAATATCCATGTCCAAAACAGATTAAAGGGATTTATGGCCAGTAAGCCAACAATACAGAAAATCCTGAAAGGAATACTTCAGCCTGATGACAAGGATAAACCTGCCCAAAGGCCAAAGGGAATCAAGGAACAATTCCAGACCAATTATTTAAAAGACACCTAAGAAAACACTACACAAAATAACAAGAACCAATACATAATTACTCAGTAATAACTTGTAATTATTAACAGCCTCAGCAATGCTAATAAAAAGATACAGAGTAGCAGGCTGAATTGAAAAACAGGATCCACATTTTTGTTGCCTTCAAGACACAAACCTTACCACCAAATATAAAGACCATCTTAGGGTGAAAGAGTGGAAAAAGATATTTCAGACAATTGGAACCAAAGAAACAAGCAGGCATAGGCAGACTACTATATGACAAAACAGACTTCAAACCAAAACTAGTTAGAAGAGTTAAGGAGAGCCATTTCATATTCATTAAAGGAAAACCTCACCAAGAAAATAATGCAATCTTAGAAATACACACACCAACACAGGTGCACTCAATTTTATAAAAGAAATACTAATATATCTGAAAGCACAGGTTACCCCCATCACAGTGATAGCGGGTGGGTAATTTCCATATTCCACTTTCACCAATAGGTAGATCATCTGAACAGAAACTAAGGAAAGAAGCATTGTAGTTAAATGATGTCACAAATCTAATGGACCTAACAGGACATTCCAGACAAACACTAAAAAATGCGTCCTCTTGTCTTTACCTCCCCGGTGCTAGGTTCTGGGGACTCAAACTCGGGTCTTTATGCTTGGGAAGAAAGCATTGTACTGACCAAGTCATCACCCCAGTCCGTCTACTGCTGATCTAATGTTCTATGGCTTGTGTCTGCATTAGTTTCTTTGTCTCTATGATTCACATACTTTCAACCCATTTCCCTGAATTTGCCAAGCATTCTTTATACCGGCCATCTGCATTGCCAGAAGTCAGTGTATCTGTTAGGCTGGCTGGCTGGCCGGCAAGCCCCAAGGATCCACCTGTGTCCATGCTCCCTAGCACTGAGATTACAAGATTGTGACCCCATGCCTGGCTTTATGTCACATGGATTCTGGGGGAAGAACTCATTTTCCTGTTTTTGCAGCAAGCCTTTTACCGAACGATCTGTCTTCCCAAACTAAAAAGATGTGTTTCCTTGAGGAAGAGTATTTTGAAATTACACGTCTGTGGTTTTAAGTGTTTCTGATATCTACCATATTATTATCAGTCTCTGCCATTAAGCTGGTCTACCAAGATGAACAGAAAATGCATGTGCTCTGAAACTTAAGCTCCTGCCGCTTTCCATGCAGATAAGTCCTTAAAGTTTAGATTTATGTATTGCTTAGGTGGAATTATAAGTGTGCTTTTTAGGATTTATTTACAACTTCAAGTGAGTGTTTCTCAAAACAGATGATTTTGTCGGGAGAGAACAGTCACTCTGTTAGAATTTAACAAGTATCAAAAATAGACACACACAGCTCCATCCCTGTACTCCATTCTTTTATCAGGTCGCTAAAGAAGCTAATTTAATTCTGAAGATCTGAGATACTGACTCCATTTTGTGCTCCCAGCTGAATGAAACCACTCATGAGGAAGCCCCTCTTGTATCTCTAGGAACCATGAGATGTACAAAGAGCGCCTCGTGGGGATGCATCTATAAGGCACAGAAGGATCCAACGTATGACTTCCATCAAACCCTGGTGTAGGAGTTACTGCTATAGAGAAGACAAAATACTCAGGGCACGAAGTTTAGTCAGTATAGGCCAGTTAAGTTTATAGTCGCATCATGGGACCAATGTACTCTCTAGACATATAGTCTTCACCTTTTGCTTCATACAACTCGGTTCATAAAATATGGGAATTTGAGCCTTGCCCTGTTGCATTAACTTTTTGAGTGAAAACATAACTGATGTCTAATCACTCCAAATTGGGCACCAACAGCAGACCAAACCTTTATTTCACCAAAGATCACCTTTGTAAAACAATGAATTTGTTGGCCTTTCTTATAGATCATGGGTGCTGGTTTACTTAATAAAGTGTAGGTAACTCCAAAATAACTATATCCCTGCAAAGTCCTACCCCATCATGGATGGTGACCTCATGGAAGCTGCAACATGGAATCTTGGTTTTCATAAGCCTTCCACTGCTTATAACAGTCTAGCTTCTCTCAAGACCGTCTGCAGGTTGGGGAGGGAAAAACAATGATCAGAATTTCAATCAACCATCTCCTGACTTCCCTTACTCCAGTAACTAGAGAGTATAAATAACTGTATTAGCATTACCACAGGCCTGGATATCATTATAGTCATCTGTTCTGGTCACACTGGCTACTGGGAACAATTCTGAGAAGAAAAAGTACCACATAGCACACTGAAACACTCAATTTATCTCTATCCACTGGGATAGAGAAAAGACAGATGCTCACTCTAAACCAGAGCATGACTCCATTGATCAATGGGTCTGTGTTTATGACACTGCCGTGCTATTTTTATTACTATAGCTCTGTAGTAGAGTTTGAAATTGGGGGTGGTGATACAATAAAGTTCTTTTGTTGTACAGTATTGTTTTAAATATCCTGGGGAGTTGTTTTTTCATATGAAGTTGAGTATTGGGGTTTTTTTTGATATCTGTGAAGAATTGTGCTGAAATTTTAATGGGGACTGTATTGAATCTGTAGATTGCTTTGGATAAGATGACCATATTTTTCTGTGTTAATCCTACTGATCCATGAGCTGGGAGATCTTTCCATCCTCTTTTGGCTTCTTCAGTTTTTTTTTCCAAAGATTTGAAATTTTTGTCATATAGGTCTTTCACTTGCTTGGTTAGAGTTACTTCAAAATATTTTATGTTATTTGTGGCTGTTGTGAATGAAAGGTGTTATTTCCTAATTCCTTTCCCAGTCCATTTATTGCTTGTATACAGGAGAGCTACTGATTTTTTTTAAATCTTGTATCCAGTTGAAAGTGTTTATCAGCTATAGGAGTTCCCTGGTAGAATTTGGGGGATCACTTATATATACTACCGTATCATCTGCAAATAGTGGAAGTTTGACTTCATCCTTTTCGATTTGTGTTCCCTTGACCTCCTTTTGTTGTTTTATCAATCTAGCTAGAACTTTGAGTACTATATTGAATAGACATGGAGAGAGTGGACAGCCTTGTCTTGTTCCTGCTTTTAGTGGAATTGCTTTGAGTTTCTCTCCATTTAATTTGGCGCTGGCTGTTGGCTTGCTGCGTATTGCTTTTATTATGTTTATTATGTTCCTTGTATCCCTGATCTCTCCAAGAACTTTATCTTATAGGGGTAATGAATTTAGTCAAAGGCATTTTCAGCATCTAATGAGATGATCATGAGGGTTTTTTTCTTTCAGTTTGTTTATTTGGTGGATTACATTGACAGACTTTGGTATGTTGATCCATACCTGCACTTCTGGGATGAAGCATACTTATTGTGGTGGATAATCTTTTTGATGTGTTCTTGGATTAGGTTTGTCAGTATTTTGTTGAGTATTTTTGCATCAATGTTCATGAGGGAAATTGGTCTGCAATTCTTTCTTTGTTGCATCTTTTTGTGGTATGGGTATCAGGGTGAATGAGGCCTCATAATTGGATGTGGCATGTAGAAGAATACAAATAGATATCCATATCTATTGCATTGCGCAAAACTCAAGTCCTAGTGGATCAAAGACCTCAACATAAATCCAGTTACACTTAACCTGATAGAAGAGAAAGTGGGAAGTAGCCTTGAACACATTGGCACAGGAGAGCACTTTCTAAATATAACGCCAGTAGCACAGACACTGAGACCAACAATTAACAAATGGACCTCATAAAACTGAAAAGCTTCTGTAATGCAAAGGACACTGTCAATAAGACAAAACAGCATCATACAGAATGGGAAAATATCGTCACCAATTCTACAACTGACAGGGCTTATATCCAAAATATAAAAAGAACTTAGGAAACTAAACATCAAAAAAAAAAAACAATCCAATTAAAAAAATGGGGCACCTACCTAAACAGAGGATTCTCAAAAGAAGACTCTCAAATGGGGAAACATACTTAAAGAATTGTTCAGCATCCTTTGCCATCAGGGAAATGCAAATGAAAAAGACTCTGGCATTCCATCTTACTCCATTCAAAACAACTAAGATGAAAAGCATTAATGACAGCTTATGCTGGAGAGGATGTGCAGCAAGGAGAACACTCCTCCACTGCTAATGGGAGTACAAACTTGTCCAGCCATTTTGAAAACCAATATGGATGCCTCTCGGAAAATTGGGAGTCATTCTACCTCAAGATCCAGCTATATCACTCTTGAGCGTATACCCAAAGGATGCTCAATCATACTACAAGAACACTTGCTCATCTATGTCCATAGCAGCCTTATTCATAATAGCCAGAACCTGGGAAGGTCTAGATGCCCCTGAAGAATGGATAAAGGAAATGTGGTACATTTATACAATGGAGTATTTCTCAGCTGTTAAAGACAATGACATCAGGAAATTGCAGCAAATGGATAGAACTAGAAAAAAAATCATCCTAAGTGAGATAACCCAGACCTAGAAAGTCAACCATGGCATGTACTCACTCATAAGTGGATATTAGTTATAAAGTAAAGGATAACCATTTAACAATTCACAGCCCCGGAAAGGCTAGGTAACAAGGAGGGCCCAAAGGGGGATGGAGACACATGGATTTCCCTAGAAAGAGGAAATTGAAGAGATCTCCTGGGTATACTGGGAGCCAGCCCGTGGAGATGGGAACTAGAGGGATTGAGTTGAGGGGAGGTGAGTGGAGAGGGAGAGAAATGAAAGAGATATCTTACTGGGGAGCCTTTTGGGGGTCAGGTAGAAACCTGATGCAAGGAAAACTCCCATAAATCTACAAAGGTGACCCCAGAAAAGAGTCCTAGCAATATTGGATAGGTAGCCTGAACTGGCCATCTCCTGTAATCAGATTGACAACTACCTCAATTTTTATCAAAGGGCCTTCATCCAGTGACAGACAGTAACAGAGGCAGAGATCCACAGCCAAGCACAGCTGTGAGTTCCAGGAATTCTACTGAAAAGAGGGAGGAAGAGAACTCACGGTCATCACAAGGGAATCCACAGGAACAACTTACCTAGGCTCAAAGGAGTTCACAGACTCTGGGCTGACAACTAGGAAGCCTGCATGGGTACAACCTAGGGCCTCTATGACCTAGACCGTTGTGTGACTTGATCTACTTGTGGGACTCTTACTGGTGGGAGCAGGGCTCGTCCCTAACACTTTGGCTGGCTTCCAGGAACAAATTCCTCTTACTGGGTGGCCTTGTCCAGCCATAAATAAGGAGAGGAGCTTAGCCCTACCTCAACTTGATGTGCCGTGCTTTGTTGACATCCATGGGAGACCTGGCCCTTTGCAAACAGAAAGAGAGGAATAGTGGCGGGCCAGGCAGAGGGAGGAGAGGAGGGAGGGAAAACTGCGATTGGGATGTAAAATAAACAAATAAATTTAGTTAAAAAAAAAAAGCATGAGCAAAAATCCAGCCCACAACAGCCCAGACAGCTCGCCTATGGGAAAGTCCTGTGCTTTCCCACATTTCACCCACCCCACTCAATGCAATGCTAAGTTGACACTGACAAACTTGTCAGATTTCTTGCCTTCACCGCTAGGCTCACAGGAAAGGGTGCACTTCCTGGAAACCTTTAGCTTTGTGTGGCTGATCTATGACACTAGACTGCAAAGGAAGGCAAGGGGGCCATAGACCCTAAATGGGCTCCTCCAACCACAGTCTGCCTTCTACAGCCTTGTGTCTGTGCACGGGGAGTTGATATTTGGGACTGACAGCAAGCAAGAAATCAAATACTAAGATGTTAAGTCATACCAGTAAGAAGCTAAATTTTATGTCGTGCTGACTAGCTTTACCTTTTTTAGGGTGGGGGTGGGGCAGTTTCAAGGCAGGGTTTCTCTATGTAACAGTCCTTGCTGTCCTGGAACTCACTTTGTAGACCAGGCTGGTCTCAAACACACTGAAATCTGCCTGTGTCTGCCTCTCAAGAGCTGGGATTAAAAGTGTGCGCCACCACCGCCCAGCTGACTAGCTTTATCTTAACAGACCAAAACTGAGCAAGTATGGGCGGCACCCCAGAGCTCAAGGGTAATACCCATTGCTGAAGGTATCACACAGCAGTCACAGGACATGAGGAAATCAAGTCATCACTGATTGAGGAAGATTCCTTCCCACCGGCTGCCTTTCATAGTACTGGAAAATGCTTGTTAGGCAGGCTGGGGAGTCGGATGGGGAGGTCATCAGCTGTCTTCCTTAGCTGTGACCCCTGTAAGCCAGGGTGGATGGGGCCACCATGGGCACAAGAGTGGCACATTGTTACGGGGATAACCAACACCTTTCTTATTAGCTTTATTGCCCGCTCCCCAGGAGGAAACACATCCCTGGTACCGCAAATCTGGCCAAAAACCTGTCATCGGGGAGCACATAAACCACAACCTACTTCTATCAATCTGTTAAATGGAAATGTTTCAAACTACCCTTTAAATGTATATCTCACAAGTTAGTATTTGTGTGCCCACAAATTCCTGCAGCTCTCAGACCCCATCAGCAAAGTTTCTGGGCAGTGGACAACAGTTAACACAGAAACTCACAACGGATGTGAGATGACCAGCTGCTTCAAGCGGCTGCTGCCTCCACTTCCCCATCATGGTGGACTGTACCCTTAAATTAGAACTAAAATAAACCCTATATCCTTTAAGTTGCTTTTTTAAAAAATGGAGGAAATAAAAGACACCATCCTCATTCCTTCCACTTAATTCCCTATGTATCTAACAGTGTCTTGTATGATTTTATGGAGGCAGAAAAAAAATGAATGGCATTATCTTATGCTAATGCTGCTGGCTGCAGTTCACCTCATGAATACCAAATTCCCAGTGACAGGCATGATTTCAAAACCTACTGGGTTCGTATCACTGATGAAGCTGGTAAAATATTTATAGTCTTGAAAGATAGAGAACCATAATCCCAAAGTCAAAACTGGAAAAAGATTTGAAATTTGAGAATCCAATTAATTTTCAATTCATCAGAATTTAATCAGGAAAGAAAATTGAACACACCCAAGACGGGAACATTCGGTTCCAATGCAGATGTGTTCACACATACATCTGCATGCACACGCCTGTCCATCAGACATTGGTGTTATCACAATATTCTCAGAGTGATGGCTCACAGGCTGCTGCCTGTTCAACTATCAACGTGCTGGCGTTTGCATCATTATTATCATATCTAAAACCTTATTTATTTTACTTAAAAACTGCCTGCAGTGGCCAGGCATGGTGGCCTTTTAGCCTAGCCGTGAAGAGTCAGAAATAGCTGTAGCTCTGTGTGTTTGAGGCCAGTCTGGTCTACATAGCAAAGTCCAGGACAGCCAGGGCTACACAGTGAGACTCTGTGGGGGGGAAAAAAGAATCATATCTTTTTTTTCAAGTACTTTTTAAGCTAGAAAAGGAGAGAGAGGGAGTCTTCAAGGATATCCTTAGGATTATATCACACTGGAGAAGGAGAATGAGCATCGTATAAGGCTGGATTTATTCTTTGGTGGAGAGAGAGTAGCTAAAATCTCACACTAATGAGAAGCTTCCTCATGCTTTTCTTGGTTCTATGTTATTAAATTTCATTTTCTGAAGAGAGATAAGGCAAATAAAGTTAGAAACCACCACATCGCCTGATGTAATTGAACTTGGGGGTCCCTGCACTCAGTAGCTAAGGCGGGTGGGTTTTTGGGAGTTCAAGGCCAGTCTGAGTTCTGATGTTTGGGTTTTAGCTTTGTATTTACAGATACAAGACCTCTCTGCATGCCAGGTACAGTGGCTCACACCTTTAATCCCAACATTCAGGAGGCAGAGCAGAAAGAGTGAATCTCTGTGACTTTGAGGTCAGCCTGATCTACATAGTGAGACCATGTCTGGGGATGGAGGAGTCTCTTTCCCTCAAACTTTGAAGAAACCATGATGAATGTCTTAGGAGATAAAGGACGTTACCCTCCCAACTTCACATGTGTTAATATAGAGTATCAAGAAGCCCAGGCTGGTCTCCAACTCACCATGTAACCTAGGATGACTTTGAACTTCTGATCCTCCTGTCTCCATCTCTCATGTGCTGAAGCCATAAGTGTGCGCCACCGCTATAGGTGATGCTAGGGGCTAGACCAGTGCTCACTCAACTTCATTCCGTGTTGAGAAAGCTCTTTAACAACTGAGATACATCCAGTCACCTTCTCTTTCCTTCTGAGAAGCCCTGTTTTCTCTCATAAAGTTCGGGTTTCCTGTCCCCAGCAGCAGCTTGCTGCCTGTGTCCCTTCCCCCACAAGTTTCTCAAGCTCTATGAATTCACATCCCCCACAGATCAGTGCAAGCTCAGAAGGTCAGGCTTCTTGATGGGAGTCCCAACCCAACCTGCACTGATTCGTGTCTGTGAACTTGACACAAATGAGTTATCTAGAAAGAGGGAAACGTTACTGAGGTATTTTTAATTTCACACACAAATTTTAAAGGTTCCGACTGGACTCACAACATTCAATTTAGTAATGCCCTAAATCCCAGATGCTCAATCTCTCACACTAAGTCAGGGCCGAATTCTGGGATAAAGTCCACTATACTCCTTCACATCTCAATTCCTTCTTCATCCTGAGAGGCCGACATCCCTTCACACATCCACTCTAAACCGCTATGCCCACACGTGAGCCCCGCAGACCTGACCCTCTTTTCCTGTAGTCTGCTCACAAGAAACTTCATCTGTGTGTCATGTGTGTGCATGTCCAAGTAAGAGTATTGTGGGTATTTATTAGAAGCCTTTGCAAGTACTTATATACAAGCATATACATTTACTCTCTTAAAATCTATCAGCATAGTATCTTTGGGTCTATTAGACTTTTTTAAAAAAATCTTAAAATTCCTTTTGTTTATATAAAATGAAGTCCATTGGGGGTCATCAAATAAAAGTTTTATTAGGGATTAAAAGGTAACATTGCACACAAAGATTTTAATTAAAAATAGCTTATTTTAAAAAGTGTTCATTTCTTTTGTTTGGTAGTCACAGGTAACAAATGATAAGATGTGATATTGTTCTATATCAGTTGGGATGCCTCTGGGTAAAGTTGTAGATCTTTATTGGGGAAATAGTTAGGGACTTCTCTTTCAGCATTGTTCCTAATATATAAGAGCGAAATGTATGATTTTAATTCAACTGTTATGCAAAATCACAGATAGATGTTTATCATATATCTATGTGCAGTTTTCTTTGAATAGTGAGAATTATAGCAGGCACAGCACCAACCAAAAATTACCATTCACAGTCTAGGCAACCTCTTCCTGTACAAAATAGAGATGGTTGTGTTATTGCGGTGGTTTGAATACAAACGGCCCCATAGGTTGTGTGTTTGATTACTTGGACCCTTCTGATGGAACTGCTTGAGAAGCATTGGGAGGTGTGGCCTTGTTGGAAGAGGTGTGTCACTGGGGTGGACTTTGAGTCTTGAAGAGATACCAGCCATTTCCAGTTTCCCATTTGGCCTCCCGCCTGCAGATCGGGGTGTGAGCTCCCAGCTGTTCCTGCCACCATGCCTGTGCTCCACCGTCGTGAAATGTAACCCCTGGAAACCACAGGCCCAAAGGAATGCTGTCTTTAAAAATTTGCCCTGGCAATGGTGTTTTAACGCAGCAATGGGAAAGTGACTAAGACAGTTATTAAGCCCTAAGAGAGGAATAACTAATGTCTTACCTTTCTGAGATAAATTTGACACGTGCTTAGAACATTAAGAATAAGAGCAAGGGCTGGAGTGATGTCTCCGCTGTAGATCAGGCTCACAACAAAGGAAATGAGAAGGGGGAACCATCGCCATCCACCTGCTCTCCTCGCTAGAGACAAGTCTGTCAGCGTTTTTATCCTGTCCAAGTTAAACTAAAAGCAAAAACGTCCTCTAAAAACCAAGTTGCTGGTGTGTGCTCAGCCTGCTTAAAGCCTCATCAGAAGCCAGTTTAGCCTCTGTGACTCCAAGATCAGAGGTCTTCTGCTTTATATCAAAGCCGTGCCTTTGAAAACCCAGACGTTGGATTTTAAAAAAAAATCACCAGTGTGGTTAAAACGTGATCTGACCAACAGTCTAACCCAAAACTGACAGGTGGTACAAGACCCAGTGTGCTTTTAAATTTATTTTTGTGACTATGTTGTTCACGTATGCTTCTGTTTAATATTGTTTGCACTGTATAAATTGGCAAAATCAGCAAATGAATTAAGACTGTCAAATTAGCTCAAATTCTCCTTAATTCATAATATAACAAACTTTTTCTTTTTTTTTCTTTTTCATTTTTTTTGAGACAGGGTTTCTCTGTATAACAACCCTGACTGTCTTGGAACTCACTTTGTAGACCAGGCTGGCCTACCAACTCACAGAGATCCACCTGCCTCTACTTCCCAATTACTGGGATTAAATGTGTGAGCCACCACCACCTGGCTACTAAGTTTAAAAACAAAACAGTCAAAAAGGAGTGGTGATGGAGTCCGTTTAATGTTTTAAGTCAGTTTATTGTCTTGTGTTGAATCCCTTTCTGGGGTACAAGTGGCACATGAGCTTTTGGTTTGGACAAGCCTACATCTTTTTATGTTATCTGCTGGGGAATCGTGCAGGTAAATCAACCAGTGTTCCTTGGGGCAATCACAGCAGCTATACTCCAGGTGGCTGCAGTCATGTCACTGGGTCTGTGCAGCAGCCAGGTGGGCCCTCTCTTTACCCAAAGCTCTGCCTTTGGGTGTTTCTCACAGAGCACCCGTTGTGGACATGTGTGAGCAGTTCAGGCTTAGCTGCAGCCACCGGAATCCATTCTTCTGCCAGTGCTGTCGCTGCAGGCACCTGGGGACCTATGCAACATCAGGAATCGCTCTGCAGCCCTGTCTCTGGCTCCCCAGCACCCCAAACACAGTCCATGCCAGGGAGGGAGAGACATCAGTGTCTTTAGGGACCATGGGAAATTAGAAAGTGGATGTTCACAATATCTGGAATTATGTAAAACGGCACTCAATTGCACTCTGTCTGTTCTATTTAAAAAGCAGACAACAGGGGCTAGAGGGATGGTTCAGCCGTTAAAAGCACCAGTTGTTCTAGCAGAGGACTGGGTTCAGTTCCCAACACCCACATAGTGGTTCACAGCCATCCAGAACTCCAGTTCCAAGGGATTCGGTGCTGCCTTCTGATCTCGGGGACACCGGGAACACACATGGTGTGTGTACACATGTACAGGCAGAAGACTCATGTCCATAAAATAAAAGAAACTGAATCAAAAGTTGAAAGTAGAAGTTGCTAGATTTTAAAGAAAAATAAGAAGTAGAAAACATTCAGTGTCCGCTAATAAGAATTCCAGAATTGCATCCTTCCAAAGAGCAACAGCATTCCTGTGGACATTTCATCTCTGACAGCACAGAGAACAGGAGCCTTATCCTGTGTTGAGGAGATGTCTCTGCTTGTAAAGTGTCAACCACAAGGACCTGATTTCCGTCCCCAGAATCCATGAAAAAAAAAATAATAAAACCGGTCAGGAATGGTGATGCATACCTGCAATCCCAGTGTTTGTGGAGGGAGAAACGAGAGGATCCCAGGACTTGTTAGACAGTTTGCCTAGCCTAGCTGGCAAGTTCTAAGCTGGTGAGAAACTCTGCCCATGGGAGAGGCAGATATGGGGTCAGAGATAGCCGAGTATGGTCTGGAGGCAGAGGCAGGAGGATCTGTGAGTTTGAGGCCAACCTGGTCTACAGAGTGAGTTCCAGGACAGCAGCCAAGGCTACACAAAGAAACCTTGTCTCAAAAGGAAAAAATGGAAGCAGAGGATAGCTCCTGAGGAACAACGGTTGAGGTTGTCCTCCGGCCCTACACAATCCATGCAGGCACCCTCACATGAACGCATCCCTGCACACACGTGTGCAACCATACACATACAAACATGCACAGACACACACACCAGAAGAACCTTAGCCTGGGAAAACACCAGATTCTGAGCAGGAGCCTTGAGCTCACAGATAGGCTAGTATTGCTTTTTTTTTTAAGCTCTATTTAGGAAGTATGTAGATTTCACATAGTTATAATTCACAGACACCTGTGTGTATAGTTTTAACTGATAGACCGGAGATGTATTTCCCAATGGCCTTGTCTAATGGTCCTAAATTACATTTGTCTCCTTTACTGAGGAGACGATTTAATTGTCTCTTGGCAGTGAGACATTATCTGAAAATTAGTTCAAACAAGTTCAATGAACACAGACTCTTTTTTCAACCTCTTATTAATCATATTCCGAAAAGAAGTGAAATCGTCTGCCTGCGGCATTTCCAAATTCCTTTCGGTGTCAATTTTGAGGCTTGTTTGAAATTGCTTGACAGAGGGAAGCCAAAGAAGGAAGCTTGCTATTTACCGTTTTAGTGCCTAGGGAAGCTGCAAGTGTCCCACGATTAAACTACTTGAAAAGTCCTAACGGCTTGGCACAGACACTTAAGAGAAATTGAATTGGGCCCTGGCTGGTAATCAATTTTAAAAAGCACTAATACTGAAAACTAAAATCACATTTGCCCATGTGTCTATCTTCCAAATATCTAGCTAATTTCATGTTTTACTGCCTCTTAAAGAAACTGGGGCGGTGGGAGGAGACGAGAGAGATGGCTCAGCCGAAGAATGTGCTTGCAAGTATGGGGACCTGAGTTCAAATACCAAGCGCCTACATGAAAACAAACTCTGTAATTCTAGTGCTGCAGACGGCAGAGACAGGAAGATTGGGTTCAGTGAGAAACTCTGTTATGCATAGGGGCATGCATATCCTACATACACACACACACACACACACAGATTAAAAAGGACAACTTGGAAATGGAGTTGAGGTCCTACAGTGAAATCCATCACTGTTGATACAATGGGTTAGTAAGCATTCTTATGGGATGTAAATTGGGAACATTTCCATGAGAGAATCTGTCTCCAAAAGAGAGAGCATCACCACTGGCCATTGAGTGGCTTGCCAAGTGCCCTTCCAAGGACAGGCTGGACCTCGCCCCTCAGTTACCAACTCCATGTTTGCCTCTGCCACACCTCCGTACTCATGCAACATCCAAGCGATTGGGACGCAGCCTTTAGAGTTCAATAGAAAAGTCCTTGTTTGAAAAACTAAAGCATCTGCATAACCTTGGCCCCAGAGGCACATTCTCATTTGCTCCTCAGCAAGATCTGCTTTGGAGCCACCTGAGGTGGGGAAGGCAGCAGCATTTGCTTCCCCTGGCTCACAGCAAGAGCGGACCAGGACCCGGCGGACTAGGACCTGCCAGGGCTCTTGGCAGCCGCCCTGGGCTTTCTGCAAGCTCTGGGACTGGAGGCTGGAAGTCAGCTGCAGTCCCTGCCAACCCCAGCCGCCATGGGAGCACGACATCTGTGGGTCACTCTCAGGCTAGCTGAAGCTCTTCTGCCCCCGACTGGGCTCACTAAGGTGGAAGTGGAAAGGATAATGGTTGATGGGGGTGGGAGAGGAGACATTTCTGCAGTGGCATAGCTGCATAGTGGTAAACTGCTCCAGTGAACTCACTGGGCCATTTTTTAAAGCAGAACCGTGAGAGTGGATGGGGACAGAGGCCAGCAGGAGGACGAGGGAAACGAGGGAAACATGGTGGAGATGTGGCATGAATGTGATCAGAATATATTATACACATGTATGAAAATGCCATAAGGAAGGGGCTGGAGAGAGAGCTCAGTGCCTAAGACGTTTGCTGCTCTTTCAGAAGACCCAAGTTCAGTTCTCAGCACCCTTAGCCAACTATAATTCCAGCTCCAGGGAATCCAGCACCCTCTGCTTGCCTCCCTGGACACCAGGCACACATGTGGCACACATACATACATACATGAAGATAAATCACTCATATACATAAAATAAAATTTAAAAGTTTTAAAATTTTACAAGTTTTATTTATTTATTATTATTATTATCAGTAGTATAAATCTGTTTTATTAATATATAAATTAGTATACAAAATAATTGATCTCCTTATAGCATTTTCATGCAAACTTCCTACTTGGTTGATTCTACCCCTGTTCCCAGTCTTCTCCCTTCTATGCCAGGCCATCTTCCCATGGAAATCCCCTTCTACCTTCTAGTTTTCCCCTTCCTCTTCCATATCATTTGTGTTCTATTTCCTTCCCCTAAAGCTTTTCCCCTCTCATGAACCCCTTTCTAGTCACTGGCCTTTTCCCACACTTGTCTCCATATAAATGCATAAAGATGAGAACTAAGGTCTGCATGTGAAGATATTCAGCATTTTGTCTTTCTGGGCCCAGGTTACTCACTTAAGAAAATATTTTGCAGCTCTTTCTTTTTTGCAATCCATTCTTCTTTGCAGGGTTACTTTCTAAATAAATTGCAAGAAGGATTTTGTGCAAGGTCATGGGTTTAGTGGAATCGCCTGCAGTGACTTCTGAAGCACTTCACACAGGACAGCCCCTCCTTCATGTCCTTTGTCTCCATTCTGTAGGGATGTGACATCCGTGACTTCACTGGCTTGTTTTGTTTTTCAGACATGGTCTCACTATGTTGCCCAAATCAATCCTCCCTTTAGGTGCTAGGACACACTATCACTCCTGGCCTATGATTCTTTTTCCATCTGACAGTTCTCACCAGAGATAATGGCACCAAGTGGCTCATTGTGGTTTCTCTGCTTTTCCTCGGGGCTGCCTAGGCAACCTGAGCAGGTCCTTTCTTTTTCTCTACTGAGACCTAGGGCCCTCACAGCAGCTCTGGCCTCCCCTGGGAGCCACTCATGGATACAGAATCCCACCCAGCCCCCACATCAGCCTCAGTGACACCTTAATGAGCTCCCCAGACATTTGGGATGTGGGTACATACAGTTGGATGCCACATGAGACCGCCTGGCCAGAGCTAGCTCTCTGGTCTCTGAGCTCCTTCTGAAAGTTGTACAATACCACTGCAGGGGTTCTCTCCTAGGGCAACCCCAACCATTTTGAATCTCCGAGCACTCCTGGCCTCTCTTTGGTGCCCAGGAACATGGAGTGATAGGATTTTTGTTAACACAGACACAGAAGATGAACTTTAGATGAGAAGAAAGCTAGCCACTGTCTAAGTGTCTTTAAAATGTACTTCCTGGGTGCAGGGTTACAGCTCAATCAGTAAAGTGCTTCAAATGCAAGCATGAAGACTTTTGTTCCCCAGAACCCACACTTAAAAAGTCAAGTGTAGTGGTACATGCTTATAATCCCAGCCCCAGGGAGGCAGAGACAGGCAGATCCTGGTACTTGACAGCTAGTCGGGGGTTCCAAGCTAGTGAGATTCTGTCTAAGATAAGTCTGTGGCTTCCTGAAGAATGACAGCCAAGACTGACATCTGACTTTCATGTACACACATATACATGTGCACACACAGGTGCAAACATGTATACATGCACACACAAGTACACATATGTACACATCCATACACAGAGGTACACACATATGCATGCACAGACAGGTACATGCATGTACACAGATACCCACATGCACACACAGGTACAAAACATACTGCATAAAATCAAAAAGCAATATAAATAAAACTGTGTAAGGGGATGGGGGTTTGAGGGAGACTTATCCATGTGTCCACAGAAAGGGCCCTTCTAAAGCCAGGCTCTACTCCAAATGAAGACACCAAAGGCATTCAAGAGTGGTTATGGTTGAGGGCATCGTCCTGAGTAGAAGATGTTGGGAGTCCAGGGAAGAACTGGAGAGAGGCAGTGGAGGGTGCATATACATTGCATACTTTTTGAAATATAGAAAGAATAAACATTATTTAAAAGAGTGTGGTGTGGTGTTGAATTGGTAACTTGACAGACTTTAGAACCATCTGATAGAAGATCTTCTAGGCACGTCTGTGGAAGGCTTATCTTGAAATCATTGATTAATGTGGGAAGACCTGCCCACTGCGGGCATCCCCATTCCCAGGCTGAGATCCTGGACTGTATAAATGAAAATGAGCAATAGCGTGCATTCGTCTCTCTCTGATTCCTAATTGTGGGCATAACATGATCAGTGGCTTCAAGCTCCTGCCTCAACCTCCCTGTGGTGATGGATTAAACCCTCTAACTGGGAGCAAAAATTAACCCTTTCTTCCTCCAGAAAAGGTATTTTATCATACAACAGAAAAAAAAACTTAAGACAAATGTAATTTTATCTAAAGTTATGTATTGTGGGGACTGGTGCGTGCTGAGCAGGCACGCCGCTGCAGAGCTGCAGCTCTCGAACCCTGGTGCGTGCTGAGCAGGCACTCCGCTGCAGAGCTGCAGCTCTCGAACCCTGGTGCGTGCTGAGCAGGCACTCTGCTGCAGAGCTGCAGCTCTTGAACCCCCATGAGCCATTTCATCTCAGAAGTCTCAATCCCACCAATTCCCAACCTCAGGACTGTCAGAAATTGCAGAAAGTTCAATGGTACAAAGTAGGTTAAATCAACGAAGGCAAAAGACATTCCAGAGGGGCCAGAGAGATGGCTCAGTGGTTAAGAGCATTGCTTGCTCTTTCCAAACGTCCTGAGTTTAATTCCCAGCAACCATATGGTGGATAACAGCCATCTGTAATGAGATTTGGTGTCCTCTTCTGGCCTGCAGGCAGACATGCAAATAGAACACTGTATACTTAATAAATAAATAAACCTTTAAATAAAAAAAGGCATTCCAGAACTACAGCCCTCTTTTCACAGCCACACTTTCTGATGTGCTGAGGTACTGCAGCCCTTCCTCTAGAGGCCGCCTGCTGCTGCTGCTGCTGCTGCTGCTGCTGCTGCTGCTGCTGCTGCTGCTGCTGCTGCTGCTGGTGGTGGTGGTGGTGGTGGTGGTGGTGCTGCTGCTGCTGCTGCTGCTGCTGCTGCTGCTGCTGCTGCTGCTGCTGCTGCTGCTGAGACAATTCCTACAACAGCTATAAGTGGGAAAGGACACCTTGCAGACCTTAAAAAATAGCATCTGTCACTCATGGAGAGATCCAGAATAAAACAATGCGCCTGTCATGTGCCTGAGTTTGTCTTCTATTTCATAGACAAAGCCTGGACAATCACTGGTACATTATCTTTGACATACATGGGCTGTGTGTCCTCAGATTATATCATGAGAGACAATACAGAACAATCTACTACAGTACAATAAACAAAACAGAGCTGGGGACATAGCTTAGTCAGCAAAGTGCCTGGAGTTCACTAGCCAGTCAGTTGTCTAATTGGTGAGCTTTGGGCCAATGAGAGACCTTCTTTCATGCGCGCGCACGCGCGTGCGCGCGCGCGCGCGCGCACACACACGCAATAAGTAATATATAGAACAGTGTAACACAGTATCGTATTGGATATATATTGCCTGTCTTAGTCCCTTTCCTTGTTGCTGTGATAAAAATACCAACAACACACCTCGGATGCCTATCTCTCAGATAATACTATGTTCTGTTAAGTTGTCAACCCCACAAAGATTCAATGCACAATATTTTCATTTTATGATAGTGCAAATGTGATATGCATTCAGGAGAAGGCAGAATACTCCAAATTTTGAATTTGAGTGGATTGTGATATGTAGTTTCAAGACTTTGTGAGCCACTGAGTGGCAGCAGTGAGTCACAGTTCCCCCTCAGCCCAGCTCCACCAAAGGAGACAACCCGCATGGCCCTGTGCTGTGTGGCTGAGACGCAGTGCCCACTAGGAATTCTGATTCTTGCTGGGTTCACCAATAGGGTTGGGGTGGGTACATAGGATGGATGGAAGTCCATTGTAAATAGGGGTGCACTGTATACAGCTCAGTACAATATAATACAGTAGAGGGTGGACTGAAGGGCTTACCTTGCAAGCAAGAGACCCTGAGTTCAATCGCAAAAAGCTATATTTAACGACCAGGCATGGATTGGAAAGATGGCCTAGTGCTTAAGAGCACTTACTGCTCTTCCAGACGACCTGAGTTCAGTTTCCAGTGCCCACACTGCGTATCTCACAACTGCCTATAATTCGAGCTCTGGGGAATCCAACACCTCTGATTTCTACAGGCATCCGCAACCATATGTGCAAAAAAACACACCTGTATGCATGCACACCTGCACAATACACAAAAGAAAACCACAATATAATATACAACCATATAAAGCAACACAAAACAGCAAAACACGGTGTGGCATAAGGAGGTTGCAGTTCAGTCCCTCACCATGCAACATGACCTAACACCACACAGCATCACATGGCTGGCTCAGCACAACACGGTGCAGTACTGGCTAGTATTCAGGTGGTCAGGATATGATTCTGATTCTGACCGTGAGGAAGCCCATGAAATACTGCACAGCAGGAGGGAGCACTTCCAGAGTTGATGGCAAGCAGTGGAGGAAAGCAGCCTGCAGCGCTCCAGCCCCACCTTGTGTCTGTATCAGCTGCTTTAGCACCACTCTGTGCTTCTGGAAATGGAGCCTGTGCACAGGATGATACAGGCTTGGCATCTGAACTCCCAGATGCCTCTCACACTAGGTCACCTGGCCAGCGCTCACTTTTCCTATCCCTGCTTCCTCTCTGTGCTGATGAACCTTGGAGATACCTAGCCATCAGCAGATAACCTTGGCCCCTTCCCTGTCTCTGAAGCATGCCTTGGGCCTTTTCCTGCTGTATTAGTCAAGTTTCTCTAGAGAAGCTGAACCAACAAAAGAAGCATATATTATAAAATGGATTTATTAGATTGGCTTACATAATGTGTACTGGGCACTCCAGCAACTGCATTTTGCATGCTGCAGAAGATGAGACTTGATAGCTTCCCATTCATATAGCCGTGATGCTTCAGGACTGAAGGCTTGAAGGATTCCTGGAGAGCCGCTGGTCCCCTAACTTGGCATCTAGAAGCCAGATAAGCTGGGTGCTAGCATCAGAGTGAGAGACGGCAGCTGCAGTGATGGCAGCCGTGTAAATGCACTCACCAGCAAGGATGGGCGGGCAGGCAAAATAGCACTGCTTTTCCCTGAGGCCTCTATATCTGGACTCTGCTGCAGGAAGGTGCTGCCTGATCAGAGGGGAAGTCTTCCCCTCAGTTAATCCTCCCATCAAATGGCCTCACAGACTCACCCACAACGCTGTCCCCTCGTCGATTTCAGAGCCAGTCAAGATGACAACCACTAGCAACCATCACACCTGTCAAGCCGAGAGCTGTACAGCCTGAACCTCTTCTGTGTCAACCCCAGAAGTGTTCCTGTCCTACAGCTATGGTGAACTCGCTCTTCAAACTAAGCACCAAGCCTCCCCAGCCTGTGCGGAGCTCCATGCCTCACTTGGTACGTGTTAGAATGCGACCGCTTACCATAGCTGGCAGGATTTTTCAGAAGGAGGGCTCCATCCTTCGGCAGTATTTATGAGGCTGTCACCAGGTGATGCACACACACTCACAAAGATAAAAGGGCCTGCCTCCTGCAACCTCAGCTTTACAGTGAGCTGTGAATGCAGACAGCTTGAGCTACACAGAGAAATCCTTCTGACAGGGGGATCAAACCAAAACAACTTTTCCACGTTTATGCACAGTTTCATCTCAAAAGTCATCCAAAAAGAGACTCTTCAAGACATTGCCAGCTCCAGAAGAGACTCCTCTAGTCATTGGGTTTTGAGCACTGCACTCCAGGCTCTTGTCCCAGGACAGGGATGCCTAAGTGACTCATCTGGCTCACTGAGCACAGAGCCCCAAGCCCAGAATCACAAACCTGTGGTCACACCTAGCATGGCAGATCCCCGGAGTGCTCAGGACTGCACAGATGTTTCCACCACACCTGGCCTATGAACCAGAGAAGAAGCCAAGGTCTCTGCCCTCTACTTCCACACCTGGATCACCAACCTCCCCACAACTTCCCCTGGAGCAAATGAGCAAGCTCGTGTCAAAAATGGGTTGCAACCTCTGGTGGAGTTCACAATGTCCCTGGACCCTAAACACCTCCCACCAGGGGATTCCTACTTCAAGGGAAGTCTTAAAAGAAAGTTTCTATAAACAGATAAGGGTGGTAGCTCAGAATGGGGATCCCTGGTGCTCTACAGCAAATACCCTCTTCCCGCTTCTGTGTCCAGGATGCTGCCAATGCATAACCACAGAGCTGAAGTGTGCTGTCTAGAGCACCATGGAAACCACAGCATGATAAGGCCCATCCCAGAACATAGGCAAGACCCTTATAGGATGTGCTTGTGGGGTTGCCCATGGAGGTCACAAATAAATGGCTCAGATTCGTTCCTTGGGCTCTAAATGATATCCATACTGCCCTTCCACAGATCTACATCTATGACCAGAGTATTGGCACAGCCTTAACCCTCCCTCCTCCAGCCTCTGCCAAGCAGACAGATGTTGGCCCAGCTCACAAGACCAACAAGCCTAGATGGGCCTCTGAAGCTTACTGACTCCACTGGACAGACTAGGAATCGCCAACTTGCTCAAAGAGGTATTCTCCGAGTAAGGATTACGAGAACAGAGTGCAGCCACCAAGCTGGGTTCATCTTCTTTCTCTTTCCTGCTCATTGTGACAACCTCACCTAGGAGAAGCAGGACAAGAAGACAAGAACATGGAGGCAGTACTATCCCAGAGCAGAGACATCTCAGCCCTGCAGCTACTGACAACCCAGGCACATCGTACCACCAAGATCTTCACCCAGCTCATGAATTCCCTCTGCTCTCCATGCCTGGCCTGGTCTTAGTTATGACAGAAAAGCAGTTACAGAGGTAAAGGAACAAGGGAACAGCAGGGTGGCGTGGTGGTAGAACATCTGCCTTGCACAAATTCCTGGATTCCATTCCCAGCACCCCTCTAAGAGAAAGGAAGAAGAGAACGGGAGAGAAGTAGAGAGGGCAGAAGGTAGGTGCTCTAGCAGCAAGATATTCCTGCTAGCATCCTCTCTCCTCCATATTTGCAAGTGTTTGTCTACCATAACTGAGACTAGGAAGCAGGTGGTGGGGTGGGGTGGGATAACAACATATGTTTTCTTTTGTTTTTGTTTTTTATTGTTTTTATTTTTTACTCCTTTTCCTTCCTCTTCCCTCCCCTCCTACCCTTTCCCATGGTCCCCATGCTCCCAATACTCAGGAGATCTTGTCTTTTCTACTTCCCATGTACATTAGATCCATGTATGTCTCTCTTAGGGTCCTCTATGTTGTCTAGGTTCCCTGGGATTGTGAATTGTAGGCTGGGTTGTTTGTTTGTTTGTTTGTTTGTTGTTTTGCTTTATGTCTAAAAGCCACCTATGAGTGAGCACCCAGGTCAGGGCTGGGGCTGGTAGGACACTCACCTGGCAGGCACAAAGCCCTGTGTTCAGTCCCTAGTAAACCATTCACAAGTCTCACACCTGTGATCCTGCACGTGGAAGGTAGAAGCAGGAGGATCAGGAACTCAAGGGCTTCCTTAGCTACATAGTGGGCTTGAGGATAGCCGGGACTCTATAAGACCGTCTCAAGAAGACTAAAGGAGAAAAAGGGAGAAGGAAAACGGGGGCTAAGAAATATTCACTTTAACGCTCTCGATATTTGAGTTTTTCTCCATGTGCTCCAGGTTCACCTGGGGAGACTGAACCTCAACCAAGAAATTATTTCCATCAGATTGCCCTGTAGACAATCCTATGGGGAGTATCTTTGATTAATGATTGATTCAGGAAGGCTCAATCCATTGTGGGCAGTGCCACCCCTTGGCAGGTGATCCCGGGTGAAAGCAAGCTGAGTAAGTCAGGGAGGGCAAGGTACATACGATGGACGAGCTTGACTGTCCGCTTGACTGCATCTGCAATCAGCTAAAACCCAAGCATCTTGGCAACGCGTGAGGGAATTTTTTCTTGATTGAATCATTTGACATGGGAAGATTGGCTCTGAATCTGGACCATTATGGTGGATAGCTCCACCCTAGACTTGGGCCACACCTTCTGGTGCCAGCCTATGTGAAAGACATGGAAGAAGCAAGCGTTTGCTTTTGCCTACTTGTCCTCACTCTCACAGGTGAAGTTCATCGATCTTGCTGCGGAGGTATTCCTTCACCTGTTTTGGAACCTACTTCTTTGGGGTTCCAACACAGACTGAAGACCAGATGAGAAATCAGTCTTGTGAACTGAACAACTAAGGGATTCTTGTGGTTTTGAACTTTCCATCTTGACATAGCCATTGTTGGACTAGCCAGACAACAACCTGCAAGCCACTCTAATATATCCCATATATAACACAATGTTAATATATTGTGCCTGTTCTGTTCCTCTTAAGAATTCTGACTAATACAATACCTCTGTGCGTTTCTACAAGCAGTGTGAGAGGATGCTTACCACTCTGCAACCTCAAAATTGGCCCAGTGGAACGCCTGCATCCATGGTCCCTGAGCAGAGCGGGACTAGCCTGCCTGATGAGAAGGCACTGAAGCAGGATCAGGTGTGAACTCTAAGCTGTACTGATTAGAAGGGGGTACTGCCAAGAGCCTGCCTCTGGGATCTCTGATCCCACAGTGGGCACCAGGAAGCAGAGCCCACTGAACAAAAGAAGCCAAGTACATGCTAGGGCCTGTTGAAGAGCAGGT
This sequence comes from Microtus pennsylvanicus, assembly GCF_037038515.1. Lineage (NCBI taxonomy): Eukaryota > Metazoa > Chordata > Mammalia > Rodentia > Cricetidae > Microtus > Microtus pennsylvanicus. Next base: position 35,236,427 of record NC_134585.1, read on the forward strand.
TTAACAACGGAGAAAGTGAATTAAACATCAAAGCGCATCTCTGTCCGCTCTCTGAGGGCAGAGACATTATTAAGAGCAGCTACTTCAAGCTCCAGCTGTCCTGACTTCCCCTTGAACTGTGAGTCAAGTGTAACTCCTCCCTTCCTTGAGTTGCTCTTACCAGGTGTTTTTAATCAATGATCTTGCACTCTTGGCTGTAACTCCTCTGAGTGGCCACCTGTGTGTCAACTTTCACCTTGTTGTCCCCCTCCCCAGGCCACCTGCTGTGGTCATCCACCAAACAAAGAAGGCTGCTGGGGCTGGGAGAGGATGTGGGTGGGGAACAGAGACAGCCCAATCCTCTTTTCTCTAAAGCTCCTTACTTCTGTACTCGACTAAACTAGACGCTGCCTCCTCGGGCTAGTGGCCATGGTCTCTTACGAACCCCCTCTTGTCCCACAGGGCACAGGGGCAACACAAACAGTCAGGTCCAGGCCAGTCATGTAGCTGACAGAGGCTAACTTCACACTGACAGCAAAACGATCATCAGATAGAGGTAGCCACTTGCCCGCATGTAGGAGGAAGCTCATGGCCCACCACCAGTGCCTACAGTGTGAACATCCCTCCCTCCCTCAGCTAGGGTCTGCCACTGTGGCAGAAAGAGCAGGGAAGGGAGGTCCCAACTCTTAGGGCTTGGCAAGCCCTCTTTTTTCTGAGCACCTCATCAGACATCCCTTTGCACCTAGAATGTCAGCAACAGACAGGCTGGCCTCCCAGGACTAGGAGGGGTACACAGCTCAGGACAGAAACAGGAGTGCAGGGAGGTGTCTCCTCAGCCCAACCGACCCAGCACTTCTTGTGCGCTAAACCTTAGCTCTAGGCCACTCTGTAGGGATCTGTGTTTCTGTGTGACAAGAAGGGGCTTTTCCTGGGGGCACTCTGACACCCAGTGGCAGCTCCCAGAAGTGGCATCTGCCTGGAGGAAGAACAGAGAGTTAGTGCTGGAGGGTCTAGGCAGAGAAGAAACCCTTCCTCAGCTACTTCCTCCAACTTAACTTGCAGTAGATGCGTGCTGAGGGCTGGTTTGGATTCTGGTCTGAGGGATTCTCAGAGACTGCAGAGCTATGGGGCTGAGATCCTTGGGAACCACAGGCCCAGGAGAGCAATGGAGAGGCTAGAAGGGAATCTGTATACCTTCTACATGCCTAGGAGGTGAGACTCTAACAAGTAGAGGAGGAAACAAAGGGAAGAGGCAATGCTCATTCAGGTCTAGAAGAGCAATGGAGAACTGAGTTCAATACCCGCTAAAGTACACTTACCCCATTACGGTCCTTCCTGCAGATTCTGCTGAGCAGGTTTCATCCTCCATTAGGTGAATGGAGGCAGCTTCTGAAAAGGGACTGAACCTGATCATAGTATCTCCCCACGAGTATCCAAGGCTCAGCCTTCCCCTGCCCTAGAAACCCATCAGGTACCTACGTGATGGACTTGGCTGCTTAACAACACCTCTGCCTCATGGCCCCCTGCTGGTGACTATGATTGCCAAGCTGGGCTGGACCTCCCTGAGCTGCCAGCTTTCCTGGGGGCCAAGGTGAGTGACCTTGGTTTGCATCTCACTGGACACTGGACAGGTGTCTTTATCTCAGTGGGAAGGAGGACAGGGCAGGAGTGTGTGGGGGGGGGGATTCTAGAAGCATCAAAATTAACATCTGAAACAAAACCAGTTGCAGGAGATAACCATACCCACCCCACCTCCGCACACACTACCACCACCACTGCCTTTATCCTAGACTGTGTGTAACCAAAAGCTGCATGCACAGAAAGAACGCAGGATGTGTGACAGAATATTGCCTTGCATGCACAAAGCCCTCAATTTAATCCCCTAGTAATGAAAAAGAAGAAAACATATGTAAATGACCCATGAATAGTCACAGAACACACACAACACACATACACACACAGTCTCTTTAGAGGCTGCATCTGGCTCCAGCTCCAATCAATTCCAAGCTTGGAAATGTTTCATTCATTTAAGTTATTTCCTCTTCTGTTACTAACCATGTATCTCTGCTTAAACCCTCGTTCAGAGATGTGAGAACCTGGAAACTTTGAATTCGGATCTCCACCTGTAACCCAGAGCCGTGTAAAGCCAGGGCTGGGCACTCATCTCCTTCCCACTGGCTGGGGACCTAGGAGAGGAGGAAAGCTATGGTTGGCAGGCCTGGGTCAACCGTGCCCATCCAATGTTAGTCCTTTGTAGAGCTGAAACAAGGTGAGAAAGGCATCCAAGAGAGGAATTCACCCCATACCTCAGGAGAAGGTATGTGGGGGCTGGGAACTCCTGGGCAGAGGAAGGTGTGTGTCTGAAGCACTAAGCAGGGCCTGGGTTGGGAGCCAGAAGCACAGAATCCCCTAGTGGAGGGTATGAAAACGTACCCGACCCCAAGCCCAGACCCTCAGGACTCGGATTTGAGATCTTTAAGACGTGGCCGTGTGCTGTTGTCAGTACACGTAGCGGACAACTCAGCGTCCTTCCACAAGTACTCTCCATAATTTCTTTTAAGACATGGTCTCTCGCTGGCCTGGACGTCACTGAGTAGGCTAGGGAGGCTGGCCTCAGGGATCTGTTTCTGTCCACTCAACGCTGAAGTTACAAGAGTGTGCCACTGTATCCAGCCTTTGGACATGGGTCCTAGGGGTACAACTCGGGCTTGCATGCTTGCAAGTTAAGCACTTTACTAACTAAGCTTTGGCTCAAACTGACAAAGTCCCGACCCCCCTCTTCCATGGGGGGGGGGGGGACAAGCAGTTCACAGGTGATTTGTACTACTAGTTTTACTGAATACTGTCAAAATACTGTCAAAATGAAGGAGGTTAATACAAAAGTGACCTCCACTAAAAGTTGGGAGTGGTGAAGATCATTTTAAGAAAAATCTGTGCTTGTGTGTAATCAAATGCCTATGTGTATTGGGTACACACATACTCATGTATGTGTTTGTGTGTGAGCGTATAGGCCAGAGGGTAAGACAATCTCCAAGATTGTTGTCAGGAACACTGTCCTTCCCCTGAAACTTACCAATTAGGCTAAACTGAATGGACAGTGAGCCCTGCAGATCTGCCTGTCTCCACCTCTTTGCTCGGGGATTATAGGTGCACACCAAACATGCCCCAGTTTGTGTGTGTTGTAGTTGTTGACTTATATTCTGCCTACGTTGTTTTCCTTCACACAGAAGTCTGAGGGGATGCTCCACCCTGCCTACGACTCGGACTTCCTCAGTGGGGTTTCCTTGGTCAGCTCTTGCTGGATGCTTTGCTATCTGTTTCTTTTTGCTTGTTCTTTTGTTTTTCTTTTGCTTTGGTTTGCTATACATAATAGGTTCACTCATTCAGAAAATGCGGCTGGCTACTGTGGGTTCCCTGGACCACACAGAACATCCATGTACCCAGAGAGATTGGTTGGAACTCTGCCCATTTGATCTGCTCAAGGAAGTCTTCTCACAGCCACTGTAGACGTGTGACCACACAGGCTACCACATGTTCTTGCACAGATCATATGTGGTGTGCCATCAATGCAGACACACGCTAAAATGACTGACGTCCCATTCCTCAGAATAGTTAGCTTCTGAGCCTCAGCCTCAACAACGGTAACCTGAACAAACTTCCCATATATACTGCAAGAATTAGTGAGTTGGTTGGTTTTCTTTCAAGAGCAGTGCAAGCTCTTAGCCACTGAACCATCTCTTCAGCTCCAGCTTTTTTTTTTTCTTTTGAGACAGGGTTTCTCTGTGTAACAGCCATGGCTATCCTGGAACTATATTTGTAGATCAGGCTGGCCTCCAGCTCACAGAGATCCACCTGCCTCTGCCTCCTGAGTGCTGGGATTAAAGGTATGTGCCACCACTGCCTGGCTGACCCTATCTCAAAAATAAAATGAAATAAAAGGAAGTCTGAAAAGAAAAAGGATGGGTGGGTTTCTTCTGCTGACAACAGAAAACGCAGAACCCGAGCTACTCTTTTTTTTCCCTCCCTATATAATCCCAAACTGGCTTCAAATTCATAATATTCTTGCTTCCACCTCCTTAGGGCTGGGTTTAAAGGCATGTGCCACCACGGCCAGAAACTTATGCGTATGTGTTTGTGTGGAGACCAGCAGTTGATGTCATGTGTTATCCCATATCATCCTCTGTGTTATCTTTAGAGACAGGGTCTCTCAATGAATCCAGAGCTCACTGATTGGCTAGAAGGCCAGCCAGCAAGCTCTAGGGCTGTCCTTTCTCCAAGGCCCCAGGTCTATGATTACAGATGTCTGTAGCCATGCTCAGCTTTCCCATGGATGTCAGGGATCTGATCTTAGATCCCTATACTTGCATGATGGGAACTTAACTCTCTCTCCAGCCACCATGAAATAATTTTAAAAAACAACGAAACTTAGCTTAAGTTTAATGATCATTTAATATTTTAACAAGTTCACTTACAAACATACACACGCTGTGCACACGGGTGGGGGGAGGAAACGGGCTCTGTAGACACAGCAGAGTAACAGAAACGCAAAAGCAATCACAAGAAGATTGCCTGTGTCCTCTGCCTTTCATCTACACAGACTAGAAGGCAAAATGAAAGGTTACATAGGAGCAACAACACATTTGAAAATAAGTCTGGATCATCCTGTCTCCACCGCAGGAACTTCCTCTGCTCCACGAGCTACTGTGGGCACTCATGACCTAACATATGCGAAGCCGGGCCTTCTTGACAAGTGATGATCTGAGACATGGCCCTCGGCTTCCATCTTTCACATGGAAAGTTGTTAACTCAAGGAACTAAGAGCGCAATGAAATCAGTCATGCGTATGTCGGCAGCCAACCTCTTCCAGCCTTGGGTCTTGAGGTAAAAGTCCATGGACCTGAAACGCTCCTCAACCCTGAACATATGGCTCCCGCCAACTCATGAACCCCATGACTGACTGAGGAGCCAAATAACATGGCTGATGCAATCAAAGGGACAGCATCTACGAGGATAGGAGCCGAGGAAATGAAATGCCTGAGTCCATTCTTCATATCCAGAATGTATTTCATTCCAGAATCAAGCAACTGGTGGCAAGATACTATCAGGCTCAGCTATGGCTGCCTGTTAAAGCTGGTTCCACTGGGGCCAAGGTCTAGGCAAGGCACACCCAGGGAACAGTAGGAGACAGTTCTGTTTCAATAGCACTTCAGGGGCATGATTCAACACTCTCTGGTTCTAGGAACCCCAGTAACTACGTTCAAAATTAATGTCCCTATGCGACACTGAAAACTGATTTTAATGTTTTGTAAGTAAAGCATGGAGTTTAAGAATGATAACATTGTGAGAAAGCCACTCTTACAACACGGGATGTGAAATCAACATTACATTCATCAAGATGACACTATAAACCATCAGAACCATGTTGCCACAAAGCCCTCTACCAGAGACGACAGAGAAGCAAATTTCAGCCAGAACTGGGCAGTGCCGTGTCAACAAGTCCCCTAGGAGTAGGCAGAAAAACACCACGGGCACACCATCGCATCTACTTGGCAACTGTCTCACATGGAGATACGTTCAAGACTGAACTGACCAAGAGAAAGCTGCCAAGCAGTGTAGCAAGGCAGCACACACATGCTGGGCTGGGCACACTCTGGAGAAAGGGGGCTGTGTGAGTAGAGGACAGGGCCTTCACAGTGTTGCCCCCCTTTGTGAAAGGACACGGTTTACAGCACGCTGGTCACAAAGCTGGACTTAGAAGCTTTACGACATGAACAGAAGATTTAAATGTGTACAACATGTATTTTCTAATATTAGAAATACATTTCCCCCCAGAAAATAGGACTGTGGGCTTCCCAGAGCATCACACATGTGGGCACTTTCTAGTTGTAGGCTTTTCTAGTATGAGTGGGTCAGGCATGAAAACGGGAGGGACTGGATCCCCACTAACATGGATTAAAACAAACCCCTGAGACTCGACCCAATCTCATGTCTCCCTAGGAACCTGAGTCGTCCCCACCCAGCTCTGGTTCATCCCCACACTCTGGACAGCCATAGGGCCCTACCACTGCTCAGGACACGCCTCTCAAGGAGTTTAAGAGTGCCCTGGGCAGCTTGGGCCCCGGGTCTGACACAGGTACAACAGAACTAAGGCTCTCCCTCCTTCCCCTCATATACTTCCTCTGCAAGTAGAAAAATAGGCTCCAGACACACCGAGCTGGCAACCAACAAACCTAAAGCAAAACACTGGCAACACATCACTGGGCAGATGCCAGCCTCTCTCCGCCCACTTGCCACTCACTATTCTTCATTCAGCAGGGTTTAAAGGTAAACGTCCCCAAATTCCGAGGCTCAAATCAAGTCCTAACTTGAGACGATTTCCAATTATTCCCGGGAAAAGCAAACAGAAGAATAACAAGTGAATAAAACTGGACAGATTCCTGGAGCATAAGTTATAAAGGGAGCGAGTGTCCCTCTCCATCCTAAGCAGTCAATCTGGCAGGTGCCTGGGAGCTACCGAGGGTAGATCATAGGCTTCTCACACGCCGCCCTGAGGGGCCACCAGCCCACAGCTCTACGGTAATATGCGGCCAGGTCTAGAGTGAAATTTCACAGTTAAAGAAGCTGAATTTTTACCACACTCATTCATATCCTCCTCCATCAGCGTTATTATTGGCATAGCGGGGAAAATCATCCCTTGATTAAGTACCGGACCTAACTGAGCAGAAAATGCCCATTTAAATGGGTGTGTTTACATAAGGCCATCCGAGAGCTCCCTAAGAAAGACTTGGTGCAAGCCAGTACCCCAAAGAACTCAGATTCCCGCTTATAGTACACTTCAAGGTCGTCTCTGTGGTCCCCATGCAGGTCAGTCACAATCATCAGATTACCACCTCCAAAAGAACTATTTAAATTATTACAAAAGACACTTGTCACAAACAGAAATGCCCTGCAGATCAATTATTGCACACAGGACTAACAGAAGCGATGCACAGAAGACCTTGAAGGCTCTAGAAGACCCAGAACAGAGAGCCCAGGGCCATGCCTGTGGCGGCCCCAGCAAGCATGCCCAGGGCCAGATCGCTGTCACTGTCTCGGTACCGCTCGCGGATGATGACTTGATTGGCAGGCTGTTGTCCATAAACTCCTCCTATAAAAGAAGAGAAGAAGAGATCTTTAAGATGTCACCTGGAAATGCAACATTCATGGAAAAGATGGCGAAGTTGAGGGATAGCTGATCACACTGTGGGAAGACGTACCTGTCCTTCCTCACCTGCCCAAGGCACCTTCTGATTGGATAGCAGAGAGCTGAATGGCCAATAGCTAGGCAGGAGAGGATAGGCAGGACTCCTGGGGAGCGAGAGGAACTACTGCATGGTGGGGGGGGGGGCATTCTGAGAAGCAGAGATTTGTGAGCAAGATGCAGAGGGACTGAACTGAAGAGAGGTAGCAAGCCACATAGCAGAGTGCAGAGTTAATTCGAGTTTTAAGAGCTAGTAAGGAGCGAACCTAAGTTATGACCAAGTTTTCGTAATTAATAATAATAATTTCATAATTAATAATAAGTGGTCCAAAGAAAGTCTGGCTATATGGAGCCCTTAACACAAACACTGTTGTCTACTCTCCACGTGACCAGTTTACACAAACACTGTGTCTACTCTCCATGTGACCAGTGTGTTCACTAATGTGTTAACAGGTGGTTCCAGTGAGTTCAATCCAAATCTCCCCAAGACCCATCACATATATGCTGAGGAAGACACTGTTATATATGAAGACTCACATATATATGAGATAAATTATGGTCTGGAGACATGGCTTAGTGATTAAGAACACTTGCTGCTCTTGCAGAGGACCTGGCATCCCCATGGTACCTCATAAACATCTATAACTACAGCTTCAGGGGATCCAATGCCCTCTTCTGATCTCTGTAAACATCAGGCATGCCCCTGATACACACACACACACACAGCCCAAACACTCACACATGGTAAATAAATAAATCTAAAAACTGTATTTTAGGGGATGGAGAGATGGCTCAGAGGTTAAGAGCATTGCCTGCTCTTCCAAAGGTCCTGAGTTCAATTCCCAGCAACCACATGGTGGCTCACAACCATCTGTAATGGGGGTTGGTGCCCTCTTCTGGCCTTCAGGCATATACATAGACAGAATACTGTATACATAATAAATAAATAAATAAATAAATAAATAAATAAATAAATAAATAAATAAATAAATATTTAAAATAAATAAAAACCGTATTTTAAAAGATGGTACATGAGGCCTGGCATGGTGGTGCACATCTTTAATCCTACCGTGTGGGAGGCAGAGAGAGGAGGATATCTGTGAGTTCAAAGCCAGCCTGGACTACACAGCGAGTTTCAGCCCAGCCAGGGCTGCCTAGTGAGAACCTATCTAGGCTGCCTAGTGAGAACCTATCTAAAAGGCAAAAGGACGGTACATGCTTGTAGAGATGAAGCTGATCATCCTTCATAAGAACCTTATTAGGGGAAGGTGGTGGTTGAGACGAGAATGGCCGCCAGTTGGCTCAACTGTTTGGGAAGAATTAGAAGGTGTGACCTTGTTGGAGCAGATGTGTCGCCAGGACTGGGATTTGAGATTTCAAAAGCCCACACCATTCCCAATTAGCTCTGTCTCTCTGCCTCCTATGTGTGGATAAGGATGTAGGTTCTCAGCTACTGCTCCAGCACCATGCCTGCCTGTCCCCTTCTATGTTGGTCATGACTCACCCTCTGAAACTATAAGCCCCAGTAAACTCTTCTATAAGTTTTATATTCCTTGGTCAAGGTATTTCATCAGAGCAATAGAAAAGTAACTAAGACAGAAGTGGTATCCGGGAATGGGCTATTACTGTCACAGGTCTGACCAAAAGTGTCCACGTTTGGAGTATTGTGTAAGACTTTGGGACATTGGACAAGGAAAGCAGTTGAACGCTGGAAGTAGGGCTGAATGAGTCATTTTAGTAGACACTTAGAACACAGCAGTGCTGAGAAAATGTAGGCCATGAAAGCTCAAGAGGTTTCGGAAGGGAACAACATTAGCAACTAAACTAGAGACTATGCTTGTGGTATTTTGGAAAAGAACGTGGCTACTTTCTACCTCTGTCTTAAGAATCTTCCTGAGGTTAAATTGAGGAGTTTTAGACTAATCTCATTAGAGAAGGTGATTTTAAGACAGCCTATTACTGACTAAATCACACAGTTATTAGTGATCACTCTTACGCAGATCTACAATGAAAAAGAACAATAGGAAACAGGCCTGGTTAGCATACTACAGATCTTGGGGCATTGCAGAGGTAGTACTCCCTTGGTTACATTCTACTTTGTGTGACTTTATGTCTATTCATATATTCTTTGTATCTTCAACACCTTTTTTTTGGGGGGGGGGGTTCAAGATAGGGTTTCTCTGCATAACAGCCCTAGCTGTATTGGAACTTGCTTTGTAGACCGGGCTGACCTTGAACTCACAGAGATCAGCCTGCCTCTGCCTCCTGAATACTGATTAAAGCCACACGCCACCACCATCCAGCCAACATCAATTCTTCAAGTTACTTCTATATCAATATGAATATGATCCCAAGTTGGCTGAGCTGCTCTGGAAGGATTAGGAAGTATGGCCTTGCTGGAGGAGATGTCACTGGGGATAGGACTTGAGAGTTTAAACACCCATGACATTCCCAGTTAGTGTTCTCTCTCTCTCTCTCTCTCTCTCTCTCTCTCTCTCTCTCTCTCTCTCTCTCTCTCTCTCTCTCTCTCTCTCTTTCAGATAAGGAAGCAAGCTCTCAGCTAATGCTCCAGGACCACGTGTACCTATACTCTTCCATGATAGCCACGGATTCACCTTCTGAAACCATAAGGCTCAACAAACTCTTCTATAAGCTGCCTGGGTCATGGAGTTTCATCACAGCAACAGAAAAGTAACTAAGATAAACATAGCACCATGACCGCTGGGGAGAATGCCTTCAGTTCCTTTCAGTTCTGGGGAAACAAAGGGAGTTTCTTGGGGGGCGGGGAGGGATACGATGTGACCTAGCCACAAAGGCAAGGATAAGGGTGAGCCAGAACTCAAAGTGGCCTTGGATTTTGCGTGGAGGCAGGCTTGAAGCTGCCTGGGGAAAGCAAGCAACTGTCTGGAAGAACTGCGAGGTTACAGCACAGGCTGCTTTTCAGTCCTGGGGAGAGAGCCGCAGGGGTGTGGCCTCTGGAACAGAGGCACTAGAGGACCTGAAACCTTATACACACCACTCTCTAAGAACTTACTGACAGAACAGGGTTCTCTGCTTGCCAGGGCCAAACCCCTTAACGGTACGAAGATGAGAGCACTGATAAACAGGGCCCAATCGTAGACGATAAAGCTACAGAGGTTTGCCTCTGGTTTCCATGGTAGCCCTCTGCACCATGCTTGCTGGGATGACAGACAAATGAGAAGAATGTGGGAGAGGCAGGGCAAAGCCTGACAGAAGGTGAGTCAGCCGCCAAGCGCGGTGCCAAGCATGGTGGCTCACACCTGCAGTCCTAGCCCCATGGGGGCTTATGACAACAACACCAGTTATTCACCATCTAATGTCAGGACACGTCTCTCCTGAGGATTTCATTGTTTTTAAGAGGCCACTGCCCTGACTCTGTTATGGACTTTTAGATTACAGCCATGCCTAAACTAAAAGATTAAACAGAAGCTTCTCATTCACAGTGTGAGTTAGGTACACCAGCCCCAGCAGGCACTCCTTCACAGATACACACTAAAGGAGAAACCCACCAGGGACATCTGGGAACTTCAAAGGTCGCAACATCAAAGATGTAATCACAGAGGGCAAAGATTGTGGCATGGTGCCTGAACTGCTCAGCCCAGGAGCCAGGGGTACAGGAAGACACCATCTTCACGTCCTTCCTCTACAACCAAGAATGTCATGCTCTTGGAGGACTTTGCAGAATGAATTGTGCAAACTCCAAGAAAACCAGCAGAGTGTCTGGGGAAAATCTCCTTGTCCACATTGCTAAGATGTGCCACACGAAGCTACAAATGTGCTGTCACCTTGAGAATTCTGAGCTACGCGGCCTCTCACGGTGCCACGGCCGTCCATCCATTCTGTGTCTCCTCCTCCACTTCCTCTGCCCCGCCACCCCACCCACCTCTGCCCCTCACCCCATTTCCTTCTCTGCTTCCGCCTCTGCCTTCTACTTCCTCCTCCAGCAGTACTAACAGCCTTACCGCTCAAATATACATCAGCATGGCCCACTAACAAAAGACAGACTCACCCACATTAACAGTTAAAGATCTACGGAATGTGACATTAAAGAAGCTCCAGGAGATGAGCGTGGAAAGCCGCCTAAGCCACCAGTGAACTCACCAGTTCCTGACTCTGCCTTGCAGTGAGTCACCAGGAAGCCTAATGCCAAAGCGCTGTCAACAAGCTTGAACTGTCTGAATTATGCCTGGTAAAAGCTAAATATCTGTAGAGACAACTCAGAGAGTTGGCTGAGGAGGTGGATTTGGAGAGAAGCCTCGGTCCTTAAGAGCAGAAGACCCGAGTTTGGTTTCTAGTACTAGTATTCAGGTCCATCAGTTCACAACTGCCTACAACTCCAACGCTGGGGAGCTTGAAACCTCTGGCCTACTTGGCCATGTGCACGTTATCCACACACATACAGACAATTTAAAATAATTTAATTTTTAAAAGGGGGGGGGAGAGCTGGGGGAGAACTCTTCTCACCAATAAAGAAAACACAGAAACTGCAAGTGAGTTTCTCGCAGGCTCATTCTAGAAGCCCAAATGAAAGTCTGTCACTTTAAAAAAAAAAATTAGTCTATTTACTTATTTGTGGGAATTAGGCATGCACCACAGAGCACACATGGGGGTCAAAGAACAACCTGGGGGAGTCGGTTCTCTTCTTCAGCTGTGTGCATCTTAGGAACTGAACTCAAGTTGCCAGGCTTGGTAGAAAGTGCCTACCCACTGAACCATCCCCCAACCCTATCCCTGCCACTTTCTACAAGCACCTTTGAGAGTAAAGCTGAAGTCAGCTCTGCCTAACATCCTGAGGTGACCCATGTACTATACAGACAAAATCACCAAGTCTTTCTTAACGTGGCCGTGTTGTCTTCGTCATGACTATGAAGCCAGCACCGTGAGGACGATGCTACCAGGTTTGACGGTCAACTTGAGATGGAATCTAGCTTCCTAGAATCACGGCTGCGATAGTTTTTGTTTGCCTCTTCCCAGCTAGGTGGAGTCCTGCCTTAAGGCACCCTTCCCTTTATCCCAGTGCTGGCCTGGCCTCCTCATCTCTTTCAACACAAGCCTTGGTCGCGGCATTAAATTTCCTGGTGCTCTTTTCCTTTTGAAACTACATTTTATATTTCTTTCTGCTCTGCTTGCTCTTTTACACTTGTGTAAGCGTGATCACTAATAACCATGTGATGCAGTCAGTATTTCAGAAGGCTGTGAAATATTAGCTGGCAAAGAAATTAGTCCATTACTTTTAACTGGGCCTCAGGCAGGTTCATAGGACAAAGGGAGAAAGCAGCGACATTTTTTTTTTTTTTTTGCCAAACTATCACAAGAATGGTCTCTAGACCAGTTTCTGATATTGATCCTCTCTAAAACCTCTAGCTGGACCTCCACAGTTCACATTGCTCTCAGCACTGCTGCCTCCCAAGAGCCTACAAGGAGGGCCCATTCTGCTCTGCTTACAACATTCAGCCACTTTTCTAGGCCAAGTCCCAAAGTCTTCCACAATCTTCAAAAAAAAAAAAAAACCCGAAATGGTAAGGTCTATCACAACAATAGCCCATTCCTTGGTCCCAGCTTCTGCCTTCACTACCTTTATATTGCTGTCATAAAACACCATGACCACGACTACTTACAGAAGGAGGGGGATATTTAGGCCTTGCAGTTCCAGAGGGACAAGAGCTCATCACCATAAGAAGGACCTGTGGCAGCAAGCACCAGGCACGGCAGCCGAGAGCACACATCTCAAACCATAAGCCGGAAACTAAGAGCTGTCTGGAAACGGTTCAAGGCTTTCGAAACCTCAAAGTTTGCCCTCCGTGATGCACCTCCCCTAGCAGGGCCACACCCCTCAGCCTCCCCAAACATTGCCACCACCTGAGGATCAAGTATTTGAATGTCCAAGAATATCGGGGACATGGCATTCCAACGACCACAACTACGTATGAACACACTGACGCGTTTCTAGTCGTACTTTATGCGACAGTATGTGCTGCCACCCGAGGCTGTCCTCTGACGTCCCCTCATGAACTGTGACACACAGTCATCCACACACACAAATACGGCACATGCGCACAAAATAAATAAAATGGAATTTTTTAAAATTAAAATTACTCTAGCACCTCGAAGACTATTAAAGAAAAAAAATAAGCAAAAGTCAGAGTGGCAGACTCATCTGGGGTCTCCAGGAGAAAGAGAAGTTCATTTAACTTCAAACTGAAACATAGGAATCCCCCCTGCCCCCCACCGTAGGCAGAGACCAGGAGCAGCAGGCAGCACAAGTTACCTGCATATGGGTACTGGTATGGCACAGCGTATGCCTGCCCGTTGGCAGCATAGACAACTTGAGTTCCTGCTGGGTATGCGCCACTGTATGGACCATAGCCATAGACCTGAAAAAAAGAGAAAGCCCTGTGAGAAATACAATTTTGAGGGTTTTGAGGGGCTGGTGATATGGCTCAGTGGGTAAAGGGACTTGTCACCTGGCCCGGTGACATGCATCCCATCCTGAAACTCACATCATGGAAGGAATGAACAAGTCCTAAAACTCACTCTCTGACCAGGAGCAGGGGTGTGTGGGGATGGAGAGGGGTGGCACACTTGGGAAGTATTGGGGGGAGGAATGAAGGGAGAACAATGATGTGATTTTATTTTAATTAACATACATGCATGCATACATACATATATACATACATACATACATGGGTGTCTGCTGACCTCTACAGGCATACTATGGCATGTCTAGATTGGATAATGGAGAAGCTATTAACTCAGAAATCCCAATGAGTATAGACAAAAAAGACCTCAGAAGATGTGCGTTTTCTCTGCCCAAAGAAGCAAAGAAGGGATGGCCTAGCAAGAGGCAATATTTGCAGACAGTAGCTCACTCTTCCACGCTAAGCAAACACATACAAACCACCTGCAGGAGACCCTACTCCTACCACCAAAGGTGCAGAGTTCAGCTCTCAGCATCTACATCAGGAGGCTCACAACCACCTATAACTCTGGCTCTGGAGGACATGATGCCTCTGGCCTCTGGGGGCACCTGCACTTATGTGCACATTGCATCCACAGACACACATGCACATAATTAAATAAAATAAATACTTAGGGGGAGAAAAAAAGAAGTCAAGTAATTAGTTATATGGCATCGGCAGGTAAAAGCACCTGCCACCAAAGCCTGCGAACATGAGTTCAAGTCCTAGGATCCACATGGTGTGAGGTAAGAACTGACTCCCACAGCCTGACCAATCCAACACACAAATAAACACATATCAGATACATACATAAATATACATATATATATATATATATATCCTTTAATTAATAAATAAATCTATAAACCGTGGGTGAGGTAGCTCAGTGGAAAAGAACTGGCCTAGCATGTGTGAAGCCTTGAGCTTAATCTCCATCACTCACATAAAGAAAAAGAAAAATAAACCTTTACGAACAAAATATCTAAACATGAAAATATATATATATAAACACTAGACTTTTTTGTTTCTTTTGAGGCAGAATCTCTAGCTTAAGCTGACCTCCTCTACAGCCAAGAATAACCTAGATCTCCTGAGTGTTCCACCTCCATCACCCAAGCTCTGAGAGTCCAAGAATGACCTAGATCTCCTGAGTGTTCCACCTTCATCACCCAAGCGCCGAGAGTCCAGGTGTTGCCACCCCCAGTTTATGCGGTGCTGGGGACTGAACCGGGGCCTCCAGTTTGTGAGACAAACGCTCTATCAACCGAGCTACACCACTAGCTCAATAGTTGCTGTTTCACTGAAGTAAAGAGGATGAGGGATATTCTGTGATAACCAGGAAAGATTCTAAGTGTATTTCTAACTTCCCGATACTGACTCAAGATTAAGAATAAAACCACAACCAAAAAACAAAAGAAAAGACAAACAGAAATGGCAGAGCAACAGAGCCCCAGCTTTCCCCACTTGCCCGATCTCTACTCAGATCTGCTCCCTACCTCAGGGGTTGGCGCAGCATAGGCAGCATAGGCGGGCGGTGAAGCGGCCACGGCAGTCTCTTCAGACAGGATTGTCGAGCCAACGTACGCCTGTGTGAGACAAGGGGGCTAGGACATTTACTCAGCAAACGAAAGATCAACAGGCCTCAGCTCTCTGAGAAGGACGGGCCTCTCCTGCTGATCCAGGGGGGGCCTCCAGCCTCACTACAACACCCTCTGAGTGTAGCAGCAAGTTGGAGGGTTCTGGCTCAGCCCTCCAGTCAGAGTGGAGCAAATACTCCTGGCCTGGGAAGATGCTAGAGGCTGCACCGTTGCCCAACGCTTAGACCAAGAGTCACCTCTCTCCATTGGATCACATCTGAAGGGCTCCCGGAGCATGCTCTTTCTGTAATTCAAGAACTACGCTCCAGGGGAAAAGGAAAAACAGTAGCTCTTTTTAAAAATCCACACAAAGAATTGTGCTGGGTGGGATTTTGCTGACTATATTAATTCTAATACAGTCGTCAATACTAATTTCATGAGCAGGGGCTGTGCATGAAAGATAGACAACTGGAGTCTGGAGTGAGCTTGGAGGAACAGGATCTGGCTGAGAGGAGCAGAGGACTGGGGTTTTGACTTCATTTCCACCTGCACAAATTCTTCTGTAAGCCCAATCTACTTTACCCTTTTCTCCCTACAAAGATACTGCAAAAAAGTAGAGCCCCATCTAAGAATGAACACGTTGACCACAAAGGTTCTGCCGGGGTTACAACAGGGTTTATGGTTTCTGTATCTCCTAAGGTGAGAAATAAAATTAGGGACAAAAACAAGAAGGTTTTGGTTTCTTAAGAGGCTGCAATCTTATGGATAAAGTGGTCACCGTGGTTCTTTTTGAAGCTTTACTTGAAGATACAGCAGAATTCAAGGTGATGCAAACCCGGTGAAAGGTGACGGACAGCAGGAATCACTGGGACTGACACCCCTGGGGAGGAGGGTGTAGTCTTAGCTACTGTCTCATTACTCCGACAAAATAACCAAATGAGAACAATCCAGGGGAGGGAGAGTTAGTTCTGGATTACAGTTCTAGAGGGAGACAGTCCATCTCGGTCGGGAGGGCACAGCAGCAGGCAGGGGGCAGCTGCTCACAGTGTATCCTGGATCAGTACTGAATAGGAAGTCAAGACAGGCTCAAGGCCCGCCCCAGGGACCCCCACTGGCTCCACATCCTAAGGTTCTGTAACTTTCCCACACTGCTCCACCATCTGGGAAACAAGTGTTCAAACAAGTGAGTCTATGGGGGATGTCTCATATTCAGATCTCAACAGGGACCTCCTACCGTAATCTGGCATGAGCACTGTCAGCAAGAGCCACCCTGCTCTGTCCAGCTCCAGGAGCAGTGCATGGTCAGGAGACTGCCCCCCTCTCTCTTCCACTTCCTTCTCTCCACCTCCCATTCTCCAGTTTGCTACACAGAACCAGGATGTGCAAACAGGACAGGAACCACCACGGGCAACTTACTGTGTTCGTTCTGGAATCCTGCAGTGTAAACTTCCAAGCCCTGGAGAAAAGAGAAAACAAAACAAACCCAACATTCCAGTGATTCTTAAATCCGGCTAGCATCAGTAGTCCTGGAAAGGCTTGATTAAAGAGAGACCTGTAGCCTGTAATCCCAGCACTTGGGAGACTTAAACACCATGGCTACCATGAGCTGGAGGCAAACCTGTGCTGTAGATGAAGACCTTGCCTTCTACCACCCCAACCACATCAGAATAAACAGAACAAAACTTCAGGCCTTACCCCAAGACCCACCAAATCATCTTTTTCTCAAGACATGAACTAAGAAAAGATGTATATTTAAAGAACCGGTTTATAGTCTATACTGTTTAAACATAATATACTTTAGATTTTACGTTTAATATTTTCTTCCCTTTAATACCTGTAAAATGTGCTGTAAACCTTCTCATCAGCAGCCAGCACTGGCTCGAAACCTACTGTGTAACCCAGGCTGACTCCAAATTCAATATCCTCCCATCTCAGCCTGCAGAGTACGGCCATTCGGCTGTATGCCAACACACTTAGCCTCTAATTCATTTTTAATAACTATTCCACGTTCCATGATATGAAGCGATTTCAATTGTCTCGGTTAGAGTTACTATCGCTGTGATGAAAGTCCACGACCAAAAGCAACTTGGGGAGGAAAGGGTTCATTTCCATAAAGAGTTCAGCATCAAAAATAGGCAGGGCAAAACTCAAACAGGGCAGGAACCTGGAGACAGGAACTGAGACAGAGACCATGGAGACTGTTGCCCTTCTCAAGGGAGCCTCCCTCCCCTCCGGTGTCAGGCATGTGGCAGGCGTGTGTCAAGCCGTCATAAAACCAGCCAGCATGCCTGCAACACTTTTACCAACCAAAAGAATGCTTGCTCTCTGTTACCTTGGTGCCCCAGTTCTGTTTGTGAACTCGTGATCCTTCCACCCCTACCTCCCAAGTGCTGGGATGGCAGATGTACCCCAGCATGCCCTGCTTCCCTTGTAGCTCCTGCAAATATTTCTAGAGGATGAACCCTAATGAAGGGCTCAGCCAGAGAACGTATCCATCGTATAAACAGATGGTAAATAAATAAAAGCTTTCGCTTCACTCGACAGTTGGAGAAGACAACCCACGTTTATTTCCCCATCTTTCCTCAGAGGTCTCTGTAGGGGATTGAATTACATGCCTTCAAAAGACACGCTCAATTCATGGTCCTAGTACCAATGGGTGTGATGCACCAGGACATAGGGTCTTTACACATGAAATCAAATGAAAATGGGGTCAAACTTTAAGGTCCTCAGTCCAACATGACTGACGTGGTGCAGATCCAGCAGGAGAAGGCTATGCAACAACGAAGGGTCGGAACACACGCACACAAACACACACACACATTTTAATTTTAGTAAAAATTTAAAAATAGATCCAAAGAAAGTTTATCCAGGCATTGTGGCACATACCTTTAATACCAACAATAGGGAAACAGAGGTAAATGGATCTCTGTTGAGTGTGAGGTCTATAAAGAGAGTTCTAAGCCAGCCAGGGCTACATTATCAATCAGTCCCCCCCCCCACCCCATCTCTTGTACACACATAAGACCAGTGTGAGTCTATCAATAAAAAGCACAAAGTGGCTGCTGACAGGTTTTGCCATTCACTCTGGGATCCTGCGTGTGCTACCGTTCTATTGTTGCGAAGAGATACCATGACGATGGCAACTATTATTTTTTTTTTTAAAAAAAAAGTACTTAATTGGGGGCTTGCTTATAGTTTCAGAGGTTTAGTCCATTATCATCACGGCAGGGAAGCATGGCAGCATGCAAACAGCACTGGGGAGTACCAGAGAGCCTCATCCGGATCCACAGGCAGGGAGACTCTGGGCTAGGCAGGGTTTTTGAAAGCTTGAAGCTCACCCCCAGTGCTGCACTTTCAACAAGGCCACACCTCCTAATCATTTTCAAACAGTGCCACTCCCTGATGGCTGAGCGTTCAAATACGGGAGCTTATGGTGGCCATTCTTATGCAAACCACAACACTGCTTGATTAAGAGAGAAAGAACTTAGAATAAAGGGGACTCATTGCCCTTGAGAGTACAGGGACCTGAGTTTGAATCCCCAGAACTCATAAAAAAAATCCAGATGTGTAACATTAAGATGCATAACTCAGCACTCCTACAGAGAAATGAGGAGAGACAGGAGACTCTCAGGGAGTTCACAGGAAAATGAAAACCCAACAAGGCCATCTCAAAAACAATGTGACAAATGAGGATCCATACTGATATTGTCTTCTGACCTCCACCCTGGCCATGGCACACGTGTGTCTTTCCATATACACACAGCCATGCATACGCATGTACACACACACAGACATACAAACCCAAGAAAGAAATCAGACCCAAGGAAGGCCCCTGCCGTTTTTTCTCTCCTTCGGTCTCAGCCTGGAGGGAAACTCTACTCCCATTCTTTTCCCTTCCTGACAAGTGGAAATCAGAGCAGAAAATACTGTCAATTAAAGAATCTCATAATGAAATCAAAACTCACAGGCAATCGTCTGTGCTCTCGGCACAGAGACTGATGGTTTTGCCGTCTCGGCAGACGATCTGCAGCAGACAGTCTCTGGGCTTCCCATCTGGAGGCTGGATGTCTAGGAGAAACAAGCAGAATGAAGGACCACGCCGCAGCTTGTCTTTTTGTTTTTGTTTTTCTTTCCCTCCTCACTCATTCTTAGAGATAACAACCCACGGAAGTGAAGAACAAGATGGTGCATCACTACGTGGGGAAAACCAGGGGCCTAACTAAGGAGCAAGAGAGAAACAATCTAGCTAGCTGGCAAGGAAGACGCCATTTGTTCCCCGTAAAGTGAGCATAAAGGAAGGATGACTGAGCCCCGCACCAATGTACTTCAGCATGGTTTCAAGAAACTGAGTAGACTACCACATATATGCAGTGTCTACATCAGAAAACCAGCATGACTTAAGAGCGTACCACCTTTCCTGGCGTTACTAGCAATCTGGCCCTTCTCCAAAGATGAAGAGAAGCAGGCAAGGCCTAACTCCAATGGGGGGGGGGTCCATCTATCATGGTGCTGATGATGTGTGTGCCCAAGCCACACTATGGTTGCCCGGCCAGCGCCCAGTTTGATACTGGCAGCAGGCTGTCAGGAAAGAAGGCATGGCAGTTCCGCGCACTGCTTACCCCGACACTCATGTCCCATGCGGATATTGATGCAGTCCACCGGCATATGCACCTTATCCTCTACACTCTGCCGAGTCTGGTCATCATAGTAGATCAGGTGACCGTCAGACCACAGGTCAAACCAATTCTTCTTCCAGCGCTTCAGAATAGTACCTGAGGGGTAGAGGGATAGGGAAAGTCATCTTTGAGCTAAAACAATAAAGGTGTGGCGGAAACTGGCCACCCACAGAAAACTGACAGACACAGGCACGGCCTTGCCACTCCCACTTTAACAGTGCAAGCACAGGGGGCTGGATAAATGGCTCAGCGGTTAAGAGCACTGGCTGCTCTTCCAGAGGTCCTGAGTTCAATTCCAAGCACCCACATGGTGGCTCACAACCATCTGTAATGAGATCTGGCACCCTCTTCTGACCTGCAGGCATACATGCAGACAGAACACTGTATACATAATAAATAAATAAATAAATCTTAAAAAAAAAAGCAGTGCAAGCACAGGAAGGCTACTAAGCAAAGCACAAGTAGTGAAATAAACAAGAAATTGAGACTGCACCCCTCTATGGGAATGTCAAGGAAGAGCTGACAGGGTACATGTAAATGCCAAAGGATGGAGAAGAGATCTGTGGAACACTGCCATTTGGATACTGACAGACACTGAGAAGATACAGCAGGTGACAACCAGTATCCAACAGGCTGACCCACCAGATGAATAATTCTCTGATGGGGAGCCCCACTTGGAAAGGTCATGGGGTCCCTGAATGTAAATGACTCTCTATCATTTTTCTCATATGCCACTAAAAACAGCTATGGGTATTTTTTCTACTGCTTGCATGTTTATCTCTTGAAAATGTTCCATCTGCTGGCACACATATAGGTATGGATGGTCAAGAAGATGATTTTTGCTTTATAATTCTGATGAATAGAAATAATACTAGAATATTATTCATTACTCAGACTGACATAGAAAAGTATAGTACTCTCAGTCACAAAGACAACTAATTTTAGACTTTATAGCAAATTGAAAGCAAACTGGTTGCCCCTAGAGATGAAAATACAAGGTCAATTTCCCAGGTATTTATTGCTGATTCATGGTCAGCGCACGAAGCAACTTTAGTAGACATAACTCTCTCAGCAATGAACTTTCTGCACGCACTCCCCAACCACAAGTTCAGTCAATTAACTGTTTAGTGTTTAAGTCCTGAATTTCAATGTCACTTCCTGCCTGGGAACCCTGACCACTTACAGCTATGTGCTTACTTTGCTCACTGGCCGGACAGCACAAGCTTCCTAGACTGAGAGAAACTGTGTCAGCAGTATGGTTCAGTTTCTTGTTGTTTATTCAAGAAGAGCTACGTGACCCTGAAGACGTGATTCATATTTGTCCAGAAGCTTTGGCTATGAGGGGAGCTGTGTGATGGGGAGAGAGGTGGTGTCAGAGAAGCGGGAAGAGATGCAGCTGAGTGGGTAGAAGGTTTGCAGGAGAGATGCATGTAAAGGAAGCATATGTGAGCTGTGTAAAGAGTTGTAACTGCGTGGAGAGATGTATGGCTGTGCAGGAGAGAGACATGTGTATGTAAAGAGAGATATGTAATTGTATGTAAAGAGATGTAACTGTGTAGAGAGACTGTCTGGAAAGAGAGATTATTCAAGATGAAGTAAGGTGGTTACCATCAGGAAAGCTTGTGTTTGTTCCTTTTTTTTCTTAAGCTACCATCAGAAAGCATGTGTTTCTCTCTTTACCCTCAGAAAGAAAAGTCTAGCCCAAAGACAGAGAAGAAATATTTTTAAGTTACTCAGTGCTCTGAGAGGCATTCTTTTCGCAACCCTGGGTGCAGTCCTGGGAGCTGGCCTCCCAGGCTGTGACAGTAAACAACACAGCCATTGTACTCATGAACACAGCAGCTGTGCATACCTGCACAAGGCCCACCCAAGACTGGGCCTTTCAACATTCCATCATGGATGGGAAGAACATGTAAGAATGATAATAATAACTTTAAAAAAAAAGGCTCACCTTCCAAGAGCATGGTGATGTTTAAGGAGAAAACCAGAGGCCAGCCAAAGAACTGGCAAAAGACTTTTCCTTGGGTCTGAGCAAAGAGGCCCATGTCCCCCATTCACAGGAGGTTGGGGGCACAAAACTCAAGAGAAGGCAGCCCTCTGGGACTGAGGCCACCCTCTGAAATATCAGTCAATCGGCATTATTCTATTCACCTTGTGTAGGCTAAGGCTACCCGCAGACCTGGGGAACACAGCACTGCTCCAGGTCTGGGAAGGGGTAACTGGCTCTCCCTGCCTGACAGCAGGTCAGAGTGGCAGCCTAGGAGAGCAGCTGGATGGAAGAACACATCCACAGCTGCCAGATCTAGGAGACTGGACCTCGAGCCCAAAGAACAGAGTTTCCTCTGGAAACAGAAGGCCAGTGGCCCACCAAGACACGTCTCCCTACTGATCCTTCTGAGGCCCCACAGAGGACAGGCTATCCCACACACAGAGGCCAGAGGCAGGGAGCCCAGGCGTGGTCAGACTCAGCAGCCTCAAGTCGGCCCTTAATAACAAAGAGCACGACTGAGGAAGGGAAAGGGAAAGGAGCGGGGACTTGCGCACTTTCCAGTTCCTATCAACTCTGGATTTCCACAAACAGTTCACGGAGCTCCAAGAATTCCCAGAGGAGATGCAAGACAACAGCGCTGACCAGGTGTGACTGTTTACAAACATGATCTGCTTCAGCAGACTCAAGCGTCTACTCACTCTGCCGCAGCAACCATCCGCTCTTCACAAACGCCATCCCGTCAGCTGCAGGAGAAAGAGCAGACAGGTTCAGAAGACATCACCCTAATCCAGGGCTTTCTGCTAAGCCAAAGGGGAGGTTTGCATTTTAAACTGGCTTGAATTAGGTTCCCAGTGACTAACAGCATGAACATTCTCCCAATAAAATTTCCAACAGTTACTGATTGAAATCAGTAAATTATCTCAGAGCACCAAATGTGTTCCCAGTCTCATCCTAGACACCATAAAGACTAACTAAGAATGATGTGTTTGCTTCATTTACTTTCTAGGTAAGCATTCATGCTATAGAACCACTCATCGAGTGCTGGGAGGGAAAGGCAGAAGCCTAGTACCACCAGAGGGGAGCCAAGTCTCCTGGAAAAAGACGTCACTCAGCTCTGGCAACTTGTGAGACCACCTTACAGGAGAGACAGTCAACCAATAACGAGCCAGTGATGCACTCCTTCCAGAACTACTTAGTTACGTATACTTCCTAACCTTCTATTTTAACCTAAACCTTGGGGCTGGACAGATGGCTCCGCAGGGCCCAGGTTCAACTCTCAACACCCACATGGGGGCTCACAACACATCCAATCACAGGGCACCCAACACCTTCTGGCTTCTGAAGGCACTATATACATGTAATACAGACGTACACAAAACAACCCTACATGGGAAACATAGGTAAATAAATAGAAAAATAAATAAATCTTAACCTCGTATCAGACCCTGAAAGGCAGACATGGTGGAAAGGGGTGTGCGGCTTTTTCATTATCACTTGTCTGTCTGATTGGTCTGGTAGGGATCAGTGGTTGTCTGGCTTGTTAGTGCTGCCAAGGCCCAGGCTCTCCCCATAAAAACACAGCAGCATCACTGTCAACGAAATAGCACACACTGTATCCCAAAAGTCAAAAACAGAATGTTCTAAAATCAAGAACATTCAGAGCTCTGGGTTAAAATAACCACAAGCAAAAAGGCAATAGGCCTGGGCTACAGCTCAGTGGCACAGCACTTGAATGGAACCTGTGTGCCTTGGGTGCCACCCCTCAGCACCAGAAAAAAGGGGGAAGCTGAAAGCAGAGCAAGAAAGGGACGGAGGAAAGAAATCAGAGAGGGAGGGGAGGGGAAAAAGAGGAAGACGAGGTGGTGGTGGTGGTATCTTTCTCTCAGAAAGAAAAAGGAGGGGCTAGAGAGATGATTAAGGAACTCTGCAGCCAAGCTTGATGACTTGAGTTCAATCCCCATCCCCAGGACCTAAAGTGGTGGGGAGGAGAGAAGCGACTCCCTCCAGTTGTAATCTGGTTTTTATGTATAACATGTATGTGCCTCCGGAGCGCTGGGGTTAAAGGTGTGTCCCGCCACTGCCCAGCTTAGATAAACATTTTAAGAGGAAAAAAAAATCTGCTAGGAACTAAGGTTACAACCCAGCCACAGCATAGCATGGCATAGAGGAGGGCTCTGGGCTCAACCTTCAGAATAATAAATAAATCGCCTGTTTAGGTGATTTTGAAAACAAACCACAGAGAAAGAGCAAAGGAAACGCATGAGATATTTTCCAGAACAAGATGATTCTAGTTTCCTCAAAGAATTTTTCAAAGCTCCTTGGGGGCTGGAGGGCGGTACCGCAAGCAGACGAGAGAGAAGGCAAGCACAGCAGTCAGTCGACAGCACACACTGCTCTTGCAGAGTTCAGTTCCCAGCAGCAACAGCAGCTGGCTCACAACCACGTCCAACTTCAGTTCCAGGGGATCCTATGCCCTCCTCTGAATTCATCGACACTGTCACTCAGGCATGCTTGGCTGCTGTTGTTTAAGCTCCTCAAACTAGTTGGGCTTGGTGGTATGTGCCTTTAATCCTAGGGTTCTAGGGCCTAGAGGCAGGTGGATCTCTAGAAGCTTGAGGACTGCGTTATCTACATAGTGAATTCCAGGCCAGCCAGGGCTATGCAGTGAGAAACTGTTACAAAGACAGACAGACAGACAGACAGAAATAGAAGTAGATACTATATCAAAAGGGCAGCTTAAAAGAGTGAAAATGGGCACTTGAGACCCAGGGAAAATGAATCCATATCCTGGGGCCATGGTCGTCACTCACATTTGTCTACGAACAAACCACCACATTCCCCTTGAGGCCAGAGCTAGGTTTAACACTGACACATCAAAACTACCTTCACATAGACTGTCTCAGGGTTTCTAGTGTTCTGATAAAGCACCACGACCGCAAAAACTTGGGGAGGAAAGGGTTATTTTGCTCAGTGTTCCACACCATATTCTATCATCAAAGGAAGGAAGAAGTTTCTTCAGGGACTCTGACCTTGCCACATGATGCCAAGCTTCAATTTTGTGGTTCCTTCCATCCCGGCACTTTTACTGAGACCGAGACTGTACCTTTACTAATGGCCTTCACTTACTTCTCAACCAAAACAGGAACTCAGGGCAGAAACCAGGGCAGAGACAATGGAGAAACAAATGATGCTTATCATCTTGCTCCTTGGTGGCCTGCTGGTCTGCTGCCTCATACAACCCAGGACTGCCTGCCCAGTACCACCCACATCAATCATTAAGTAAGAAAATTCCCTTCCGGTTACTTAGACTCTAATGGCATTTTCTCAGTTGAGGTTCCTCTTCCCAGGTAACTCTAACTTGTGACAAGCTGACAAAAACCAAACCAACTTGACACACAAATATAACACTATGAAACAATAACCCTTCCTTTTTTGTTTATCCCCAAAGTCTCGTGTTAATGCCAACCGCACAATATAAAACATTTAAATTTTTTAAAGTCCCATTGTTACTAAAAATTCAACAAATTAAAAGTCCAAAGTTTCTTAAAATATTCAAAGTCTCTCTAAAAATCAACTCTCCCTAATATTCGAAAGTCTCTTAACTATGGGCTCCTGGCGAGTCTCAACTTATGTATGGATCCTGTAATAGGACATATCATGGCATCTATAACACATAATAGTGACACGCAGGGGTAAACTACAGAGCATGTGGCACTCAGCATGCCAAGCAAAGAAAGAGAAGCATTTCTGTCCTTTCAGAGACTGGTTGGGTCATTTATCCTGGGAGTACTCTCCCCACCGCCAGGGTGAAGTATATTAGCTATTACTCTCATCGCCGTAACAAGATAACAGACAAGAGCGATTTAAGGAGGGAAGGGTTTATTTCAGATTACAGGCTGAGGGGATAGAGTCCATCGTGACAGGGAAGTCATAGCAGTGGGGACATGCAGCATCTGGTCACACGGCATCCGTCATCAGGAATCAAACAGGTGGATGCTGATGCTCAGCTCAGTGTCTTTTTACTCAGTCCAGAACCACAGCCCATGGTTGGGGGGGGGGGCATCCACATTTAGAGTGGATTTTCCACCACCATTAACCCAATCTAGAAACACCCTCCCAGGCTAACTCAGAGTTCTGTCTCCTAAATGATGCGAGATCTTGTCAAGTTGACAGTCAGTATTAATCTTTGAAACTGACTCTCCTGGTATTTTTAACTTGCTGCTAAATAGCTACCTTGCATTGAGTTTTTTCTGTCAGGCACCATGGCAAACACTTGTATGTTATTTCAGCCATGTTTTCCATAGTCTTGTCAAGTAAATGGTCTATTTTCATTTTACAGATGAAAAAGCAAACAAAATTAGCTGCCCAATGTGACAAATTAAGATGGGATTTGAACACAAGTCTTCTGGGTCCACAGTCTATGCTTAGAAACATTAGTCTTTATGAATCTTAAAAATATATGATCATAATAGTGTTTCCTGACTTTCATTTGCTATAATACAGTCACTAAAATTCCTCCCTCCAATTTGAAAGCAATGAGAATTATTAGAAAATAAAGTAGGTAGATTCATCAAGTTTGTTTCTGTTGTTGTTTTGGTGTATATTGTTTTTGTTCTGCCAACTTGACACAAACTAGAGTTACCTGGGAAGAGGGGCCTCAAGTGAGAAAAAGTCACCAACAGATTGCCTAGAGGCAAGTCAGTAGGGCATCTTCTCAATGAATAATTGGTGTGAGAGGGCCCAGACCACGGTGGGTGTGGCTATCCCTGAGCAGATGGTCCTGGGTTGTTCAAGAAATACAACCTAATAACATCTTTCCTCTCTCAGTTTGTACTATGTAGTTTTGGGTAGTTGCTGACACTAATCAAGTAATTCTTTATTTTCTTTGGCATCCACTAATGCAGAAGAAAGGCTGGAAAAAAGAAAGAAGCCACATATGAATCCGAGCTAAAAGCACAGCAAGTTTTCAGGAGTTAAGGAGAACCTGCCTCCCATCCACCCACTCACCCCATCTCCAGCTAGTGCTACAGGAGCACACTTCCGTGTGGCCGCTCTGACAGGACAGGGGATGGAACAAATCCATCAAAGGCTGTGCTGTTTTTATAGGATGCGCAAAAAAACAAAAGCTTTCTATTTCACAAAAGATTAAGAGGGTTCATAACACTGTCTCTCAGATAAAAACAAAACACTTGGGGAGTTTCTTCAGCTCTGCCCTGGTCTTCTTGCCTCCTAGCTCCTGAGCCCTGCAGGCCTCAGGGAAACTTTTTCTTTACCCATCTCCCCAGCCTAACTGCTTATGTTGCAAATGGTATATACAGCTTTATGCTGGAAAGTTCCTTACAGGAATGAAGCCATATTAAGCATTACCTAAGCGCACAGCAGCAGGAGTCCACCACCATATGATACAGTATTCACAGATATGACTTATTACTAACAATAGGGAATGACAAGGGGCAGGAAGGGCATATAAGAGCACTTTTAACCTCTATATTTTAAGGACACGTGTGTAACATGTGTTGTTGAAAGGAATCTGTTCATGGTTGGCTGTTCTGAGTTAACCCCTGACCCAGGTGGCACAGGGAGGAACACAGGACTCAGCATCTTTAGGAATGCCTAAACCCAGTTAAACGGAGACTGTAATGGAGAAGAGCAGACAAGAAGGAGGAATGCACAGACGCCATAAACTTCAGGGACTAGGCTGACCTCCTGACCAGAGAGCCCGAGACTGTGTCTGGAATGGCGGACTGCTTGTCTGTCCTGCCCCCCCCCCGCCCCGGGCTATATCACCTGCTGGCTGCAGCTGACTCATTAGAAGGTGTTCAGGGTATAAACCTCTCAGATCACTGGCTCTCTGCCAAAACCACAGCTTACAGGCTCAGTTTCCAGAGACAGAGAAATAAGAGAATAGAAAGGGGTTGGGGCAGACAGACAGACAGAGAGACAGACATGGTGAGAGAGTGAGAGAGATTGACTTCATATACTCAGTCTTTATTATCAGAGAAATTACTTACAAAGGAGAGCTAACACCCTTAAGTTACCAAACACCTACTGTGTGTCTGACAGGAAAACACCCTAAGAGAATTTTGATGTCTGTCCTGAGGAAGATCCGTGGGAAATCTTTCACACTCAAAATAAACATCACAGACACTAGAGAAACCCAGACAAGCACCTGCCTGGCTAGAGGGTCCCTTCCCAAGCCTCCTGTCTTAACCATAGCCCACTGACCACCCAGAGTCCTGGGCCCAGGAAACACTCCAAACACCCTAAGGAAGAAGCCTGCAGCAGCACTCCCAGTTACCTGCCCTTCTTCACTCGAGAGGCAAGCCCACAGCACAGGCTGGAGGACACACAGCCATGTTTGGTCAATGATTCCTTCAGCAAACACTCATCACCCTAAGAAAGCAGGCAATAAATCCCAGTTGCCAACCTACCATTTCCTGTAAAGTGGGACAAGTCACTTCCTGGACTGGTTGCCTCTGAGATCACAAGAGAAAAGCGTTCCTATTTTAGTAAAATAGAACACACACACACACACACACACACACACACACACACACACGGCTTCTTGGAAGGAATTGATCAGTGTGTTCTGAATCAGCCAGGCAGTCTCTAAACTCTGTGACCTCTCCACCTACTCTAAAACACTGGGGATTATTCCACTCCTTTATGAACTGAGAGCTACAACGAACAATTTCTGCTTACCCCAAATAAAAATGTCTGACCTCCCAAGGTCTAGATCTAGCTGTACAAACACTTGTACAATCAAACTCCTAAAACTAAAGACGGTCTAAGACCACAGACCATGAAAGCGCAGGGAACGGGAGGGCCCACCAGAGCTGCTCGACGGTGACCCGAGGATAATCCAAGGGTCTTCGTGAGGCAGCGGCGGTCCCTTGCGCGGCCACAGGAATTATTAAAAGGGGCCAGAGAGGTCCCATCCTCAGCAGAGCGCCCCCCCCCCATCTCACCCGCCATGGTGGAGAAGGGGGGAGGAATGTTAGGACTAAGCGGCTCTACGGAAGATACCATTAGGATAGGGAACACTGGGGAAGGGATGCGCTCAGTTGGAGAGGATACAATCAGGTTGTGGGTCTTTGGGGAACCCTGAAAGGTCCCTTGGGGTAAGGGGAGGGGCACGAGACTGGACCAGACGTGGGACAGGGAAGGATAAGATTATGGTGGGAAACACTGGGGAAGCCCGCAGGGACCCAGGAAAAGAGGGAGGGGTGCTAGGCTAGGCAAAATCATTAAGAGAGGCTATGCAAGAAAGACACAGATCATCAGGACGTAGACAATGAACGAGGAAGGGGGAAGCAACGGAGACTTGGAAGGGGGGAATACAACCAGGATGGGGAACACGGAAAGAGACAGGAAGGGGAGGGAGATACAATAAGGATGGGGGAAGGGGAAGGAGGTAAGAGATGGAGGGAAAACAAGCAAGATTCTGGACACTTTGGGATGTAAAGAGGAGGCAGTGGCTGAGGTAGTACAATCAGGATAAGGACACTGGAGGGGAGGCAGGAGCTGGGGGAGGGCGCTTACAATAAGGAAGGCGACTTTTTGGAAGAGGGAAGGTTAGAATAGAGAAAGGGAAGAGAGCAAGAACAAGGGGAAGCTTCGGAGACGGGAGAAGGAACGGGGGCTGAGAGGGGTCGCCGAAGAAGAGAGGACTTGAGGCTGAGGAAGTGGGCGCGGCCAGCAAGGTTGGCGTCCCCCAGAGACAAGCTTGGAGGGGGGGGTTGTAGCAAAGCGGGTTACCCCGGGTGGGCGTGGAGCACAGCCGGCTGGGGTACGCCGACAGGGGAGGTCCGGAAAAGGGTCGCACGCGAGCGCAGTACCGCGGGCACAGTCACCTGCGAAAGATCAGGCCGCTAAGCAGGAATCAGGCTGAAAAAGCAAGGTCGTCGCTGGCTTCTTCTACTCTTGGCTGAGCGCGCAAGACCAGGGCCTGCGTCACTGCCTCGCGCGCATGCGCGGCAGGCAAGTGCCCGCCGGCGTGCGGGCTGGAGCCTGAAGGGTTAAGAGCCTGAAGCACTTAACAGGAGCTTAGATACCAGCTCAAAGGCGGTTCTAAGTATCCTAATCTTGGCCTCTAAACACAGAGCTTCGTGGATAAGTGCGTGGCAGCCAAAACCAAGGGCAAGCTGAACCTGGAACATCCCGGAGCCAGAAAAGAGGACTTGCGTGCTCAACAAAACTGGGAAATGGAGCTGTCCAAACTGAAATAGCAACCAAGGAGCAAAGCTGGAAGTCTCCGCAATAAGTTACATAGGATTGTTATAGCTTAGAATATAAAATATAACTATTAAAGAAATAAATGAAGAAGGATCCGGGTGTGTTAATACAGGACTATAATCCCAGAACTGGGAAGGCTGAGTCAAGAGGATCACAAGTTTGGGCCAGCCTGGGGTACAAAGCCACTGTCTCAAAAACAAAAACAAACAAAAAGCTAGCTCATAAAGAGGGAATGGTGGCCTGGCAATGGTGGCACACGCCTTTAATCCCAGCACTCGGGAGGCAGAGGCAGGTGGATCTCCGTGAATTCGAGACCAGACTGGTCTAGAAGAGCTAGTTCCAGGACAGATTCCAAAGCTACAGAGAAACCCTGTCTCGAGAAAACAAAGAAATTAAGAAAAAAAGAGAAAGAGAGCATGGTGATACACAACTGGTGTATATAACATGGTGATGGTAACACTAGGGAAATGCGGTAAGATGAAGAGGTCCACAGTCATCCTTGGCTACACCGTGAGCTCCAGGCCAGTCTGGAAATTCACGAGATTCTGTTTTCAAACAACAAAACAAAACTATCATACTTTTTGAATGATAGTTCCTTGTGTATCTCATTATGTTGTTTCTAGGTTCTTTGTGTCTCGAACAATGAATCAGACAAGGCACAGAATAGAAATAGTGAAAGTGTACATTCATTTAAAAAGAAAATGTGTAGAATACACTCCCCAGAATGGGAACAGGCCTGAGCAAGACCCAAGATCCTAAGGCCTAAGACCCAAGGTCCCCATGTCCTTTTGGAGTATTCTTTTTATGAACTCGGGCAGAGGGATTCCCCAGATGAAAATTGGGAAGCCCCCCTACCATGACTGAAAGATGGACTTAGTTTTAAATAGCTTTGGATCATCTTTAAGTTGGTGGGTCGGGTTGTATGTTCTATAGCTTTACGCATATGTCCCCTCATGCTTATACAGGGGACAGTAAGCAGGACTTTTCCTTTAATAGTCCAGTTTAAGGGAAAACTTTGTCTCACAGCTCTTACAACCAAAACTGGTTGACGATGGGATTGTTTATCTGCCCTTCTGCCATGAAATGCCTGGACCCCAAATTATCTAAAGGGAGGAGATGTCCGGTGCTGCCCCCATGGGAAAAAGACCAAGGGAAGGTGCCTACCGGTCATCAGCCAGGCCCTACGTCCACCTACGTCAACAGAATCTATAGATGCTGTGCTGGTTAGTGTTCAGCACCTTGACACGAACGAGGGTCATTTGGGAAGAGGGAACATCATCAGATCGATCCATGGGTAAGTCTATGAGGCGTTTTCTTGATTGATGATTGACGTTGGGGAGTCTATGCTGCTATGGAGATGCAATCCTTAGGAAGGTGGTCCTGGCTTGTAGGAGGAAGCAGGCCAGTAAGCAGTGCTTCTCCATGGTCTCTGCTTCACTTCCTGCCCTGCTTGAGCCCCTGCCTTGGCTTCCTTCAATGACAGACTGTGAAAAAGATTTGTGAGCCAAATAAACCGTTTCCTTCCCAAGCTGCTTTGAATCGGGATTTTTTTTCACAGCAATTAAAAATGCAGATGTTTTTCTTCTTCCTACTTTTCTGCATTTACTGAATTTTCCCTTCACTTTAGGTTAAATATATGTGTGTGTGCATGTGGGGGGGGGGGAGTATGCAGACGTAGTGCAGCTGAGGACAGAGAAGTGGTTAAGAGCAGCCAGCCATCTCTCCAGCCCTACAGATTTTCTTTAATGAAGACAGTCAGACAGATAGATAATTTAACTGATGAAAGGATAACTTAAATAATAGAAAAAATTAGTGTTTGAATACAGGTTGGTATAAATATGTGGTCCAGGAACTGGTGAAGATGCTGAAGTGTCTGTTAGTGTGTTTTCTGGCTTAGTGAAATGAGCTTTGGGTCTCAGTTCCCTATCAAGAAGAGGAGGAAGAGGAAGGCCCACTGTGGGTGAGTGAGCATGCGCACTTGTTCTCAGAAGGCCCACTGTGGGTGAGGGAGAATGCGCACCTGCTCTCAGAAGGCCCACTGTGGGTGAGTGAGCATGCGCACTTGTTCTCAGAAGGCCCACTGTGGGTGAGTGAGCATGCGCACTTGTTCTCAGAAGGCCCACTGTGGGTGAGGGAGCATGCGCACCTGCTCTCAGAAGGCCCACTGTGGGTGAGGGAGCATGCGCATCTGCTCTCAGAAGGCCCACTGTGGGTGAGTGAGCATGCGCACTTGCTCTCAGAAGGCCCACTGTGGGTGAGGAAGCTTGTGCACCTGCTCTCAGAAGGCCCGCGGTCAATGAGTGAGCGCCCACTCTAGCCCACACGTGTCTGTACTGAAAGTTTAGCTCCCCGGTCTAAGCTCAACAGGTGGCCTGGCCATGAGGGGCCACACTGGAATGCATACACACCCTGCTGCCTCTGTGGCCTTCAGTTCAGTCAAATTACTTTGTGACTAATCCCACTTCCTTGTTTACCTCAGTTACTAGTATGATAAAAGAAAGTGCAGTGGGGCACGGTGGTGAATACCTGTGGGCTCAGTACCTGGAAGGCAGAGGTCTAGATTCTGAGGCCAACTGAACATGCTAAATTTAACTAGAACTTTACTTTCTCAAAAACTTTCAACCTGGGGCCTGTGAGATGGCTCATTGGATAAAATGTTTGGCAAATAAACCTGAAGTCCTGAGTTGTGTTTCCTGAGTCACGTCAAGGTCAAAAAAGAAAAAAGAACTCTACAAAGTTGTTCTCTGGCCTCCGCGTGCACATCATGGTGTGTGCCCCCTCACATCATAAATGCACACACATAATAATAATAACAATAAATAATAATAATAATAATAAACAACTTTTGCCTCCAGCTAGTTGGTTGATTTAAAAACATATTTTCCCATTAACTCTTTATCTAATACAACAAATTAATTGGCCCAAAAAACATTAAAACTCTAAAAAAAGTGAGCAATGAACTCATAAGTAAGTCATTCACAGAAGAGAAAGAGTACATGCAGCCAACATTCTACAAAATAAACATAGTTATAATCTAAAAAGTACAGCTGAAATGAATAAAATATAGATTTTCAGTTATAAAAATTACAAAAATAGTGAAAATCCAATGTGTAAGAAGTTGGATAAACTGACGAATAGCAATCCTGTTTGTACATTTATAAGTTGGTACAATTCTTCTGGATAAAAGTTTGATAGTATCAAAAACTAAATGACTTCATCTTGAATAGGCATACCCTCACCTGTATTCCTACTTTAAAAGGTGCAGGAAGATCAGGAATTCAAGACCAGCCTCAGCTAAATAATGAGTTTGAGGCTAGCCCAGGCTACATGAGACCCAAACAAACAAACCCACAAATCCATCTCTTTAAATCACCTATTTGGGCTGGAGAAGATGGACCAGAGAGTAAGAGTGGGTACTGCTCTTCCAGAGGAGCTCAGTTCAGTTACCAGTGTCCAGTTAACAACTTCTCATTACTCCAACCACAAGACATATGACGTCCTCTTCTTGATTTTGAGGGTACCTGCACTAATGTAAGCATGAACCCCCCATACACATGTACAAATAATTAAAATTAGAAAAACCAGTGATTTGTTTTTGAGATAACTATCCAGGGTACATAAAAACTCTAATCAAAAATTGTTTACAGAGAAGCCATGTAGCCCTGTCGGAGACAGATGCCAAAACTTTACCTGGTAAGCCACAGCCTCGTGGCACTACACAGATTAATGAGGATGGGTTAAATTAATATGTAACAGTTAGCCAATAAGAAGCTAGAGCTAATAGGCCAAGCAGTGTTTTAAATAATATAGTTTCTGTGTAATTATTTCAGGTCTAAGCTGCCAGGAACAAACAAGCAACCTCTTAGTACAAATTGGCGCTCCAACATGTGCTTACTAAATCCACATAAAACCTGAGAGAGCTTTAAAAAGAATTCTAGAAACACACAAAAACACAGGATTTAACACAGCTTCTTGCTGTTTGCTGGCAGTGTGCCACAGCTCTTTTAAGAGCGGTCTTCCTGATTCAGCAGCAGCAGGAAAAAAGCTGCGCAGTTTCAAAATGGCAGCTTCCTGGGCCACACTGCCAGCACGAACTCTGGCTCTCTCAGGAGACCAAGCATTTAAATGGGGTCTGTGAGCAGAGTGCTACAACTTGCTTAATGGAGACAGACCCACTGTGTACCTAAAAATGGGGCAACAAACATGCCTCTGGTATGTTGGACTGGGCTGAGCAAGCAGGCAGGGCTGCATATTCCCTAGCCACACCCACTTAGTATAAAAAACAGTTCTGGTCAGAAAAGGATTACAGATATGCAATAAAATACCTCTAAATGAGACACAGAGTGTTTTAAAAATGTATATAGGCTTGGGGGAGAGAGAGAAAAGAGTATAAAGAGTTATAAAAGTAAATGGTTTATAAAAAATAAAATAAAGTCTTTAAAGAGGGCTGGAGAGATGGCTCAGTGGTTAAGAGCATTGCCTGTTCTTCCAAAGGTCCTGAGTTCAATTCCTGACAACCACATGGTGGCTCACAACCATCTGTAGTGAGGTCTGGTGCCCTCTTCTCGCTTGCAGACACACACACAAACAAAATACTGTATGCATAATAAATAAATAAATATTTAAAATAAATAAAGTCTTTAAAGAGACAGAGTATAGACAGTCACAGATTAAAGAAATAAATAAAATAAGCCACATAAAGATAGAATATACACAGAGTCTAGATTATGTATATCATTGTGTTTTCTTTGAATTTTTTGACTGTTAAAGATCCACATAAGGAGAGACATTTCATTGTATGGACTGCTAAGGTAAGCCAACATAAAGGTATCTTGATTCCAAAATTTGAGTCTAAGGATATGATGCTTTGGAAAAGAGATTTTTCTTTTGTTTCCACAGAGGATGAGAACCTGTGGAATCTTTCCAGACTAATGTGGTTTGATGGACCAAGATCCCCTGAAAAATTACCATGAACACCCCCAAAAATTACTTCGCCCAACAGAAAGCAGGAAGCAGTTTGGAGAGAACTATACCCAAACTTCTTAAATAATTGTTTATAAATATTTGTTTACATTTAAAGGTGCATATGCTATAGAGATTTGCTTTGGTATGGATCTTGCTTTATTGATACAAATTTACGGTCAATTTTGTTATATGTATATTTCTGCTCTTGGTTAAGGCATTGTAGTTGTCCAGCTCATTTAAAATGTAATGTATAATTAAGAAATATAGGTTAATAGATAACCATCTATAATAGTTACACTCATAGTCATGTTAGTTAAGTTTTCTAGATATATAGAAATATATTTCAATTAGATAGATATTTTTTTAAATCTTTCAGAGACCTTCAGAATAAGACATTTAAAATGTTTTAAGAAGTTAGGACTTTTCATGACATGAAACATATCTGCTCCTGGCAGCACCAGTTACTTAAAGAGGAAGATGGGCATCGAAGAGGCTCCTTATGAAGTTTGATAGCCATTTGGGCAAGAAACTGATCCTGCCTGGGCTGCTTGATGTTATGCTGTGTGAACTAGACCTACAGGACCCACAGAATTCAGGCTGCTGAATTTGCCTAAAGGTGAGTCAATCCTTCAGGATTCCTGCTTCATGAAAGACACTGCCAAATATTCTGTAGGACACAGAAGAAAGTAACTGACAAATTGCCAATATAGGCAGAACTGTCTTTGAGATTTCCTGCTTCATGGAAAAGTCTGCTGGATACTTGGGACTGTGGGCTGAAGATGGATGCTCCAATGATACAGAGGAACCTTGGGTGACTGTCCAGGCAGTGAGATGTCTCTGTCAATTCTAGAGTTTTGGGAGTTGCTTACAATGTACTTCCTGTTTACTTAGGTAATATATCCTTCTGGAGTCTTTGATGGAGTTGAAGAGTAAATAGTTATAGTTTTCCTTAGTTATGATAAAAGATAAAGTATATGTAAGTATTGTAATTGTAATTCCTGCTTGATAACTGTTTTGTATATGTAATTTTACTATGTTAAAATTAAAACCGTCCCTTTTATTTAAACAGAAAAGGGGAGGTGATATGGGATTCCTCTCTGTATGCTGTGAATACCACTGGTTAATAAAGAAACTGTCTTAGACCTGTGCAGGCCAGAATAGGGTAGGCGGGGAGAACTAAACTGAATGCTGGGAGAAAGAAGGCAGAGTCAGGCAGAAGCCATGTAACCTCGCCAGAGACAGACACCAGAACTTTACCCAGTAAGCCACAGCCTTGTGGCTATATGCAGATTAATGGATATGGGTTAAATTAATATGTAAGAGCTAGCCAATAAGAAGCTAGAGTTAATAGGCCAAGCAGTATTTTAAATAATATTTAAAAATTGTTTACAAAGATGGATATTATGAATGTAATGAATGGAAACCAGAACAACCATAGATACAATTAAAACATTACCTAGTTAGCAAAACTCATAAAGTCCATAGCAAGCATTATATCTTACTGGGGATAGTGTGGCTATCCTGGAAGTACAGACACCTTGAAGCATAGTATTGCACTTTACAGTGGTTCGGGGGGGAGGGGTGAGTGCATGGATACTACCGCACGCATGTGAGGGCAGAGGACAACATTCAGGGATGAATTCTCTTCTTCCACCGTAGTTTCCAAGGACTGAATGAAAAGTCATCAGGCTTGGACAGTGAATGCTTTTACCAGCTGTGCCATCTTGTCAGTCCTAGACTATAATTTTTAATAATGGCTGTACTTGGGAAATGACAGAAATTTGTCTTCAAGCTCTTACAACCACAAGCTCAATTACCTGCCTCCTAGCAATGGGTACATTGGTGCCCGGTTCAAAGCTATAACCAGCGAATTGCTGTGAGCTGCGAATTGCTGTGAGCATTTCTGTACAAATCTTTGCATGAATGTATGGTTCCACTTCTCTGAGGCACAATTTGTAGGATGGTTGTTTGGATGTATGTTTAGTTCTCTGAAGCACAATTTGTAGGATGGTTGTTTGGATGTATGTTTAGTTCTCTGAAGCACAATTTATAGGATGGTTGTTTGGATGTATGTTTAGTTTTATAAGAGACAACCAAACTTTTTTCTGAAAGGATTATGACAGTCTTTGTACTTCTAGAAATATATGAGGTTTCTATTTTGCGTCTAATTTTAGATACATTGATATGAGTCAAAGCTGAAAGAAGAACTTCATGAATATTATCTTTCTCCTGATCACGCCCACACATGCTCAGTTCCCACTCTATAGCAGCCTCACCACAGGCAATTTATGCTGTTTGTTTTTTAATGCTTTTTAAATTTCACGATATTTTATTTTTTTATTATTTATTTATTTATTTTGGTTTTTTTTTTTTTGAAACAGGTTTCTCTGTAGCTTTTGGTGCCTGTCCTGGAAATAGCTCTTGTAGACCAGGCTGGCCTCAAACTCACAAAGATCCACCTGCTTATGCTTCCCTAGTGCTGGGATTAAAGGCGTGTGCCACCACCACCCAGCTTAAATATCACAATATTTTAAATTTTTATATATAATTAAAATTATACATATATATATATAATACGCACACATATACATCCCGTTTTTATTCTGATGTATTTGGAGATATTTCTACCTTGATATGTGGAATGGCTTCTTGTTTCTCTTCTTTCTCTTTCTTTTTTTCCCCTTCCTTTTTTTGTTTTACTTAGAACTTTTACTATATAGATGAGCCAGAGTGGACTTAACCATTCCCCTAGTAATGGGCACTAGGGTTGTTTGTGCTTAGCAGGCTGAGACTGACAGGCTAGTGGAAGAATTCACCAAGACAGAAGGCAGAAATAGGGAATATATAAGATATATAGTAGGTCTGTTACACAGAGGCACCCTGTCTCAAAAAAACAAAAGGAAAAATAAAACAAAAACATAGAAAGATACATGGTAGCTACAGCCACAGCAGGACAGAATAAATTGTCTTGCTAGAGAGTTTTTCTATAGAGCTACTTTTATGAGGCATGGTTCTGCGCAGGTGATCAGGCAGTGTTTTTATGTCATGGTGCTCACCTGTGTGGGGCTCTATTGGAGTGTGGTGGTGTAGATGTCCCTGAGGCTTAGGCATTTGAACAGTTGATTCCTTGGTGACGCTGTCTGAGGAGACTGTGGACCATTTATGAGGTTCAGGTTTGCTGCAGGAACTAGGAGACTGGGGACTGGCTTTGAGTGTTTATAGCCTAACTGTGCTTCCAGTTCACCCTCTCTGTTTTGGGTTTGCAGGTGGAGATGTGACCTGTGAGCTTCCTGCTCCAGCCATCCACCACCCATAATGGGTCACATTATAGACTCTAACCTTCTGGATTGTAAGCCAAAATACACTCTTCCATGGTTGTTTATGGTCATGATATTTTATCACAGGAACAAAAAAATAATGAATGCATTTAGTTTCCATTCCTGTTATGTCAGAAAATACCCAGACAAAGCCAGGTGTGGTGGTGCCTGCCTTTAAGTGCTTGGGAAGCAACAGCAGATCTCTGTTAATCTGAGACCAGCCTGGTGTACATAGGGAGTTCCAGGTTAGACAGGGCTACAGTGTAAAACCCTCCTCAAAACAACACCAAAGCAAACGAATTCTAGCAAAAGCAATTTAAGAAAGAAAGGTGTGTGTGTGTGTGTGTGTGTGAGAGAGAGAGAGAAAGAGAGAGAGAGAGAGAGAGAGAGAGAGAGAGCACATGGCCCACAGTTCCAGGTTATATAGCCCACCATGGCGAGGGAGTCAGGGTGTAACTTGAAGGAGTTGGCCACATTGTACCCGCAGTTAAGAATCAAAGATGGAAGAATCTAGGTTGACATTCAGCTCACTTCCTGCATTTTATACAGGCCAGGGTTCCTGACACTTAGGAATGGTCCCATCCACACTTAAGATGGGTCTTCCCACATCCATGAACACAGTCCACATAATCAATCTCCTAGAGAGCCATACCATCTCCCTGGGGACTCTAGATCCCATCAGGGTGACAATTCACAGTAACCATCCATCAGAGGCTTGTATCTAGAAGACTAGAGGAGCAGCTCGTCAGTTGGTTGAGGAATAATGTTTGCTTGTTTGTGTTTTTTTTTTCAAGACAGCCAGGAATACATTTTACAGCGTGAGACATTTTTTTCTCTTGGAATTGGCTTTGGAAAGACATCATGAGTTACTAGGGGGTCATATGAGTGACGGTCTGAGCCTGTTGGCTAAAGCGTAGATTCTTCTACAGTAGCGTCATGATGTCCCAAGACAGCTTAGAACTTGTTAAGGACCATACTTGGAATGAAGAGCAGCCTTGCTCAGATCATATCTTGTCCTAGGGCAGAAACAGCCCCATCCCTAGGCTATAAAAGTTCAGCACAGCCATTTGTCCCAAATGCCAGATAGCATCCAGGGCTTCTTGCACTTTGCTGTTGTAAAGGAGGCTCTCAGAGTGGGCATGGGCTTTGTAGTAATAAGGGCGGCGGCAGGGCTGTGTCCCCAAATCCCCAGCCGCCTGGCTCGGCTAGCTTATGCCCCAAATAATTACACGAACACTGTATTCTTTTAAACACTGCTCTGGCCCATTTCTAATCATCTGTGTAGCGCCCCTAGGTGCGCTTACCGGGAAGATTCTAGCCTAAGTCCATCCTGGGTCGGAGCTGGGGCATGGTGTGCGTCTTCCCTGGAGCAGGTAGCATGGCGGACGTCTGCTCCCGAGAGGAGAGCTGTGGAGTCTGACCTCACTTCCTCTTCCTCCCGGCATTCTGTTCTGTTTACTCCACCCACCTAAGGGTGGGCCTATCCAATGGGCCTAGCAGTTTCTTTATTGCTTAGAGCCAATGAAATCAACAGATTGATATATGACACTCCCACATCACTTCCCCTTTTTCTGTTTAAACAAAAAAAGGAAGGCTTTAACCTTAACATAGCAAAATTACATATAACAAAACAGTTATCAAGTAAAAGTTACATCAGAAACATTTATACATATAACAAAATTGACCTTAAAATCCATACCAATGCAAATTATTCATACCTATATCATTTCCCCCTTTAAATGTAAAAGAACATTTATAAACTATATTTGGGAACATGGACGCAGTTTTTTCTCTCCAAACTGCTTCCTGCTGAATGGGGGCGTCGTTAATCAGATTATTTAGGGTGTAACTTGTGTGCCAGGTTTATCTCAGTTGGCAGTTGAGCAAGGCAATTTTCTGAAGATGTTCACAGCAACCCTTCAGGAGGACGTGGTCCATCATACCAAATCGGAATAGAAGAAATCCATAGAGTCTCATCCTCTGTGAAAACAAAAGAAGACTCTCTCCAAAGCATCATATCCTTAGACCCAAATTCTGAAATCGTAATACCCTTATATCC
This sequence comes from Microtus pennsylvanicus, assembly GCF_037038515.1. Classification (NCBI taxonomy): domain Eukaryota; kingdom Metazoa; phylum Chordata; class Mammalia; order Rodentia; family Cricetidae; genus Microtus; species Microtus pennsylvanicus. The sequence continues at coordinate 35,276,944 of NC_134585.1, forward strand.
ATTCTGGTTTAGCTTGGCAGCCCATGTAATGAAATGTCTCTCTGTACTTAGCTCCTTCACAGTCAAAAATTTTAAAGAAAACACAATAATACAAAGAATCCAGACTCTCTGTGAATTTTTCATCTTTACGCGGCTTATTTTTACTCTATCACTTTACTTTATTCTGTCTCTTTAAAGACTTTACCTTTTTTTTTTAACCATTAACTTTATTCTCTATATTCCTTTTCTTCTCTCTCTCAAGCCTACGTACATTCATCCAACAGTGTGACTCGTTTAGTGGTCTGAATCTGTCCTATTGTGAATCTGCAATTTTTTACTATCCAGGAGCACTTTTGATTTACACCTTTAAATCACTAGGCGCTAAGCTGCAACATTTCTAGGTTAACTTTTTGCTTTTTGAGCGCATATCTTTGACCTGGAATAACCCTGTAGACCAGGCTGTCTTTGAACTCTCAGAGATCCGCCTGTCTCTGCCTCCCAGGCATTGGGATTAAAGGCGTGTGCTACTACACCTTGAACTCACAGAGATCTGTTTATCTCTGCCTTCTAAGCACTGGGATTAAAGGCGTGTGCTACCACACCTTGAAGTCACAGAAGTTTGCTTTAAGAATTTTAACTTTTAGTCTGCATATATTTTTAACACACTTTAAACCATTCAGAAATTTTCTGTCTTTGAATCTCTCTTTACTGTATATCTCTTTTTCTGACCACAAGAGCCTTTAATTTACCAAGCAATATCAGTAGGACTGAAGGCGTGGCTTTGCCAGCTAGATCCAGTCCATTCCTTAGCTTTCCAGCCTCATGGCTGAGGTACTGGCTGCAAGGTCCCTGCCAGCCAGCAAGCTACAACAGACAACACTCAAGTCCTCTCTCAGTAGCCGGCCCTCCTGCCTCAAACAGTCAGAGTTTGCCCTGGCAGGATGGCCCAGAAAGCCGGCATTTTTAAACGGCACAGCTTTTTTCCTGCTACGGCTGAAAACCGAAAAGCATGTGTTCAGCTTTTCATCAACACTGTTTAAGTGTTTTGTGGCAGGACCTCTTAATGAGCCGCAGGGTTTTGCAGCTGAAGCTGAGTCAGGAAGCCTCTTGGGGCTACCAGGTAGGAGCGGCACTCAGCACTTTAATTCTGAGACTGAGCGTGCAGCACAGAAATTCTTTTCATCCAAGTAACATCCAAATCTGACAGGCAGAGCACTGCGCAGTCTAAAAACACGTCTCTGTATGGCGGCAGGAATCCGCCATGCTCTTCCGCCTGCCTAAGCCTGATTCTGCCTTCTGCCCAGGAGCAGGCGGGAAGCTCTGAGTCATCGCACCTTCTCAGAGCACTCTCCTTCCGATCCCAAGCGGGAACACAAACATAAAGCCAGAGTTTGCACTGGCGGCACAGCCCCAGGAAGCCACGCTTTGAAATGACACAGCGTTTTTTCTGCTGCTGTTGCCGAATCAGGAAATCTCTCTACATCACGCCACGAACAAACAGCAAAAATCTGTGTTAAACTCTCTCTCCATTATTTTTAAGCCTTCTCAAGTTTTTTGTGGACTCAGTTAGCCACACGTCTGGGCGTCATTTGTAGTAATAAGGGCGGCGGCAGGGCTGTGTCCCCAAATCCCCAGCCGCCTGGCTCGGCTAGCTTATGCCCCAAATAATTACACGAACACTGTATTCTTTTAAACACTGCTCTGGCCCATTTCTAATCATCTGTGTAGCGCCCCTAGGTGCGCTTACCGGGAAGATTCTAGCCTAAGTCCATCCTGGGTCGGAGCTGGGGCATGGTGTGCGTCTTCCCTGGAGCAGGTAGCATGGCGGACGTCTGCTCCCGAGAGGAGAGCTGTGGAGTCTGACCTCACTTCCTCTTCCTCCCGGCATTCTGTTCTGTTTACTCCACCCACCTAAGGGTGGGCCTATCCAATGGGCCTAGCAGTTTCTTTATTGCTTAGAGCCAATGAAATCAACAGATTGATATATGACACTCCCACATCAGGGCTTGGTGTTTCTAAGTGTGTGATGGCTGTTCTTGGTTGTTAGTGTCACTGCAGCTGGAATTAAAATGGGAGGGGCACACCTGTGATGGATTTTTGCTTAATTTAAAATAGGAAGATCAGCCTTTAATCTGGAGGTGGGAAACACACCTCTAATCTGGGCCACACCTTCTGCTGGAAGCATATATAAGGACATGGAAGAAGGGAAGCTCTGGCTCTTTGCTGTTTTGCTCTCACCTTGCTAGCAAGTCCATTCCCTCAGTAGCATTAGAACCTACTTCTAGGATTCCAGCGTCTACTGAAGACCAACTGAGACATCCAGCCTCTCAGACTGAACAGCTATTAGATTCTTGGGCTTTTCATTCACAGCCAGCCATTGTTGGATTAGGTGGACTGCAGCCTGTAAGTCATTCTAATAAATACAAAAAATTAATTATATATATACATATATATATACACACACAAGCACACACACACACACAAGCACACACACACACATATATATGAATAAAATCATTCTATAAGTTTTGTTACTTTGGAGAACCCTATATAGATAAGCTTTCAGAAATGATTTGTTTGGCTAAAAGCTTTGTGTGCACTGATCTTGAGAAAAAAAAAAAACCTCAGGTGGTTTCTTCTCCAATGCAGCAATTTGGTGCCCATTTCCTGCAGCCTTGCACCAATAGAAGATATTTCCTTTTTTTTTTTTTAATTAATGCTTCCCAGCCATTGGTGAGAAATACTGCCATTTTGTTTGCTCAAAGTTCTGTTTTGTTGTTGTAGTTTTTGTTGAAACAGGATCTTGTTGGTCTAGAACTTAAAACTCACCACGTAGACCAGACTGCTTTAACCTTGAGACAGTCCTCATTATCTCTGCATTCCAAAGTCCTGTGTCTCAAAGTTTTAACTTGAGTTTTTCTTTGTAAAGATAAGGTTGACTTTTTTCATATTACCAAGACCTATTTGTATGTCTTTTGCTGTGAACTCTACTAATTTCTTTACTGACTAGTGAAATTGGTTCTTGTCCGCTTCTGGAAGGTCTCAGAATACTGAAGAGATTAACCCTTTGTGTTATATGTTTCACTGTTCATCATAAGCCCTTTGGTTTTGCTTAGGGTGATTTCTCCATGCAACATTAAAAAAATGATTTATTGAGTGTGTGTGTTTGCATATGCATGTACTTGCTCCATGGGGCCTGTGCGGAGGATAGAAAACAACTTTTGTAGTCTGTTCTCTCTCACCCTTGAGCTCTAGGAATCCCCAGGCTTCAGTGGTAAGCGGTTTTATCTGTTAATCTGCTCACCGCCCTGCCAGTCAGTGTTTTTCATAGGGATTGTTTCTGGCTTTTGAGAAAGATATTCTTTACTCCACATTTAAAATTGCCCTATGTTTTCTTCTTTTTATTTCCACAATTAAAACTTGTATGCCTTTTTTTTAAATTTGGAATTTATCCTGGTACATGAGTTAGAGATACAATTTATACTGTTTCTATAGTTACATTTTGATCCTAGTACTATTTATTTAACAATCCTTCTTTACCCCAGCTAGTCATGCCCGAGAAAAGCCCGGCATGGTGGCACACGTCCTTCATCCAGGACTTAGGAGGCAAAGCAGGCAAATCTCCGAGTCTGTGTAGTCTAAGTAGTGCCAGCTGCCAGGCTAGTAGCCAAGACATTGATGGAGATTTAGGCAAATGGTTAAGATCCAAAGTATAACACCCAGTGATTTGAAATACTTCATCAAATCTCAACTTCTCCAAATTGTTTGAGTATATGTCTGTTTTTTTTTTTTTAAAAAAAAGAACTACATTTCATTGGTTTGTTTATCTATGCACTGGTGAGCTTTATTGACTGCAGCCTTTAAATATGTTTTCATATTTGGTAGGAAGTTAACTAGCTCCCCACATCCCTGTTTTTGTTTGTTTGTGTTGTTTTCTTTCTTTCTTTTTTGAGACAGGGTTTTTGTTTCTCTGTGTAATAATCCTGTGTGTCCTGGAACTTGCTTTGTAGACTAGGCTGGCCTGGAACTCACAGAAATACACTTGCCTCTACTCGGGAATGCTGGGATTAAAGGCATTCACCCACATGCCCGGCTCTTTATTCTCATACATTTCCCGGCATGTATTCTTTCTGTTGGCTTTTCTGCTATGTAAACATAGTGTGGTTTGGGGCTTGCCCTAAGTGCTTGGTGTTTCCTAGCTCTTGTGACAGACACAAGCTTAATAAGGTAACAATCTTGGGGTGGCAGTGGAATGGAGATAGGAATTCAAAAAGAAAAGGGGGTGGAGTGTGGAGACACCGCAGTGGTTAAGAATTAAGAACACTTGCTGTTTGCTCTTGCAGAGAACCCGAGTTCGATTTCCAGCACCCACCCACACGGTGGTTCACAACTATCTGTAACTCCCTCTTTGACCTCTGAGGGCTATTAAGTAGGCACACAGCTGTGTACATACATACAGGCATACAACACACACACACACAAATAACATAAATAAATCCTTTAAGAAGGGGGTTGGGGTGTCCCAGAGATGGCTCAGCGCAGTTCCCAGCACTCACGCTGGGCGGCTCAAAACTCCTCCTGGAGAAGATCACAAGCCTTTTCTTCTGTCCCAACCCTCCGCCATCACTCAAGCGAGCAAACCCACACACAGCTACACAAGTATACGCATAATTGAAAACAGAAATACAACCTTAGTATTGTGTATGGTTTGTTGCTTTAACGTCAGTACTCTAGGGGCAGGCAGGTAGGTAAGTTCAAGGCCATCACGGTTCAAAACAAAACAATAACAAGAGAAAAGCTTAAAAGAAAGAATAACAAAAAAAAGAAAAAAAGAATTATTAAGTAAACATAATGCGAATCGGCATACATTTTCTCCCGAAGTTACTACCGGCCCTAACTATTTTTCTACAACATTTCCAAAAGAGACCGAACCGAGGCCCGGGGCCCGAGCGCGCGTGCCAGCATCCGGGCACCTCGCGCACGCCTACCGGAGCGCGCGCGTGCGCGCAGCTGCGTCACGTGCCCGGCGCGCCCCCGGCCAGCGCGCGGCGGGCGGAAGTGAGGTCGTGGGCTGCGGTGTCTGCGCAGCGTCGGCGGTAGCGCGGGCCGCGGCCAGGCGAGCGGGAGGCAGCGCGGGCCTAGCGTTCGGCCGCGTCTGTGCGTCGTCTGGGCACTGCCCGTCTCCGAGCCACACTCCGTGCCGGCTCGGGCCGGCGCGCGCCGGTGCCGGAGGCACAGGCCACCGTAAGTACGGAAAGCATGGGGGCGGCGGCTCCGGGCGGGCGCGGGCCGGAAGTGCGGTGCTTTGTGCAGCGCCTGGTCGGGCCGCGCGGGGAGCCGGGGCGCCGCTTTGTCCGCCGCGGGCCGGGGGGGCGGGGCGGCCTGTGCAGGGCCGGGATGGGAAGGTTGCGGGCGGCTCAGGGTGCTGGGCGCCGCAGGCCCAGCGTCCTCTCTCGCAGGAAAACGCAGGCTTTGGAGGGTACCTTAGCCAGCAAAGGACGTTCCGGGGCACGGTCCAGGTTAATCTTAAAAAAAAAAAAAGGAAAGGACACCGTGCTAGCGCGCCCACAGCAGGGTGTTTCTCTTTTTACAGCATCTCTTGTTTTGTGTGATCTGGTGTTTAATCAGTCATATACATATCTTGGGAGTGTTTTGCATGCACGAAGATTTTCTAATGAAAAGGTTCACACGTGCTCACACACACATTACATTTTATTTTTTAAAGAAAAGGGTGGTTGTCGTTCTTAGTCCTTAAACTCTCCACTTCGCATTGTGTAAGATGAGATTGCTTTCTGAAGTATAACACGATTTTAAATAAAGGAGGTACTGTTTGGTGCAAGATACTAGACAGCCTTTAAAACTTCGGTAGGTCCAGAGGTAATGGGTGGTTTTTTGCTTTGACAGCCAAGATTTGAGAAACCTAGGCTACTTTTCCTAATGCCGTAGCTACCATGGTGGAAATTGGTCAAGATTTTGCTTTAAGTCTTTGTGTAAAGCAGGCTTATTTTGGTAGTATCTGTAGTTTACTCGTGCAGCATTTTGGAATATTTTGACATGCAAGAAAATCTTTAAGGATATTAAAATTAGTTGTGACCAGAAACAAATGAAAAGTTAGGGTCTGGTAGACGGGTGCTGCAGGCTTGAGTTGCTGGCCTCTGTGCTCACCTAGGTGGTGATTGAGAAGCAGTTGCCAGGATTGCCCTCCACTCTCCTTCAAGAATGCAAGTGTAAGGCCAGTACATGGAAGCCCAGAGGGAGGAGGAAGCGGCCACAGATTGGTTTGGGCTAGCTCTACACCTGCCTTTTAACCATTTTAACGTTAGAGACGATGATAACATAACCCGTTGCATTAAAGTGATTTCAAACCCTGGGGAAGAAGTAGCATAACACTGCGGAGATAGGTGATTGAAGTTGAGAAAAAGAAAACAAGTGCTTTTTAAAAATAATTTTTTGTAGGTCCTATGGTTTAAGGAAATTGTCTTCCCTGACTTGTAGTGAGTTAATTTTTCTAGACTGGTTGCGAACAATTTCAGAGCATGTCAATGTAACAATAATAATACCTGCTTCTGCCTGTGTTTTGAGATCTGACTGTTCTCTGCTGCCCTGGGAGGTCACAGGCAGTAGTGAAAGCTGAGTTTGGGGGTGGAGTGCAGAGTTTTCTTGTGAGATTTATACTCTCCTTGCTATCAGACATCACTGGAACTTTCCACTATTGATTTTGTTTCTCTAAAGAGTCTATCTTATTTATTGGTGCCTCTGGATAGAGAGATTAAAAAGCTCTGAAATTAGTGCTGCTGCTATGAAACACTAGACTATCAGGCCTTGAACATTTTGTAATTACTGCTTCAGTAATGTTTAGGTTGTGGTATGTTCTCAGACTGAGACTTGGGGCTGGTGAGATAGCTCAGCAGTTCAAACAAAGTGCGTCCTGATCGTGCAGAGGATCTAAGTTCTTTTCCCTGTACCTGCTTCAAGCAGCTCACAACTGTCTATAACCCCAGCTCCAAAGCATCCGGCACCCTACATGACACCCATGGCACTCTCACACACATGGCATTCACTCACAAGGCACAAACATAAATAAAAACAATAAAAACCTGTCCTGATTGCCTTATTTTGTAATTTTGTCTTTTCTCCTGGAGCCTTAGGTGCTCTAACCACTGGGCTAAATCCCTAACCCCATAAAAACAAGTTTCTTGAGAAAACTCAAGAAAGTCATTTTAAAGACGTGCTTGTAATGCTTGCTGAATTTACAGTTGAGGAATCCTTGTAGTCTTTTTACAGGTAAGTGTGTGGTTGGTGTGTTCTGATACAGGCATCAAACCACCCACAGTGTTCCCACAGTTAAGTAATTGCAAACAGGAGACCTTCGAATTCTACCCGTGTTCAGCTGAGGTCAGGGATCTGGTCTGCACCAGCTCAGAATAGGGATTGGTTGTGGTTGTGTGATCACTGGCACCAGAAGCACAGGCAGATTGGCTCTCTGGGTCTTTCTTTGTTTTTTCATTATAAATGGAGATACTGTGTGCAGTCATATTCCCCACGTGATGAAGTAAAGTTTACTGTCCTTTTGCAGTATTTGCCCTTTCTAAAGACATGCTTTAAATTACAGGTGTCATTCATATTGTTATATTCTTTTGTCTTTCTTAAAATTTACGTAGTTGATATAAACACGATCCATCACCATAAATAACTACACTGTTGAGTACTCAGCCTGTGTTCATTTTCGAGCTATATCATTAAAATATGTTTTTTTAAATTCTTTTTCAGATTTCCATATAAATCAGAATCTAAACAAAATCTGCCTATTGTCTTTAGTGTAAATCCAATTTTATCTCAAACACCCTCCCTCACCTGTGTTAATACCATTGAAGATCAGCCATTTGCCCTTGACAGTGCCCTCCTTTTGGGTTTGCGTGGTTTGTTTCATAGTCTCATTTCATGTATTCCTCAAACTGCCTGATGTTCCTGTGAACTGGAAATTAGGTATTGGCTCTATTTGACACTTGGAGAGTAACACATGAGGGTATATATAAGTTGTTTGATGTGATAGGTTTACATTTCTCATCTGCTAATCAGATGTGCTTTGATAATTCTGAGTGAGACTTTAAATGCCTTAAATTAAGCTTTGTTATTAGGAGTCTCATGTACTGTCTGTATTAGCTAGGTATTTGTGCGCTCCTTCTGTGCTGAGCACTGGGAGATGCAGGGAGACTGAGACGCAGGATTTCCCACGGCTTTTGGGCTCACAGTCTTTGAGGGACTCTCGCCATTGAATAAATAATTCAAGGAGGGCTTTTGCATTTATTTGTTCCCAGAACTGTTACTGCTTTTACTTGAGCACACTAAGACATTTTGCCCCGATTGGAAGGGGAACTGTACTGTTTTATCAGTCTCGTCCTATTTTATCTGTCTCTTTTTGGGTGGAACATTCTAGGCAGGTAGGTAGGTGCATTGCCTCTTAGTTATCTCCCCAGTCCCAGCCTGCAGTTTTTAATTCCGTGAGACTTCTTAATCCCGTTAGGAAATGTATCATCGGTCTCCGGAGTAATCTGATTTCTCTGAAATGCCTCTTGTCCTTTCATGGCTCTGGCCATGCTACCACGATTCTCCTCACTGCGCTCCTCTTGGAGGAGTGCCACCAACTTCTGCTCTCTGCACTCAGTCCTCAGAGCACCCTTTTCTCTTTTGGCCGTTACCGTGGTTTGTACCAAACATTGTTAATCACAGTTTTTCTTACTCCTTAGAATAGTTATAACCTACATGTTAAGTGAAGTAAAAATCTCAGCTACTGTATCTTTTTTTTTCATTTTTGAAGAAAGTATTGGATGGTGCTTTTTCTAGACTGTAAACTTAGAAGAGAACTGTGATTTGCTCTTGTTTTCTCAGTAGCCATGGCACTGTGCTTATCTTGAACTTCATTAAGAAAGTAAAATCCAGGGGTTGGAGAGATGGCTCAGAGGTTAAGAGCACTGCCTGCTATCCTAGAGGTCCTGAGTTCAATTCCCAGCAACCATGTGGTAACTCACAAAAATCATCAATGAGATCTGATGCCCTCTTCTGGCCTACAGGCATACGTGGAGGAAGAATGTTGTGTACATAATAAATAAATAAATCTTTAAGGGGAAAAAAAAGAAAGTAAAATCCAGTTACTGCTCAGATTAGGAAATTAGTTTGGAAAGAATTTACTTCTTGAGAAGTGACAGCTGAAACAGAAGCACCATGCAGTTTAGAGGAATGAGGATTGGCGGTTGCTTTTTCCTTTCCTTCCCTTTTCTTCCCTTTCCCTTTCTTCTTCCCTCTCTCGCTCCCTCCTTCCTTCCTTTTTTGGTTTTTCAAACAGGGCTTCTCTGTGTAGCTTTGGATCCTGTCCTGGAACTCACTCTGTAAACCAGGCTGGCTTTGATCTCACAGAGATCCTGCTTCTGCCTCCTGAGTGCTGGGACTAAAGACATACACTACCACGTAAAGGCGTACGACAAAACACACTGCTGACTTTGCTTCTGTTATGCCTTTGGCTCTTGTTTTCTCCATTCATAGGCCTGTACTATCCAGTGTCTGGGAACTCAGGATGTGAAGTAGGCTGGCTTTAAAATTCTGATCCTCATGTCTCTTCCTTCATGTGTAGTTGTAGGCCGTTAGGCCCAGACTAATTATTTTTTATTTTTACTTTTTAAAAAGAGCAATTTTGGGGGCTGAAGAGATGTTTCAGTGGTTACTAGCACTTCCTGCTCTTGAAGAGGATCCAATTTTGTTTCCCAGCACCTATAACAGGGACCTCCCAACTCCCTGTAACTCGGGTTCAGGGGATCCAGCAGCTTCTCTGACCTCCATGGACGCCCACACACATGTGTATTTGTGTTCTCTCATACAAATGAAACTTTAAAAGAGTTGTTTTAGGTTTCACAGCAAGCTAAACAGTGATAGTTCCCCAACCCCTGTTACACCTCCCATTTTAAATTAACGATTACCTCAATTCTTAACGTCTAGTCAGCAAGTGAGTTACCAGATGAAGAATAGTGCAGACTCACACTCGATCTCATTGGGGGATAGAATTAAGAGGCACTTCTTGGAGATACTAATGAAGTGTTACTTCTTTTGGAGATGGGGTAGAATGATAGCTGTGCAAATTCTTGAACTTTGCAGGAGAAAAGATTAGTAAATGTCAAAACGTTGAGCAAGTTGACAGTGTGTCTGGACAATAATCTTTTAGGAAAAATACATTTAAAAGGAGTCTTGGGGTGATTACATGTTTTATGCGTTTCCTTCAAGATTGACTGTTCTATGCTGGGGGTGCATCTACCCGTCTGTGAGTGTAGATTTAGCACCATAGTGCACGATGCAGTAGTTTGCCCTGTTTGTTTCACATACTATTATACGTTTTGTTTGTTTATTGAGACAGACTGTCACACAAGCCTAGAATGTTATTGAACTTGTGGCAGTCAGTCCTCTGGCCTCGGACTCCTTAGTGCTGGGATTACAGAGAAGAGCTATCATGCTAGGCTCCTGGTAGCCTTTTTTTTTTTCTAGTGTGTGATTGAAGTCAGTGCCTTGCACATTCTAAACAAGGGCTGTCACTAAGAAAGGCTCGAACCCTTTAAAAACAATTGCATGATATTTTATATTCTGGATATGTCTTGATTTAACTCTGACATTGAGGTTAATTATAGAATTTTTGTATCTTAAGTAGGGCTGTATTAGGTATCATTTCCCTTAGCTCTGATGGATTGAAGAGTTATGGAGAAAATACTACCTATGGTTATTGGAACATCCAATATTTATTTTCTATTCTCTGTTGTTTGGGAGCAGCAAAAAATACATTGTTTTATAGTGGACTAGAATAACATTTGTTGCCTGCTCTTTGAGGCTAATGAAGAAATTCTGGAAACAAGAACTGGGCTAAATCACCTTTTTTCCCCCCTTTTTAGTTCTTGAAATCATGAATCCTGTTTATAGCCCTGGGTCTTCTGGGGTTCCCTATGCAAATGCCAAAGGAATTGGATATCCAGGTAAGCAAATTGACTTTTGTTTTCATTATTGAATTTTGAACACTTTTTATGGCCATGTAACATTAACATTTACAGTGGATGTGCTGGCTAATTTTGTATCAGCTAGATGGAAGAGGAACCTTCAGTTGCAAAACTGTCCCCGCCAGATTGCCTGTGGAGTTTTTTTCTTGATTAATGGTTACTGTGGGCAGTGCCGCCCCTAGTCCCAGGCTGTATAAGAAAACAAGCTGAGCAGGCCATGGGAAGCCAACCAGTAAGCAATGTCTACCATGGCTTTTGCTTCAGTTCCTGCTCTGATTTCCCTTCATGCTGACTGTAAGTTTAAGATGAATAAACCCTTTCCTCATTCATGTTGCCTTTGGATATGGTGTTTATCATAGCAGTAGGAACCTTAAGACAGTGGACAAACCTAATTCAAGTTGTGGAAGGAAAGAATATTCATGAGACAGAAAAGTCAAGAGATGTCTGGCCTTGTCTAGAGCTGGTAGTTCCTGTGGGTGGGGCCAGGACCTTCTTTCTCTACCTCTCAATTTATCTTACTTTCTCAGTCTTTGTGAGGTTCAGCCCCTTTGAGTAGGAACCTCATTTTACAACCCCTGTCCACACTTTTCTTGGGTTGTGTCCTAGTGAACGTGGCTTCCATCTCCCTAGACAGGGAGGAGATCCTGTTGGACAGTATCCTCACTCTGAGTGAGTGGAGTCAGTGAGAGCTGAGCTGAGGGAGGCCTTAAAGCAAAACACTGGGGAACTTTGGTCAAAGATTACAGATGGATGTAAGCATCCATAGCCTTTGGATGCTACACTTCTCCTGCCGACTGTATCTTTACCCCTTTTGTAGTTTTGAGACAGATTCAGGCTGGCCTGGAATTCACTGTGTAGCCAAAGCAGTTTGACTTTGTGATCTCTGTACCTCAGCTCCTGAAGTAGCTGATGTTACAGGCTTGTCACCATGTCCAGCTCTCTCTCTGGGGTTTGAAATACTTTGACTAGGGAAAACCATGTTGTGACAAAACTCTAAGAAAATGGAATGAAACTGAACTTGGAAGATGGCAGAGATTTGAAAGTGATGCAAACCCAGCTCCCTCGGCCAAAGAGCTGTAGATATTGGCTGTCCTGGAGCATTTGCTGCTGGTGGTGGAATCCTTCTAGCAGTCCAAAAATAGGGACAGAAAAGGATGTTAAGAATCTTCCGTGTGCAGGGAGTTAGAGTCACTCGCATCTCGCCTCAGTCTTGAGATTGGGCCTCCCACTAAAGGGTTGGACAGAGTCTATTTGCTGCCTCCACAAGGAAGTTTGTGTGTCTGTACGGGTTCTGAGGATCAGTCTTTCCTAAGTGCTTAGAGACATTCATGGGCATTGAGGCTCTAGTTTCTTACTTAGTCTTTCCTAGTGGGGGCATCCAGAAGTTGAAAACATTAAGCAGAGTCACCCTGATGCATAATCTCTGGAGTACCTGGCAGCAGCAAATGCAGAATTACTGCATTTGTCTTTGATATAGGTTGATTGGCCTTCCTGCAGCAAGTACTACCTGCTCATACACAAAATTATTACAAGACACGGGTGCTGTTAGAAAACAGTCATCAGTCAGAATAACTGATGCGTCAGAACTAGCAGGGAAAAGCCATGTCACAAGAAAGTGTAGAATGCTTGCATAACAGAGAAATTTCTAAGTGGAGAACAAAGCGAAGAGGGATTAAGGGGAAAGAAATAACTGAAACTAAAAGAAAGGGGGTCCGGGGTGGTTAGTCCAGTGAGATCTAGAGGAATGTGAACATAGAGCACTGCTGAGAGTGAAGCCGAGTGCAGTATAAGTGAAGGCTAGAGGAAATAGACCGGAGATGGCTCAGTGGGGAGAGTGTGGCCCTTAGTTACGGTCCCATATCAGGCAGCTCACACAGTTGCCGTTACTCCAGCTGCAGGAGGTCTGATACCCTCTGCTAGCCCTCCACCCCGTAGGTACCTACATATATGTACGTATTCTAATGTACACACAAACACTTTTTTTTTTTAAGAGAGGAAATAGACTGCTTAAAAACTTTGAGAGTAATATAGCAGAAGGACTTAGAGAAATTAGAAGAAGGGGGGACAGTTTTCCAGTGTTGATGAAAAGCAATTTGGTGATAAGAAAGACCTACTGTTTTTTTTGTTGTTGTTGGGTTTTTTTTTTTGGTTTTTCTAGACAGGGTTTCTCTGTGGCTTTGGAGCCTGTCCTGGAACTAGCTCTTGTAGACCAGGCTGGTCTCGAACTCACAGAGATCCGCCTGCCTCTGCCTCCTGAGTGCTGGGATTAAAGGCGTGCGCCACCATTGCCCGGCAGACCTACTGTTTTTAAAGTATTAACACTAGTTTAAATAGCAGAAGAGGATACTGAATGAATCTGGAGCCAGAGCAATAACCAAACACCCATGAAGTTAATTTACCTGCTGGTCTTCGCCTAAGACTTGAGTTCGCTGCTCTTTAGGTGGGCCAGGCTGTGGGTGCTGACAGGCTAACTTTGTTGCTCTTCAGGCAGGCAGGGGTTGGCACATCCTGTGTGGAGATCCAAGCTGAGGCTCTGGGGTGTGCTCAGCACGGGGCAGCTCTGACAAACCCGTGGTGTATGTTCTGGCCCTTTGGCTGTCACTTACTGAGCAGTCCACGGTCAGAAGATTATTAGAGCAAACCATTATTTTAGGTGGGTTATATTGTAAAAATCACTTGAGAGAGAAAGCTTCTGTAATGCTGAAGCAATCTTAAGTATCATTTATTTAGTGTTTTATACTTTACTTCTTTACCTTGTATATTTTTTGGTTTAGGTATTTCAGTTTCCCTGATGGATACTAGGTCCTAGTAGCCAGGGTGTTGGATATGTGGATTATGTGCTCATAGGGTCTTAGGCAAGCATAAATTAAACATAAAGACTGATGGGACATGGAGGGAATTCTTCCTCCAAGTGCTGTCTGGGTAATAATTAATGGTATTATTGTTTGTTATTATCGTTTCCTCATATATTTGTTTGGTTTTTATTTTATGTGTTTTAGTGTTTTGCCTGCATGTATGTACATCATGTGTATGGATGGTGCCTACCTGTAGTAGTCAGACGTGGAACACTGTGATGTTAGGGTCCTTGAAATTAGAGTTAGGGACAGCTGTGCGCCACCGTGTGGGTGCTGAGAATCCAACTTGGGTCTTCAGCAAGATCTATATCTTCAGCTGTTTCCTCACTTATAAGATCTGGTCTTCATTTTCATTTATTCCTTGTCATCTTCTTAAAGGAATTTATTTTACTTATTTGTTGTGTGTTATGTACACGTGCCGTGGTGTACCTGGGGAGGTCAGAGAACAACTTAAGGGAATCAGTTCTCTCCTTCACCATGTGGATCCCATGGTGTTAGGCTTGACCACAGGTGCTTTAACCTGCTGAACTGCAACTTACTGTAGTCTTGCTGGCCTTGCCATGGCTTTTTTTGTTTTTTGTTTGTAGTTTATTTATGTATGTATTTTGTGTGTGTGTGTGTGTGTGTGTGTTTGGGGGGAACTCAAGTGTTCCTGCCATCTTTTGAACTAATGAAATTGTTGTTAATTTTCTATTAGCCTTTGAACTTTTTTTTTTGGAACAGGGTTTGATTGTGTAACTTAGGCTGATCTCTAACACTCAGCCCTCTTTTGGACAGTGATTACAGGTGTGGGCCATTGTGTCCAGCTTAAAAAAAATATCACATTTTTGTACTATGTCCTTATATGCTGTTGTCCACCTAAAGATCCACTGGTTTGTTGTTTGTTTTGAGACAGGGTTTTTCTGTGTAGCTCTGGCCATCCTAGAACTTGCTTTGTAGACCAGGCTGGCCTCAAACTCAGAACAGCCTACCTTTGCCTCCTGAGTGTTGGGATTAAAGGCATGTGCTACTATTTCTGAAATATGTCATTTGAAATTTAAAAAAAAAATATTTCCTGTAGCTGTCACTGGATTTGTGTGTGTTATGTGTGGGTGTGTGTAGTTGGGAAATGTGTATATATGTATAGTTGGGGGTTGTGGTATTGGGTGTGTTAACTTTTTGTTTTGCTTTTGTTTGGTGATGTAATTTTGTTTGTTTCCTATAATGTCTGTTAATTATCACATACTTTGTATATTGAAACAGAAGTTTATGTCTCACCTTCCCAGAATTTAGAAATATGAGATTAAGGTGTTAGCAGAACTATTGTCCCTCTGGGAACTGTGAGGAGAGTCCACCTGAGCTTTTCCCCTCCCTTCTGAGTATCAGTCTGTTTTTGCCTCTGCTCACATTCTGTCTGTCTTTTCTGTGTGCTTTAGTAAGAATGTGTATCATTGAGTTTATGGCACAGTCATATGTATAGTCTTTTTCCATATAAGGTCAAAGTCATAAGATTCCAGGGAACTGATGTATCTTTTAGGAGGAAAGGAATTTCTCCCACCCCCTTTTTTTACCTCCAACATTGAATACAGATTTTTGTATTGGCAGTTACTTTTCCTCATACTTTTAAAGATGCAACTGCATTGTCCTTGGTTTCTAGGAGAGTAGTTTTTGCTTTGAATGCGCCTCTATAGCTGTTCTCCCCCATGTGCTCTGTTGTCTTTAAGATACTGTTGTTATTGTTGTTTTGTTTTTACCGTGCTGTGATTGGATGTAGTGTTTTTAATTTGCTCAGCATTAGAGAGCTTCTTGGGTTTGGATTGTTTTCTTTTCCAGTGGTAGCAGTAGCTTTCTGGCCTCTTCTGTGATTCCGTCCATAGTGTGTGAAAGCACTGGGTTTTGTGTTTTTTTCTTAGCTCTTTATGAATGAATAGCTTCCTACCTGTTTCCGTTTCACTAATCTTGCTAATGGTGTGTGAATCTACTACAGAGTGTTGAGTCAGACCAGCTTGCCCTCCCTGTTCCTCCAGTGTATTGTTTAGCTGGCTTGTTGGTGGCTGCAATCTCTGGATTGCTGTGGTTCTGCTTTTCTTTACAATACCTATTTCTTGTTTCCTGTCATGTGATCCTGTCCCTTGCTTAGGGTGTGACACACATTGTATTAGAAGTTGAGTTGTCTAGTTGCTGTCTTCCTTTCCCAGCTAACTGTGATTCTTCCTGTACTCAGAAATAGAATGTGTATATATTTCAGCATAGGCAAGGCTCAGGCTTCCTCTGGTCTTCATCCTGAAGTGTGGAGTTTCTATCAAGCTGGCGTGCTCTGAGAAGCCCAACCGTCCTCAGGAAGCATGCATGCACTTCAGTGGGTTTTAGTTTTCTTGGCCCTTTGGGTGAGATAGCTTTGGAGTATGGCATGACTTAAAGAGGACTTCAGCTGGTTTCAGAGTTCTTCAAGGGTCTGGTTTTTGTTTGTTTTATCACAGCAGTGTTAAAAGACCACCAGAATTCACACTAGTTTTTCTTCCCCATGTTGTTGACACATTGTGCTTGTAACTCACCTTTATGTGGACAGTGGGAAGGATTAAGGAACACATGCAGTATTTAGGACAATGATGTTCATGAAAGATAAAGGGAGAAAAGTTGTAGTGAGGAGCGGCGGGCTGCATCCCACCACTCAGCTACTGCACAGCTAGCTTTACCCAAAATAATTACATGGAAACGGTATTCTTTTAAACACTGCTTGGCCCATTAGTTTTAACCTCTTATTGGCTAGCTCTTACATATTGATCTAACCCATTTCTAATATTCTGTTAGCACCATGAGCTGGCTTACCAGGAAAGATCTTAACCTGAGTCCATCTTGGAGAGAATCATGGCGACTGCCTGACTCGGCTTCTTTCTCCCAGCATTCTGTTCTGTTTACTCTGCCTACCTAATTTTCTGTCCTATTAAAGGGCCAAGGCAGTTTCTTTATTTAACCAATGAAATCAACACAAAACAGAAGACTCTCCCATATCAAAAAGTGGTTGGGTAGGAAGAGCCTTGATCATGGGTGTCTTAGCCATCATCAGGTACCTAGTTGGAAGAGGCTGCTTTCCTCCATCCAGACTGCAACTGTGTCTGGAGAAGAGATGCTGGGTGCATTTGTCAAACAATGCATTGTAGGAACCACTTCTATATCAATTTGCAGAGACTTGCTTGTCCTGTTGTTTTTATGTAAATATAATAATCTATGTGGAATTTGCTTATTCAGCCCACTTCCTTGTGATGAGTGTCAGTTATTTGAAGGTTTGCTATTCCCCAAATGTTGTAAGTAAATTAGCCTTGGGCTTTCGTTAATAACTGTGTTGGCGGCAGTGACCAGCAAGGTAGATTCCAAGAGAATAAACACTTGAACAGCTCTTAGGATACTGTCCAGCTGGCTTGTGTAGAGAGATTTGTTTTGTACTCTTGGGAGTGTTTTCATCTCGTGGCCTTGATAGCAGCAACATGCTGTCCAGAGTTGAGTTTTAAGAAATTCTATCAGTGTAGTTGGGATTCATGTAAGTTGAATTTTTGTTTTCTTTATTGGGGTTTTGCTGTATTTATATACGTCTATGGAGGACCCTGTGGGTTGCACTGCCAGTGCTGTCTTTTGACATAGTTCATGTTCTTTGAAGGCATTATCATAAAGTGACCAGTCTCATAAAAATGGCTAGTGTTTAGGATTACTTGCTTCCTACGTGTCCAGCCTCTCTGTGCCAAGGAGGTAGAGCTGATGATGTTGAAGGGGACAAGCCTTGGTAATAACTGAAGGACCCTTTCAGGAAGAGCTTTAGGAGTACAAGGAAACAGAATTGCCGTGCCTTGCTGCTTGGAAGCCTGCAGACTAGATGTTGGAAAGAGTAAGAGTCTGGTCTACTGTAGTTCTGCAGTCAGCTGAGGGCCGTTCACAGCTGCCTCCTGGGGTTTGTGCTGTCTAGGACATGGTAGTCTGTGTTCAGTTTAGGTCAGAGTGATGAGTGGAATGGGTTCCATGTGGCTGTAGGAATGGAGCAAGGTGGGTATAGAAGAAGTAGGGCTCCTCAGGAGATGGAGAGGGGCGCTGGTGCCCACAGCAGACCAGGTGTGGCATGGCTCGGTTCATTAGACTAAGCATGTGTTGGTGTGTTTACTGTTGAATTTCAGAGCTGTAACTCAGAAGGTTGGGCGGACTCTAGTAAGAAGCTCTGGAGCAGAGGGTTTCCTGAGTATGTATGAGGGACAAGAGGAAATTTCTATTTTTGTGGCAGTTATTGAAGAAAACTATGGAATATGATCTAATTAGTGTCATTTCTGACTTTCCAATAATTAATCATTAAAAAGTTTGGCACGCCTTTAAATCCCAGCACTCGGGAGGCAGAGGCAGGCGGATTTCTGTGAGTAGGAGGCCTGGTCTACAAGAGCTAGTTCCAGGACAGGAACCAAAAAGCTACGGAGAAACCCTGTCTTGAAGATCAAAAAAAAAAAGTTTTTTTACCTAAGCACTGTCCTGTGGGTGAATGAATCCTGCTTGACCCGGTTTGCTTTGGGCCTCTAGTGGTTCTTTCAAGGTTTGTCCTCAGGACATTTGTAAAAATCATTGCCCTTGATGCCCAAAATGAGTAAAGTTGATGAAACAT
The DNA here is from genome assembly GCF_037038515.1 of Microtus pennsylvanicus. Taxonomy (NCBI): domain Eukaryota; kingdom Metazoa; phylum Chordata; class Mammalia; order Rodentia; family Cricetidae; genus Microtus; species Microtus pennsylvanicus. The sequence goes on from NC_134585.1 coordinate 35,295,423, forward strand.
TTGTGTACTGCACACTGCATTACTGACTGGAGAAGGAAGTGGGAAAGAAAGAATCCAGAGAACCTGGCCAGTTCTGCTAAGGTAGAGGAGAGTCAGGTCGAGGATTAAGGGGAGCAGCCTGGATTCGTGGAGAAGAGAACTGAGCCCTTGCAGGGATTCTGGGCACCACTCCAGCAGAAACTTCCAGGGTTAAGGAAGACTTTGGAGGTCAGATTGTGAAGCAGGAATGTCAGCTGAACTTCATGTGAGGACAGCCTGGCTTTAACAGCTTGTCGGCCTGTGCTTCTATGTGGATTGTGATTGCATTTTCCCATTCTGGGCATCGCTGAGGTTAACTGGCCACCTTGAACTGAGGGAGCTGGGGATTAGAGCTTCAGAAATGTGAAGATGCCTGAACTGAATTTAGGAGTGTGAACCAGTGCTTAAGAACAAGAACAGACATTACTAACTTTTAAACATAATACTGTGTCTCTATCTTTGCAGCCACTGAGAATGTATGGCTGTAAGACACTGGTTATCAGCAGAAAGTAGGCTCTAGGGTGGGTCCAAGCTCACTTTGAATCCTGGTTCTTTCAGACGTAGTGCAGTGAAGCCAGGTGAGGGTAATAACTGAGCACTGTTGCCGGCTTACAAATGTTGTGATTGTGGGGTGAAACTGCCAGGGATGTTGGGATTTTGAGATTCTGGATTCTTTCTCCCTTCTCCCCTCTTCCTTTCTTCCTTTCCTTTCTTTTCCTTATGCTTAAAATTATGATTTAGCTATTTACTTTTTATCTAGACAGGGTCATGCTATATGTAGCCCTCATTGGCCTGGAACTCAGCTGTCTACCTGCATTTGCCTCCCAAGTGCTTAGATTAAAGTTGTTTTGGCTCTGGTGTTGAATTTAGGACCTCCCACATGCCACTCCACATTAAGTTGCATGCCTGCCCCTTGATTCAGCTATTCGGAACAGTGGACTGCTGACTCAATTTCTGCCTGGTCTTTTTTTTTTTTCCTCCTAGTTGTAGAATGTGAGCATTCAATTATAGATCTAAAAGACTGGGCTCTTTGTGGCTCATCAAAATTCTGAGACAAGAAGATAACTAAAGATAGTGTTGTTTGAGCACAGTCTGTGGAGTTCTAGAAGCAGCAATAAGGAGGCCTAGTGTTTAGGTGGTTGCACTTCTTCATTGGTAATACTATTGTGCTGTGTGTTTCCCTGCAGCTGGTTTTCCTGTGGGCTACGCAGCAGCTCCTGCCTATTCTCCTAACATGTACCCTGGAGCAAATCCTACCTTCCAAACAGGTATGTACTGCATGACAGATACCTTGTGTGTAGCTGGGGGAGGTGGAGGTATGGAACTAGGATTTGTGGTTGGGTGGCTTTCTACATTCATAAATGAACCTGTGGATGATTTAATTAAAGCTTAGTTCTCAGTTCACACAAGTTTTGCTTTATTGAGTTTCTCCCCCCACAGTCTCTGGGCTATACAGGTAATTCCTCGTGCCAGATATCTGTTCTTAGGATAGGACTTAATGCTAGGAACTGAAGACCGTTTGGTCATTGAGTACTGTCCACGGTGCTGTGGTTATATTTTAAAAAGCAAACTTTGTTTTCTGTATATAGTGTATGAGAATATTTTCAGATTTGAGAAATTGCTGGTTTAAATTGAAAATGAGTTTGTTTGATTCTGAATTACATAAAGATTATTTAGCGAGATTTTCTTTTCCACATACTGGTGTGTTGTCAGCTTCTATTGGGATAAGGGGATTCCTTTGAGGGTGTTGGCTCATGCTTTGACCTAGCTGAGATGTCTGGTGAGGCTGCTGGGACAGTTCTTTGCTCCACACAGCTTTGGGTAGAAAAGGAATTAGCAGTGTCCTTCCTATGAGTTCCTTACTTGGGACTCATAACGTCTGCCTCTTACCCATCTCTTCTGTGCCCAGCCTGACTTGCCTTTCTCAGCTCATACCCAGAGGAAAACTTGGACTTGCTCTTTCTGCTTCAGTGCGTTTTGTCCTAGGTTCATGTTCCTGCTCACTTAAGTGTACATGACAATGTGCCCAGAAGAAGGTTAATGACCTCCATCTCTGGAAGACAGGAGTCTCTGCTCAAGCCTCCTAGTTCTGTCCCACAGTGGCCTCTTTCTCTCCAGAAAGTTCCTTCTTTCTTCTTGTGATTTTCGTCTGGCTCTCTCGCACACTTGGTCCCCGCGCCTGTCGTTGAGACTGCTGTGGAACATCTTGAGCAGTTGGGCCGTAGTGTTATCAGCAGGGAGCCAACCGTGCTGCCACCGTCTTTTTGTAAGGCCTTCGCACACTCTAGCTTCCTTTCAGACAGTGCTTGAGTCTGTAACATAACAAACTGCAGATATTTGTGGTGTGCACTTCATCATCTCTGCTGTGACATGTATCTCTGTCATGTTTGGGAGCAAACATACCTGTTTGAACAAAATTTGTTTTGTCCATTTCAACTTTACTAGGCGCTAAATAAAGAATCACAGATGTGTTCTCTCTTGCTATAGATAGATGACTTGTGTTTTCTAAATTTTTTGTGTAAATGGAATCACATAAAGAGTGGACTTGGTCATTTTGGGACTGGCATCTTTTACTTGGACTTTCCTGTTGTGGTACCTGTTACGAACTTCCTCCCTTCCACTGTTAGGTTGTGCCCATTGTGTGGGAAACATCACTTGCTTATCTGTTGGCTAGCTAATGGCATTTGTGCTGTTTGAGTTGAGTGTTTGCATTTAAAGTTCATTTTGCAAGCGAAATTTTTTGTATGTTTTTAGCATAAGTCTGGATATATGCTTTCAGTTTTTGCTGAGTAAATACAAAGGGATGGAGTAGCTGATTCTTAGGGCAGGTAAGAAACTGCCAAAACAGTCTTCCATAGTGACCGCTATCTACCTTCCCCTCGGTTTTGTATTTCTTAGTTCTAGTCCTCTGTACTGTTTGCAGCTCTGGTATCATCAGTCTTCCATCCTAGCTGTGCTAGTGGGTATCTAATTATTTACAGTCGCAGTTTTATTTTGAACTGCTGGGACAAACATTGATCATCTTTTCATACGTTAATTTACCATTTGACTCTTGGTAAAGAGTTATGCTTCTGGGCCTGGTCTACCAGATTCTCTGGAGACTGAGCAGGAGGATCATAAGTTCAAAGTCTGCCTGGGCTAGAGTAAGTTCAAAGCTAGCCTGCAGAACTTAGACTCAGTTTCAGATAAAAAGTGAATGAGGGACTGGAGGTGGAGAGATGGTTCAGTGGTGGAGAGAAGTTGTTACCATGCAAATCTTAGGCCCTAGCACCCATGTGAGGCAGCTCACAGCTACCTGTAACTGCAGCTCCAGGGGATATGACACTAACCTGCACATATGGGTACAGACACAGCATACATAATTAAAAACAAATAAGTGTTTAGTTTACAAAAGTAGAATGAGCTTTAGATAAAATCAGTGATGCACAGTTGCCAGCTTTTGCAAGAACCTGGGTTCAGTCCCTGCTAGCACCCTCCAAAGGGAAGGCCGTTATGTGCTTCTTTAACACTGTGTCAGTTACTGAGTTTGTTTTTTAAGGCAATAATTTTATTTTTACAGACTTTGTTTGAATATTTGTTCTTCTTTTCTTTTTTCTTAAGAGATTTTATTTATTTCTTGTGTATACAGTGTTTTGCATACATGTATGCCTGCAGGCCAGAAGAGGGCACCAGATCCTACTATAGATGGTTGTGAACCACCACCATGTGGTTACTGGGAGTCCAACTCAGGATCTCTGGAAGAGCAATCAGTGCTCTTAACCTCTGAGCCATCTCTCCAGCTCCTTGTTTTTCTTTTTTCTGTATGAGCATTGAGTATGTGCACCACGTGCGTGTTAAGTACCTACAGAGGCCAGAAGAGAGTGTTGGTTCCCTTGAAACTGGAGTTATAGGTGGTGTGAGCCACTATGTACATGCCGAAAACTGAACCTGGGTGCACTGCAAGAGTAGCAAGTGCTCTTGCTCTTAACTGCTTAGGCATCTTTCTACCCCACTCTTTGTTTTCTTTGTAAAATGATTTTCATTTATTTTTACTTTGTGTGTGTTCCTGTGTGAGGGTTTTTTTTCCCCCTCCGTAGCACGTACAGAAGCCAGAGAGAACGTCAGATCCCCTAGGTCAAGAGTTAAGGTGCAGTTGTGAGCTTTCCAATATAGGTGCTGGGAACTGAACCCAGGTCTTGTGTAAAAGCAGTATGCATTTTTAATCACTGAGCCATCCCTCCAGTGTGTGTCTCTTTCCACTCAGGGTGTCTTGAACTCCTGGGCCCCAGCCTCCTGAGTAGCTAGAAGTGAGATCTACTCCTCACCTGCTTAGAGACTGAGTTTGTTCTATTGCTGGGTTTTTAAGAATTATTTTATTTATCAAATTCATGATTTTAGAGGTTTTTTTCTCCTAGTTTTTCTCCCTTCTGGGTATCTTTCACAGAGCAGTTTAAAAAATTTGTTGAGGTTATTATTCTGTTCTTTGGGTTACATTTCTAGTATTCCGAAAACCTGCCCAAAATGATGATTTCTTGCTTTTTCTTCTAGCTGTTTTAGCTGGTCCATTTAGGGCTTTAGTTCATGTGGAGTCCCATGTGTGTAGCGTAGGTTAGTGCACTGTTGTGGGTTAGTGCTTCTTGCACTCGTGCTGCAGCACACCATTTGCACTTACTGTACCAACGCCAGTTTCTTCCCAGAGAGCTAGCCTATGTGAGAAGGACTAAAGTCTTTCCTCTGAGTTTTGTAATTTTCCTAAGTCTCGGGTTTGTTGAGGCCAGTGCAGATGTTCTTGTCAAAAGCAGGGGGTATCTGTAGGACAGTGCAAACCGCCTTCTCTCACTTCTCCTTTTTAAGACTGTTCTCATGTGGAGTAACAGTGACCCAGGGTGCTGTCTTGGAAGCCTCTGTTGAAGAGTGCCAGGCCCTTTGGCTGTCAGTCTCATGACGTAGTTGTGCCAGATTTTGTGTGCTTTTGTTTTCAAAAGACTTGGGATAAAGGTTTTTATGTGAAATTGGTGAAGGTAGGGGAAGCTTTGAAGGCCTTGGTATCCCACTGTGCTGTTGGCTCCTGATGTAAATCAGAACTGTGTGCTCCTCTTTTATGGGTTCTTGAAATGCCATCTCCCTCTTTTGAGGATCCAGGCTAGGTCATCACTGTAGACACAATAAGAAGGGAAGTTTCTGTGAGTTCTGCTGCTCTCTTGATCTGTTCTAGCATAGAGGCAGTGGGTCTGCAGGACTTGCTGAGCACCTTTGCATTGCTCTGATCCTTTTTACTTTTTTAAAGATTTATTTTTATTTTTTTTGTATGTGTATGAATGTGTGTCTGTATACCATGTGCATGTTTGGTGCCCACAGAGGCCAGAAAAGGGCAAGCCCCTGAAACTGGAGTTACAGGTGGTTGTGAGCTGCCTAGTGGGTGCTGGGGGCAAATCTGGATCCTGTGCAAGAGCAGTGAGTGCTCTTAACCCCTGAGCCATCCTTTCAACTCCTTTTTCTTAGTCCATGTGTATGTCACAGGAGTCTGAGAAGCTTTGGATTTGTGGTAGCTTTTGGTGATATATTCCGTCTGGAAGTAGAGGAGGTCATTTTGTTTTGAATAAACTTAGGCTGCAGACAGATAAATCTGGTGTGGGTTTTCCATGCTTGTAATCTCCTTAGGAACTGAGCTAGTAAAGGCTTAACTCCTGGTGGTGACCCTGGAAACTGTGACTTCATCCCTGGTGGAACTTAGGCTGTATTGTGGGAAGAACATGATTAGTCTTTGGGCAGACCAGGCACTTAGTAGTTTCAGTCTTCTTGGTCCTGGTCCCACTGAATGGCTCCGGTGCATCAATGATCTGAAAGCCTCAGGAAAAAGTTACTGATAGAGCTTACTATGTCGCCCTGAATAGTCTAGAACTTACTCTGTAAAACAGGCTAGTCTCAGATTCACAGGATCCTGCCTCTGCCTCTGCCTCTGCCTCTGCCCTGCTTCTGCCTCTTCCTTATGGTAAGGCAGTAATTAATCAGGCAAACACAAGTACAAACCAATGCATCTTACAGCAAGTAACCGTTTCATTAAGCTGGTTATTACAGTGCTTATCTGGTTTTGACACTTGTTTATGAAAGATACTTAAGAGTAAGTGAAAATACAATATAGGCTCTGCTTCCTGAGTGCTGGGATTAAAGGCGAACACCACCAACATCTGGCTTTTTTTTTAAATTCATAATTAAGTCTTTGAAGTGAGATCCAAGTTTGTTTAAATAATAAGCAAAAGGAAATAGCATTAGAGTGTTAATAGACTTTGGAGTTACAGAAGTCCTTCTCTCTTAAAGGTATGTATGCACAGAATCTTAGGATGCTTACACTTTCAGAAAGCTTTTTGAAATTAACGCAAGGGGCTAGGGGTGCAGCTTAGTTGATAGAGTGCTACCTAGTGTGCACAGTCCCCACTACTTAAATTCTCAGTGAACCTCAGGTAGGAGGATAGGAAATTTAAGATAATGTTCTGCTATATAGTAAATTCAAGGTCTTCCTGGGCTGTGTGACACTCTGTCTCAGGAAGGAAAAAGTGAGTGAGTTTGCTACCACTGTGTTTGAATGCCTGTCTATCCTGACGCCATTGGACTCTACTACTGTCCTTTGTTGTGACTCTTCCTGTATTCCCAGGGTGTTGGCTTGGCTGTCAGTGTTACTGTTTTGTTTTTGTTGACTTGTCTCTTTGGATGACAAGGATCTAGCTGCTCTTTTACTTATTTGCCTGCCCTGTTCTTATTGTGGCCATGCCATGGATTTGCGGTTCTTCTTCCTCTGTGTCTACTTTGTCCTTCGTGGAACCTCTGAAGGCTCAGTAGAACTCTTGAGATCTCTGTCAGGACCTCTTGGTGGTGTTTCTGGCCCGTAAGGAATCCCACTACTCTGCTTTCTTGGAGCTCCTTTGGAGGCCTCACTCCTGGCCTAGCCTGGGTCCTAATCTGGAGCACTCTTCTGCAGAAGCCCTTCTGCCTCACATTTGCTCGGTCCTTACTTCTTCCTAGTTCCTACTTTTGTGGAATATTTCCTTTAGTAGCTTCCCAAGAGATTATGAGGGGGTCATGTTTTAAAGAGCTCCCCTCCATCCCCGGTAAAACATTTTCTGCACCTATATCCCACCTCCTAATAGTTCTCTGGATAGTGACTTATGGGTTAAGAACCATTGCCCCTAGAATTGTGAAGGCATCTCACTGAGAAATGGCCAATATTCTTGGATTTCTGGAATGAGATTCTTCTTAATGCTACATGTTAAATCTGTTTCCAAAATTGAATTTATATCTTTTGCCTCATTTAAATCTGTAACAGCTTGCCTAACCTTAAACAATACTTTGTCTTTTTTTTAAAAATGATTTTTTTGTTTGTTTTTGTTTGCAGTGCTGGAGATTGAACCCAGGGTCTTGCACATGTTAGGCAAGTGCTCTATCTGAGCTGTGTTCTTGGCCCTTTGTGTTTTGTTTGTTTGTTTGTTTGCCTTTAAGATTTAAAACACTCATATGTATGAGTGTTTGCCTGCATGTCTGTGTGTGCACCATATGTGTGCCCAGTGCTAGAGGAGGCCAGAACAATGTGCCAAATCCCCTCGATCTGGAGGTAGAGGTATTTGTGAGCTGCTGTGTGAGTGCTGGAAACTGAACCCAGGTCCTCTGTAATTAGACATAGCTCTTAATCTGAGCATTCTCTCCAGCCTATACTGTATGTGTTTAATTGGGGTCAAACTGTATATAGCTTAGGACGATCTTGAATTTTCCATCCTCCTGCCTCAGCTTCCTGAATGCTAAGAGTCTACACGTACTATTACTCCTTTCTAGGAACAATTTCAGGTGTATACCCAAGCTTGTGAGAATGTAGTTCCCACTTCCTTGTCACTTGGCTTTGATTGCCACAGCTCCAAGTTGGTATTTCATCTATCACTTTTCCTGGTTATTTTGAAGCAACTCTCGTACATCATGTTGATGATTTTTAGAAATATCTCTAACAGCATATGTAATGCTATTATCATACCTAAATTAGTCATCATTATTGTGATTGTTTATTTTTTGTTTTTTATTGTGTGATGTAGAAAGTGGGCCCTGTTTTGTTTTTTTTAAAAGCCTTGTGAAAATTACAAGTTCTGAATGTGGTTCCAGATTAACATTCAGCATCTGTTCTTAAAGTGTGACACATTTGAGCCTTTTGAGTGTTGCTATTTCCCTCACATGGCTGGTGATTGCTTGGCAGATCTCCCTCCCCTTTCGTAGTTTGGTTTTGAGTAGACACCCACGCTGGCCTCAGCTCCGCTGTCTCCCACCTCCGCTTTTAGAGTGCAGAGCTTGCACACATGAAGTCCTGGCAAGATAGCGCAGTTGAAGTTCATGGAGATGATGGGGCAGAAGCTGGATTGTAACAGCGGAGTGGGGTCACCTGTGAGGTGATTGTTCCGTCTGGCACGATTGTGCTTGTGATAGGTGAAGGACTGGTTTGATAGGGAGGGGCCCAAACCCTGTCCAGATCCCCGCTGTTTCTTTTGTGTCAGCCTTCTCTGCACTCTGTTGGTGTCCCTCTCCTCCTGCATACACCTTACTGTGAGTGTTCTACTTCCCATGATTCCTCCTGACAGTCAAGTTCCTCCTGGAGAGGGTTGCATTCTTCTTGGTCGTCTACCATAGGACCTGGCTCACTGTCTGTGACAGACAGATAGATGCTGTCCTGCTCCCATGACTTGGCCTAGGGGCAAGTTTTCTTGGGAGAATTTGGGGCTCTTCCTGCAGTGTCACTGAACCCAGAACTGGAGGGATCTTAAATTGGTTTTCCCTAACTTAAAAACGGTTTACAAATTTGTTGTGGTATAATTGGCATATAATAAAGTTGAACATACTTAAAACTGCGTATACCATCATGAAGCAACAGCACTCACCTACAGATGTGTCCCACAGCCCACATGGAGAACATACCCCTAGTGACCTAAAGACTCCTCACAACTAGGCTGTCTTAAAGGAGCAGCTACCTCTTGTACTACCACACCGCCACACCAGCCTTTACTACATGGGCCTTTTGGGAATTCTTAAGATCTAAGCTATGGTAGTCTCTTTATATGCTCTTGCCTATTCACTTGTTTTATAAATCCTAATGAAAAAGTTGTATATTTGACTCTCTTGGAAAATTACCAATATTGAAAGCTGATATATTTAAAATTTGTAGATATTGTGAAAATCATTAATTCTCTCTACTAATAATATAATTAAAACATTAAAATTTCAAATTAAAATTGTTATACTCAGTTCATTCTTTTAAAATTGAGACACAATTTGTGCACAAATATTCACATATTTAGTGTGTATTGACATGAATTTTCACAGTTGAACTTTGGTCCTGTGGAGCCATCACCCAAAGAAAATTTGGGACACTTCCATTATACTGGAAGGGCTTCCCTTTCCTCTTCCCTTCCTGATTTCTTCCAGATATTTAAAACTTTGAAATTTCAAAATACATATGCCAGTCTGTTGCTTTCAAGGTGGATTAGGTGGTTGTTAGATATGTACATGATTATTTGTTATGTGTTCTGTGTCTGGCTTTGAAAATCCAGTGAGGTTTGTGCTTTGTTTGTAAGTTTTTTTTAGTGATTGATAAGTAGTGTTATATGGTAGATCACAGTTTCCTGTTGATGAGGATTTATGTGTAGGCTGGTGAACATGTTTTCCAAGTTCTGTTGTGGCCCCTAGGAGGTTTTGCTTGCGTCTCAGAGACGTGTCTGTACCTTGAGAGTTTGCAGTTCTGATGCTCCATGGACAGCTGAGTGCCCTGTGCCACAAGTTTGCACCAACAAGAACGTGAAAGCCATCATGGCCTTTTCAGAACACACTCATTGCCGGATAGAGTTGATGAGAATAGGAAGCTGTCTTCAGAGTGCAGTGTGATGTTTGCTGTGTTTGGATGGTTGCACTCTGCCACCACAGTCTGTGCTTGATTTTTTGAAAGGACCTTAATTGCAGGATGAAGAAGTGTATGTGCTGTTAATGCCAAGTTGAGCCAAGGGAGGCCATAGCAGTTTCTGTTCCAGCAAGTCAGGAAATTCTTGTTTTCCTGCCCTGGCCACTGCCTTGAAGTTTTCAATCACTGGATTCTTCCTAGGGTTTCCTGTTAGCTATCTGCAGCATGTATTCATCTGGCTTTCAGTAAATACAGTTATCTTGGAGTTTGTCCTGTGTATCAGCAATTGGTTCCCATTGGATGTTCCAGAGAATGACTGTTGGCCAATGGCAGGTGTCTGAACTCTCTGCTTTTCCCCAGTCACTGGTTAGTCTGCCCTTCCTCAGCTTCTGAATGCATCTTGTAGCCTGCAGCTCCTGGCTCTGATGAGATACTTTAGTGGGTGGAGTCAGGCTACATATTCACCTTCCTGCCACCTGAGAGTACAGATTCTGGAAGTAGCCTCACAGGCCTGAAAGATTCCATCTTCTCTTCCCCTTTTGTCACATAGCTTTATATGTTGTATTTCTTTTCCTTTTAAAAATTATTTGGTTATGTGTGTGTTTGTGTGTGGGTTTTTCTGTGTAAGTCAGTACCCCTGGAGGGCAAAAGAGGGGGTTGGAGCCTGTGGAGCTAGAGTTAAAGGTGGTTTTAAGTGGCCCAATGTGGGTGCTGGGAACTGAACTTGGATCCTCAAGAATAGCAGTTTGTGCTCTTAGCAGCTGAACTATTTCCTCAACATCTTCTCATGTCTTCTGTTTCATACTCTGCTTTATTGTTATTTTCATTTTATCTTTGGTGAGGATGATGCAACTCAGCCTACTCCCCTTGACTCAGATCTTTATACTACAGTGCTTTGTCAGGCTTTAGTGTTTGGTTGGTGTTTTAGTTTTGCTGTAACGAACAACTTAGAGATAAGCTTGCTTGTAGTAAAGTTTTTGTGTATACTTGCTTAATTCCCTAAGATAGACTTCTGTGCCTTAATTGCAGGATGAATAGATGTGTGTGCCATTATCCCAAGTTAAACTGAGGGAGGCCATAGCAGTTTCTATTCCAGCAAGGCAGGACAGGTTCCTCTGTACATATGCTCTACAGAACTCACCACTATACATACATACTTAAACAGAGAGCCAAGATGCCCAGGTCTTACTAAAGGAGAGAGGCAAGGCTTCAGTGGCAACAGATTTTCATTGTGTTCATGATTGGTGGTAGCCCTGGCTCCTCTCTGCATAGTTGTCCTTGTTTGGCATTGGCTGGGTTAACTCAGGCTTTTTACTTCTTTCTTTCAGGCTACACTCCTGGTACACCTTATAAAGTGTCCTGTTCCCCAACCAGCGGAGCTGTGCCACCATACTCCTCCTCCCCCAACCCCTACCAGACGGCCGTGTACCCAGTGAGAAGTGCCTACCCCCAGCAGAGCCCGTATGCCCAGGTATGCTTGGGCATGCCCTACACTTTAGGGAGGGTTGGTTCCATCATATCCCTACAGCCCTGGGACCCTCTGGCAGTTGTCTCTGTTTTCCCCACAGCAAGGCACGTACTATACACAGCCTCTGTATGCAGCACCCCCTCACGTCATTCACCATACCACGGTGGTGCAGCCCAATGGCATGCCAGCAACTGTCTACCCTGCTCCCATCCCTCCTCCTAGAGGCAGCGGGGTCACCATGGGCATGGTTGCTGGGACCACAATGGCCATGTCAGCAGGTGAGTCCTAGTTCTTAGTATGTGTTCTCTGTAGCAGCCTGAGAGTTGACTGAAGTGGGGAGAATCCATGAAGTTCTGACCCTTGGCGTTAGAGTCTCGTGGCTTCAGTTGTGTGGGAGGACTGCCCCTCCCCTCTTCTCTTTTCTCTCTTCTTTGAGGAACAGGCCATGAATCAGGTAGCCTCTACTGTGGAGCATAACTCAACAGCATGCTTTGTTACAGTATGAACGAGGAGTGTCAGATAGCCCTCATTTACTCATGAGCAGCTAAAGTGTGAACAGTGGGGTAGATACTTTGTGTTCCAGGCTGGTCAGCTATTTCTGTTGTCAGGCTGCAATAATGAGGAAGTGTTTAAAAAAGCTGGTTTTGTGTTGCTAGAGGGAATAGCTGCTTGCAGAAACCCTGTGCCATTTATGCATTGAATCAGGAAAATGGAAGCATGGGATTGGAAGGAAGGCCTAAGGATGATTTCACTCTTGACCTTTCGGTATATGTTGCTGCCTTTAAGCTTTTCCATGCACGGTCATTTGTTCCCTATGACTGGGATTTAAGAAGAAGAAAAAAAGTCAAGCTGTTCTTGTTTTGTTTCTCGAGATAGGGTTTCTGTGTATAATTTTGGAGCCTGTCCTGGCATTCGCTCTGTAGACCACTCTGGGCTCAAGCTCACAGAGATTCACCTGCCTGTGTCTCCCAAGTGCTGGGGTTAGAGGTGTACGCCACCTGGCTTCAATCCATTCTTGAGAAAATTTTCCTGGACTTCAATATAAGGAAATCATTGTCATACTTAGATCCGTGAGATTCTGTTTATTTCTGCTTAGAATCTCCACTTGATGTGTCCAAGTTTGTTGCTAAAATGAAGACTAGCATAGACTGCTGCTGCCTGAGGGTTTAACCTCAGTCATGCAGGCCATTGCTGAGTGTACATGCTTATGGGATATAGGACCACCTCGTGCGTGTGTGTTCACGCTCTTTGTCGCTTTCTCCTCCTCCCTATCTCCTCTCTTGTGTGCTGTTTTTGTCTCTTCCCCTTCTCTCCCTCCCTCCAGTATACAGCTCTGTGTTAAGTATACCCACGCTGCCGTGAAACGGGTCTCCAGAACGTTCACCCTGCAAATCTAAAACCCTCTATCCATTAAACAAATACTCTTCTTTTTCCTTCCACTGGTCTGGGTTCTGCCTCTGAATCTGACAGCTTCAGAACCTCACGTAAGTGGGAACATGTGCTGTCCTTTCCTCACTGGCTTTTTCACTGAGCACAGTAATCTCAAGAGTTCACTTCGGGTACTCACATGTCGGATTTTCTTTCCTTTTTAAGGGCAGTAATACTCCCTTTCTCATTTTATAGCCATGTCATCTGGCAGAATTAGTGTGTATGACCTGAAGGGGAGTAACAAGCATATTATGACCACAGACTGCTGTGGTTATAATACCTTTCAGCACTTCGGGATAGTCTGTTACAGAGTTTTGACCACTGGATCAAGACCGTTCCTCTTCCCTTGTATATCCCTTCACAAGTAATTCAGGTCATCATGTGCTTTTTCAGTGGTGAAGATCTGCTCTCTGGAGAGGTCACATGTCCCTTTTGTATGAAGTGTCTCCCTTTCTTCCAGGTACCCTGTTGACTGCTCATTCTCCAACTCCTGTCGCCCCTCACCCAGTCACTGTCCCCACATACCGAGCCCCAGGAACACCCACCTACAGCTATGTGCCCCCTCAGTGGTGATTACCCTGCAAATTAATGTAAGTACTTGTCAGGTATGCTGGCTGAGCCGGTCTTGGTGAAGTGCATTTCCCTGAGGAAGTGGGAAGCTGACCTCAGACTTAGCACTGTTCCAGTTTGCTTCGCTGATAAAACTAAGCAAAACCAGCTTGGGGAAGGGAAGGGTTAGTCCACCATAAGGGGAGTCTGAGGCAGGAACTGAAGCACAGACCATGGAAGTTGACTGCTGATTGGCTCGCTCCCTCCAGAGCTCAGCTACCTTCCTTATATTTCCTAGTCCTTCTGCCCAGGGATCACAGCTCTAGACCGTACCTCATTAATTAGCAGTCAAGAAAATGCCACACAAACATGCCTACAGGCCAGCCTGGTGGAAGCAGCTCCTGTTCTTCTATTGAGATTTCCTCTTGCTAAGCACTAAGAGAAAGGTGCACCTGCTCTTTACATGGGGACAGTGCAGAACTTTGTTTTTATTCTTATGGAGATGTCCCAAAGCAGAGGAAGAAAGGAGCCATTGAGTGTTAAATATTTCACACTGCATCTTGCTGCTTCTGTAATGGGCATGTTTCACCCTTCTGCTTGCTGCAGTTTGTAGGGTTCCAATTAGAATAGGGGCATGGGGCACAGGGTATCTCTGGTATAGGGAACAAGTGCAGCAGTTGTGGCTACTGCTGTCCTCTGGAGTTTTTGAGGCAGAGGTGCCAAGAGCCTGTATGACTGTTTGTCATTCTTTCCCAGATTTGAGGATGGAGCTGTGCAGTCACTTCATTGGGTTCCACAGCTGGTGCTGCAGGCCTTGTGCCTCCAACCAGGACTTTCTTCTTAATGCTCTCGACACTTAGCTAAACACGACTGCATCCCAGCCCAGCAGGTCCCAGCTCGCTAGTCTCCAACTAACTCTGGGTTGGTTTTAAAGCAAATCCTGTTTTGTGGACTGCCTGGCAATTTTTTTAGCTAACTGTAATGATAAAAAGGGAGTATTGCTCTATTCTGAATCATATCTAGTTGAATGCATGTTTATAAAAACAAACACAAAAAGCTTGCTCAATCTACCTGCAGTGGCTGATGCAAAACCATCACATGCAGAATCCAAAGGACTGGACTGTGTTCTTCAGCCTGTGCCATTCATGCACTGTTGTCATGTATGCTGAGTCTCCAAGTTACACGTGTGCAAGTGAATGTCCTCAAGAAGCACCTAGAGTACTGCAGGGGATTCTTGGGGTGGTGAGGGTTGCCAGGTAGGGACACAGACTTGTAGTTTTCAGCAACCTGTGTTTTTGGCACTGACGAACCTGGAGGGAGCTGCAGGGACTGGGAGAGAGTGAGTCTGTGGTGGCTCCAGAGCAGCAGCAGGTATAGTAGGGTCCTCTCCTTCATTTCAGCTCAAGTGTGGTCTGAGAAGCAGGGATGTACTGAAGCCCACCAGGAAATGAGAGCTGGGAGCCAGTAGAGCTGGGATGAAGAGTGGTCTGTGTGTCAGGAGAGCAGTGTCTCTGCCATCTGAATTTCCATTGTGCATCTTACAGGATATGTTCTGTGTATCTGTTGGGACTGTTGGGAAAGTCCAGTGTAGAACTAAACTGTCTTCCTAGGAAGGAGGATGTCAAAGAGGAGCGGCCACACTGAGGTGGAATTGTCTTTTGCTTTATTTTGCTTAGGGAATCGTCCCTTTCTTTTCCCCCTGAGAAATAATTGAGTCCGCTAAAAACACACAAGCACAGCTGTATTCACCCACAAAGAAGGGCAGAGATGTCAGTTGTGTGCTGTGGGGAGTGGTGTATATTTAAGACTGGTTCAAAGGGAATAAGTGTATTTTAAGTTAGTTCCCATGTTTCTTGTAGAGAAGCAGGGCTGAGATTATGTCTAAAAATGTAGAAGTAATGTAGCTTGTCCCGGGGTCATTCACCTGATGATGACCTGTCCTTTTGTGTCTAGCTGGGGTGAGGCCTTGAAAGTCTGTATAAATGTCCTGTGAGCCCATTTTGCCACCTTTTTCTGACAGCACTCAGAACCAAGCAAATGTGGAGAGTGGAAAGGGCCAGACAGTTTTGGACTATACTTGCCTGTCCAGATGTGTTGTGGGAAAGATTTTGAGTGTGTAATCTGAGTATGTACATAAGATATCAAGAAGGTTCTTTTTGCCTGTATATTCCCAGCTTGAATCTGTGAGAGTGTTTCTGTTTAGTGTGGGTCAGAAGGGCAGGACCTTTCTGGGGGCCGTCAAGTGGGGATGTGTTTTGTTTTGTTCCCCCGTTGAAGTGCTTGGGTTTTGGTTGGAAGGGGTGCTTGTCTCTGGCAGCAAGGTCAGGGCTTCCAAGTTGGTGTGGAGGTCGCCTCATTAGCAATCAGCTTGACTGGAGGGTGGGTCATCCGAACATTGAGCCTTTGGAAACCTTATTTTTATAGTCGTGCTCCTCATAATTTGTTTCTAGCATTTTATTTTATAAGAAGCTGTGGAAAATTTCTGCATGGATCAGTGTAAACACAAGAGTTCTCATTCCTAATATCCATGAACATAGAATGTTTATGGATGAATATGTTTAATTGCCTCATGAGCACTTAACCGTGTGTGTGTGGGGTGAGTGTGTGTGTGTGCGCATGTGTGTGTAGAGTAAGAATGCACACAGTGCACAGAGATAGAAACATTTGCTGTAGGCACATAGCTTGTATCTGTACTTCATGTTGGGATTCCCATCTGTGCAGTGGATGGTTTGCAGTGTTGCTGGTTCAAGGTTTCCCCTGGACCCAACAGAGAGAGAGTGGTTTTCCCAAGTGAATGATGATAGATAGTGGAACAAATGTACCCGTGATTTTCGCATGTGTTTTAAAAGGCTCCCTCACCCATCCCAACTAAACATACCTGTCTCTCTGCCTGTGAAGGATAGGGTTGTTTGCCTACAGCAGGAAGTTAGCAAGTCCTTGGGTCTGCTCGCAGCTGCACACAGTGTGTGTTCCACAGGCCCCGCGTTCTCAGGAGAAAGAATAGTGGGATGCCATCCCCTCCTGCTGATCCCTCAGCTTCACACACTTGCCCTGTAACTGGTAACAGACCATTCCTTTTCTTTCAAATTGAATTGAGTGGCTATCAGACACTTGTGTATTATCCAGCTCATCTGTGTGGAAGCCTTTTCTGTTGTGAAACCATCAGGCCATCACCTGTGGAATCTGCTGGGGACAGATCTCACTGTCAGGTGAAAATCTGGGCATACGGATAGTAACAGACTGTCACAGGTGGTGTTCAACATAGTCAGTCTAAAATTTAGGACTAGAACTCGGGCCAGTATTCTATTATACAGCTGCATAGGTATCCCCAAAATATTGAGGAACATTCCAAGAAAGTGTGTTTTTTATGTGTGTGACATTCCCAACTAGAGTCCTTCAGCTGAATTCTTTTAGAAAGTAAGGCAGGCAAAGGGCCTGATTCTATGAACATGGACATCATTGCTCGGGTTTTTTTTCTTTTTAATTTTTTAAAATTTTTAAAGTTTATTCTCTACTGCCTTCCTCTGCTGCTGCTATTTGTAGTTTAAAGCTCAGTAGCGCTGTTGGGTTTTTAAAGAACCTGCGAGCTCCCTGAGAAGTAAGGCCACCATCAGGATTGGGCTAGTGAGGTTACAGGCATGGAAGGCGTGCTCTTCCAGAACGTTTGTCTCCTGTCTTGTGGTCTTCCTTGGAAGAACCATTGAGTGGCTGTTGGCTGACCAACATTCTGGGGAGCAGCTATTGAGTGTTTTGCAGAGGTGGTGTTTCTAACAGGAGGGGTAATGGATGTTTCTTTGAGGATATGCTAGAGTGAGGGGAATCTCATTGAGGATCTTTCAGCTCACCGGCTTCCGACTTGGGCCTTTGTGAGTGAGTGTGCTTGTGGTTGAGAGAGGCTGGCAGGCATAAACCTTAAACACTGGCGCCACTTCAGATTTCCTCAGCTCTCCTTTCTGAATATTGGAGTACAGTATTACTGTGGGACCACCTCTCATTCGGCAGCTGACATCTGTAGTTGTGTACCTGGCACTGCTGGATGGCACAGGACCTCCTAAGGTGCAGTGGCAGTTACAGCTGCTGGTCCTTTTCTCTGGTGCTTTCTGAAGGTTGCTGGAGGGCAGGAGGGCAGCTGGCTGAACAGTGGAGTGTGGAGCTTACTCATGTCTAGCGCACCTCCCGGGTTTGCATAGTTCTTGAATTATTTCTCCTGCCCAGTCTTCAACGTTTGATGGACTGATTCCCAGAAAGGATAATATGGTTTCGTAGGAATAGTTAAAATTATTCCCCATATCTTATAGGATTCCTTTCCCCCTAACCCCTCTTCATTTAAGAACAGAAAACCTGTGGAATAAATCTTACTAGAATTATGGGATGGGAGGCAGCAGCTTTTTGGTCTAGGAACTGCCGTAGTTGTACATGAGATGCGAGGACCTGATTGGCATAGCAGGCAGCTCCCAGGGTAGGGCTGTGGGTGGGTCTGGTGCAGACTGTGGGCAGTATAATAGACCAGTTAGGTCACACTGGGGACTGGCTCCCAGAAGGGTTATTGTGGCAGCTGGAGGCCCCAAGGAGCCTGATAGGCTGTGACTGAAAGAAAAGGTTCTTCTTTTTTTAAACTTTTATTTTTAAATAATCTTTTTTACACTGTTTTCTTGGTACTTTTTTTATGCTTAAGTCAGCATTGTCTTCCAGTGTTAAAGGCATCCCTTGCCTCTTCATTGAACTTATGTGTCAATACAATAGGAATGGACAGACTGTCCATCCCGAGCCAGTTCAACTAAATGTAAATTCATACTGTTTTAATTTTTTATGCAATCTGATGAGTAGATGAGCTCAGATTTAAAATCCTTAAAAGCACGTTTATTGTAACAGGAATTGTTATGTATTAATACTGCAGTTTTCAATAAAGATTGACTTGTGTTGCATATTATGTTTTCTTTTTTCTTGTGAGTTTTGTCAGAGGTGATGTCCTGACTGGCATATGCTGCTACTTCTCCCAGGCAGGAGATTGCCAGTGGGTTGGGGTGAGGCTGTGTGTTCAGTGGAGGGGTTCATCCTGGGTAATGTAGGAGGTGGAGGCTTGTGTAGCTCTCTACATAAACTCCCGTGCCCTTCAGTTCAGTGAGGAGGATGCTGGAACTCAGAAATACCACCACACCCATCCCCTTAGCTCACATATGCCAATTACCTGGATCCTCCAGGGGCTAGGAGGAAGTCTGGGTACCTACTGCCGTCGGTGGCTCTTTGACTTGCTTTCCTCCTCCTCCCTTTGGACGTCTACAGTAGCTTAGCCCACTTCTGCCAGGAGCCCTCTGGCTGTGGCCTCATGAGCAACACTTCCCTAGGCTGAGAACAGAGTAGCTGAGGGCAGAGAAGGGTACCAGCCCCAGGAGGAATGGGCCAGCACACGGAAGAGGAAATTCACACGTACATCAACAATTGATCAGCAGCCAGGTTACTTTTCTGAAGTTTCTTTATGAAATTAAATGTGGTTTCTGGATTAGAGAAGGTACAGTGCAAGAGTAACTGACCATGCTTCTGAATCCTATGGGCTCTGCACGATATGCAGGCCTGGCTGTGTGCCCCATGAGTCAGTCCATGCTAGGCCACAGAATTCAGTCCTTATGGCTTCTCACACTCACTAGGTAAGGCAATCTTTCTGTGTCATTAACAGTTCTCCATTGTTAGAGGAACAACACGACAGAATCATAATGAAAAGGGACTGGGTTTGTGTACAGCCACCCCAGCTACAGGGAACTGCCACTAACCTGGAACCAAGTACACGGCTGACTATGGTTTTCTTCTCATTGCACATGTCACAAAGAGGGTGTCTGGCAGCCAGCAGTGTCTAGAGGAGCCAGGAAGCATAAGGACAGCTATGGATAGAGTTAGGAGTGCAGAATTCCTGGTTCCTGACCTCCGAAGTTGCAAGTGGGCTGGGGGCCTGAAGGACAAATGGAGAGCAGAGGGGCACACACCTGCTTTTGCAGTGGCTCATGGCCACAGACTTTGGTCTCCTGCCCAGAGGAAACAGGAGTGGAGATAAGCTTTCCACAGAATGTCCAGAGCAGATGAGCCCGATTTGCACAGCCTGGCCAGTGGTGGTTCTGAGCTGTGGCTTGCAGGCTCACCATGGTGGAGGCCCTGCGCAGGTCCAGAGTATAGGCAGAGGCTGGTACCCGTGCAACACTGCACTAGCAGTGGGGAAGAGGCCAGAGTCGGGACCCAGACTTAATACAGCTCTGGTGCTTTACCCGTTCACTTCCACTTTGCAAACCAGGCAGAGGGCATGATGGAATAGGCCTCAAGGGAAGGCTGGCTCCACCAAGTGCTGTCAGATTGTCCGATAGGTGCTGGCTCACTTCCGGAAAGGTGCCAGTCTGCTGAGGCTGTGCCAGAAGTGAGATGGCTTCCGCCTGGGCTCTGCTAGCACCAACACCTGCTGCTGGGGCCGGCTGGCAGGCAAGGATGGATGCTTGTGGCGGGTCAGGTAGCCTGGCCTACCGATAGCTGGGCAGGGAGAGACAGCAGGGGTCACAAGGTGGAAGGCAGAGGGGTTCATCTGTGGGTTCTGTTGCAGACACTTCGTGGGGATAGTTTGCCACACAGGATCTGCTTTCCAGGGGCTTAACCACAATACATAGGACCCCAGGGTATCAAGAGCTTTTGGCCTGAGGCTGGCCAGGGCCACTGTCCAAGGCATGGGATGCCTGCCTTCATCTACGGAGAGGGAGAGGTGGCTCCCTCCCAGGCAGCTGTGATGTGGCTATTAGCAGCCTGGGAAAGTGAGCACTGTAGCCCCTGGTACCACTAGGAGATCAGAGGTGTCAAGCGAAAACTGTACTGACCAACCACTCTTGTCATCTGCGGCCCTTATCACCTTTGGAAACATACACCCGTAAAGACAGTGGACACCTCCAAAGACCCAGACGGAAACGTGATCAATGCTGGAACTGCCCGAGGAGTAGGATGGTTCCCCATTTACCTTTAGGCTTCCCTGTGGCCTGCTGCTTGCTGGCGTTCAGCATGGCCTGCTTCCTCTGCATCTCAGTGATGGAGAAACCTGGAGGAAGGGCACACATGAGATCCCGCCTTGCCTTCTTCAACTGCCCATGTGCCTCCTTGGAGGGCTTTCTGGTCCAGGTAATATCTGTCCTCCCAGTGCCCCATGCCTATCATACTTTACAGGCTGGCACGGCAGGGGACTGCTCCCTCACCTGCTCAACCACCCTTTCTTGCCAACCAAGGGAGAGAGCAAAGATCCCTTGAGCCACCACTTCATTCCCTCCCTTGACCCTATGACCCCTTCCCATTTCTCTCCTCCAGCTTTCTCTATGCTGCTGTGGAGGCTTTTTCCCAAACCACAGCATGAAGCTGGAGATCTAGGCATAGGAAAGGATGGGAAAGGACTCTAGTACCCACCCCATGCTCTCCCAGGGCTTGAGTTGGTTGGAAGGGGACTCCCCCTGGTCTCAAAAGATGGGCACATTCAGTGAGGCTGACCACAGAGGAAGGGCCCTTTATGCCAGAGGGGTGAGCACAGCAGAGCCTGTGCCGAGAGGTTTCTGCAGCCTCACCTAGCCCTAGGCACGATCTCATTCTCAAGATGGCGCTGAGCACCTGGTAGGTGGGCCCCAGAAACTAGGCAAGGCCCAGCAGGGTCTCCCACCTGTCTCCTGGTCCAGCCGCACCTGCTCCCTCTCCCTGGCAAAGGCCTTCAACCAGCGCTGCTTCTGTTCTGGCTTCCTGGCACACAGTAAGTGGCTGTCGCCCGTGGCACCACAGTACAGACGGAAGGCATTCTTGACGCTCATATGGAGGTCACGGTCCTTCCCGTCTTCCACATCCACCACCTCCAGGTCATCCATGTCCAGCCGGCCCTTGTAGTACAACACGTCCCGGCGGAGCAGGTCCTGCCAGATGCTACCCTGAGCCCTGGCTGCCCAGCAGCCTGTCTGACCACCTGGTCACGCCCACTCCCACCCCCAGCCACTGATGGACAGACAGGACAGTCTTTGTCTTTGAGGTGCACATTGACAGGTGGGCAGAAAGCCCCAGAAACTAAAGCAGCAGCCCACATGGTATGGGAGAGCAGAGAGAACAAGGAAGGCTTCGTGCATGGGGCCATTGTGCCGTGGTTGAAAGAAGCAGAAGCTAGCAGTAAAGAGGCCAGAGGCTGCGGGAATCAGAGAACTCAGGAGACGGAAGCAAAGGCTTGCAGGGAGAGGTCTGAGGAGCAAGCAGGGACCAGTTCAGGAAGGAGGGTGTTCTGAACAGCAAGCACACTGTTCCAACAGCTACCCCAGTGTCCCTGGGCACGCTCTATAGAGAGTCAGTCCTAAAGGCCTGGAGACAGGAAATGGCCAGGGTAGAGTCGGCCAGGCCCTTTACTTCTAGACAGGAGCCCCAGCCCTTACTGCTCTCCTATATGAAACTGGTCCAGCAAAGCAGGGGGGTTCGGATACCTTTTTACAGTAGATGAGCTGACGGTCAAAGAGAAAAAACATTCTCTGCTGACTCTTGGCTTGAGGCTGTGTTACACGGGTCAGCTCCCCCGAGTAGATGAGTTCTGAGCTCCTGACCAGGAGATCTTCCCCCTGAGTGAACCCCAAGGAGAGCCATGAGGTAAGTGTACCCAACCTTAGACTCTACTCCCTGCCTCTCTTGTTGGTGAGCCTTCCCACTGAATTGTGCCAGGCCAACAAAAGGGGATAACAGACACCCTTAAAGCCCAAAGCAGTTCTTGGGACCTTGAGGGTGTGGCTGTGGGAGGTGAATGAAGGCAGACCTGACCATCCTGTGGAGTAGGACTTCAGTGTAGCCTGTGGGCCTTCTGAGAACTTGATGTGCCACTGTAAGGTGCACAGTGATTTCAAAGGGTAGGAAACTGGAAAATACATTTGGATGTACTGAGTTAAATAAAATGTCAAAGCCCAGTTCAGTCATTTTCATTTTGTATGTATGTGTTCCACATGTGCATTTATGTATGAGTGTGGGGGCCAGAGGTCAACGCAAGGTGTCTTCATCACTTTCCATCCTTTTGTTAAACTTTTATTAAGTATATTTATTGTGGGAGGGGAGGGGTGGATGCCCATGTGCCACAGTGTGTGGCGGTCAGAGGACACCTTGCAGGAGCCTCTCTTTCCACCACAGGGGTCTTGGAGACTTAAGTCAGCTTTGGCAGCAGGCACCTTTACCTGCTCAGTCATCTCACTGACTCCGGCTGGCTGGCCAGAAAGCTTCAGGGATCCTGTCTCTAACCATCTGGGACTGGGATACATCCGTCACCATGCCTGGCTTTTTATGCGGATGCTGGAAATCGGAATTCCCATGTGCGTGTGCCCTGCGCAGCAGGGGCCTCACTGTCTGAGCCATCGCCCCCACCCCACTGTGTTTTTACTTTTGGCAAATGGCTACTAGAAAGTACAGAATCCTAGACATGGCTCATGTTTTCTTTTGAATGGACAGTGCTGCTTTAGAGAAAAAATAGGTTTTGGCAGGAACTTGCCCCTGCAGGTGAATGTATTTAGGACCCGAAACTGGCAGTCTGGCGCTGTTGGCAGCTGTCCATTTGGGGATGACTGTGCTTTCCAGTCCTTGACCAAGCACGGGCTCAAAACCAGTCTACTGCATTGTCCTGCTCCCCTACCCAAGGCTTAGGAGTCGGTGTAAGGGCAGGGCCTATGCCTCTACTTCTCTGTAGCTCATTCGGGCATGCTTCCACTTACTTTCCTATCCTTTCAGCTGGCATGGCATACCATGGCTCCAGATGGGTACAGACTAGAGGTGGCTAGTTGCCGGGTGCAGAGGAGCAGAGTCCTCCTGCCCCCACACCTCTAGGGAGCGGGCATGATAGTCGTCAGTTTACAGAAGGCAAGACTAGCAGATCCATGGGAATGCTCAGCTCAGAAAAGCTGACAAAGCCTTGACATGGGAGGATCCATTTCTGGTCCCACTATTGGCTCCAATCTCAACTCTTGACAATTCCAGAAGGTATCTAAAACTTAGCAGTCCAGCCTGTCTCTTAGGGCAGAGAAACAGACCAAGATGTCTTAAGAAACACAGTTCCTTGGGATAGGGCTGCCCTTGGGCTGGTGGTGGCTAGAAGGTGTGTGGTGGTGTACACAGGAAGGAGACCATTACGTGCCAAGGTAAGGCACCACCAAGGAAAGGCCCAGTGCAAGAGAGAACCTGTCTTCCAGTAGGTCCTGGGAGTGCAGTGGATCCCTGCTTCTGGTCCCCTCTGGACAAGAACAGTTTTCAAGCAAGGACCCCACAGTATTTTCTGGGCACTAGGGCCCTCACCTCCCAGTCCTCTATGGAGCTCTGCCACTGAGCAATCTTGTCGATGTTTTCAAGTCTCCGTTTCCGTTCATTGATGAGCTGGGCCACGTTCTTCATAGCATGCAAGGCAGCCTCAACGTTCTTAAAGTCCCTGGGGCAGAAGAGACAGAAATGTGCAGCGAACTGGGGAGCAGAAAGAGCTGTAGAGTCCCCAGAGGCCCTTCCATGTAAAGTTGTCACCTCTGGGCTGTATATCATGGCCACAGCCATCCGGTACATAGCCTCTCTCCTCCATAACTGGTAGGTAGAACAGCTTAATAGTCTATTGACGAATATCCTCCCCTACTCCAGTAGATCTCAGGGTGGTGGGCTTGCTTTACCTAAGCTATTTCCCAGTGCCCAAAGCGGTACCCACCATTCTGCAACTGGTACCCACACTATAAATATTCGATTGGCTGGCTGATGGCATGCAGAGTCTCAGGCAGCTCCCCTCACCACCTCGTGCCCTCTACCTGTGCTGGGGGTGTGTGTACTTGAGCAGCTCTGCCAACTGGAGGGGATACTTGCAGATCTTCTGCACAGGGGTCAGTAGAAAGCCATCCAGGGAGATGTCAATCATTCTTTGCAGCAGCCGGCAGGCCTCGAAGAAGTACACGTACTTGCTGAGCTTGGTGAGCCGGGAGAGCTCCACACAGGCGTTGGGGTGGTTGTTGCAGTACTCAGAATAGATCTGGAAGTCTGCTTGCTGGGGGCACAGCTGAAGGTCAGGATGGCTGTCTCCTGTTTGCCCAGGCAACAGGCCACAGCCATGAGGTGAGAGGGACAGGAATCTCTGCATTTGTTTTAGGAACTGGTTCTACCGACTTGGCTGGGTACAAGCCATGTGCTGTCATCCCAGGGATGGGAAAAACCTGTGCTACCATGCCCATCCTCGGAGCCACTCAGCTTTCCCAGCAGGGCTTCCAGGAGGAATTCTGATTGTGCATTTGTTATTTATCTTTTAATGAAATCATCAGGAAGGGTTATCAAGGCTAAGCAGGTAAGACCTTGAAAGGTAGAGAGAATCCCTTAGCTGCTTCAGCAGAGGACAAGACAGCTTCTGCCCAGTAAGGCTAGCAGCTTCTATCTGTGAACCTGGTTGTGGGAAATTCTGGGAAGACATAAAGCAAGGGAGCCATGCAGAAAGACAACAGGATTGGGGAGTAGGAGGGGCAGGTACTGCTGCTCTAGGGCTCAGGGATCCTAGCAGGATGTGTCCAGACGCACTCACGTGTTCCAGAAAGCAGGCACCCAGCTCGCTCAGGTGTGGCCGCTCTGTGTTGAACTTCTGCTCCAGAGCCTTCACGAAGGCCTTCTGGCAGCGGTAGATGTCCTCAATGTTCCCGAAGATGGTGCGCAGTTGCTCTTCACTGAACATGTCCTCCCGCTTTCGGCACTGGCGGACATAGCCCTGGGAAATGGGGTTGGGCCCACGCTCGCTCTCTAGGGACCCACCTGCCTACCCTTCCACGTGCCACGCCCCCCCCCCCCCCCCCCCCGCACCAGTCCACTTCACCACCTGGCCCCACCCATCCTGTTCTACTCATAGCTTAGGGTCACACATTTCATAATCCTCACCTCGCCAAGCAAGCCCTGCCTGCCTTCCTCACCTCGCAGATGTCTCGAAGGTGCTTGATATAGTCCCTCTCAGTGCTGAGGATCTCATTGATGACGTTGGTGCGCATCTGGTCCTTGCAGCTCTGGGCCTCTGGGACGTTGTCGTCAGCCTCTCCAGCCCCGGCCCGCGGGGCCTCATAGTCATCCGCGGGCTCATCCTGGTTCACCCGCAGCTAGACAATACAAAACAAACGAGTGCCTGCCATCCTCCTTATCACTCCCTGAACTCTGCTCCAGGGCATTGGGAATAGAGGTCAGCAGCTCCCACGGACTGGACACACAGGTCATACCTGCCATTTCCCTGCAACTACCTCCTACGCACAAGGAAGGCCAGGCCAGGGTGGGGGATGGTGGGGTTTGATGACCACAGCTGATATCAAATTCACCCCTCTAGGAGGGTTGTGTTCTCAGCAGTGATTAGAGCAAGCACTAGGAATTTCTGAACCAGACCTCTCACCAGGTGACAGGTGGTTAGCTACTAAGTTTAGGAAAGGGCGGGGGGGGGGGGGCGGGTCTGCAAAGGAGAGGTTCTTGAGTACCTGGGAATCCCCTCCCTTTGGGAGTCTAATTCAAAATGTCCTTCTCAGATGCAGCCTAAGTTGGAACTGGGTCACCTGCTCTCCTGGGTATGACTTCACTGTCTATGCCTCCTGAGATTTCTACCTCTCAGGGCTGTCTGTATGTTACATGTTCCCCACACACCTCAATGAAAACATAGTTGTGGGTAGAAGGCATGGTTTGCTTGAAGCAGTGGTATGCTAAAGCATCATAGTCTTATATTTCTGACCTGTGTTTCTCTCTAGCCCGGGAGGGCCGTGAGCAAGAGCCTGGGAGAGCGCGCGTGCGAGCGTGCGTGCGTGCGTGCGTGCGTGCGTGCGTGTGTGTGTGTGTGTGTGTGTGTGTGTGTGTGTGTGATTGAGCAGAATGTCTGTCACAGTTCTGACCCCCACCCATCCAGTCTGAGGTACCAAGTAACAGCAAAACAGAGTCCATGCTCCATGCCTCCTGGAACTGAGGTACTAAAACTGAGAGGGGGTGGCCCATGCTACATGCCTGGAACTGCAGAGCTGTTTGGGCTTGGACTTTTGAGCAGAACCAGGAGTCTTCAGAAGTTTGGGGAAAGCACAGACTGGAGCCATACCCGTACAAAGCTGGCAGGGAACCACCCCTCGCCATCTGCGACGCGGCCCCACCACCATTCTCTGTTGGTGGCATCCATCACTTCGATGACATCGCCGGCTTTGAAGCCCAGTTCCTGGTCGTCCATGGTAACATGGTCCCACAGGGCTTCGGCACATACCACACTGCCATCACTAATGAGCTGTGGAGAGAGCCAAGGCAGCGGCGTCAGTGAGGCAAGGCTACCCTAACCTGCTCTTACCCAGCAGCCCTGGAAGCAGGGATCCTGGCCTGCTGTACCAAGAAACTAATGAAGTCCGTCCATTGTCTCTGCTCCCCCGGGGGAGGGGGGCAGGGCTGTGTCTTGGGCACGTCAGTGAGGAAGCCAGAAGTGAATTCATTCACACCTTCAGCTACTGAGTCTGTGACTTCCGCTTCAGTGCCCTACACTGAGATGCTGGACTGGATGTGCACTGCGACGTGGCAACTGGCAGCTGCTACCCGTGCTCCTAGGTAGCCATTTAAGAGGGAACTTGCTCCCTCTGCAGGTTTTTGCCTGTGAGGTCACCCAATTAATAGTACTGTTTTTCCAATGACAGTGCCCATCACAGCAGCTGGGTCATTTTCGTTGTGTTTCATTTAAAAAAAAAAACCTTGCAGAAGTAGTCACATGACACCACTGCTCCTTATAGCCCTGGCACTCAAACACGCACTGGGATCTTTCTGCCCAGTGACTGTCTGATGAGGCTCCTCTCTACTGTGTGGCCTGCCCCCGGCCCCTCCCAGGTGGCCCTGATGGTTGGACCTCAGTCCCTCATTCTGATTCGAAGGCTGTCTTCTGCTTTATGAATAGATGGCTGAGGGCAGGATACAGTGGGGTAGGGGATGCATATGGCCTCCTCCTTGGCTAGCCAACAGAGACATAGACAGTCACCTCCAAGCAGGTCCCCTCACAACCCAGTCCTGCTTCTTCTAAGCTGCTTTATACCCTGTGCGCTCTCCCTTGGCCTCCCTGGGGACTTCCTGTTTGAATCCTCGCATCAGCCCAGGAAAGTGGATCTCTTCCCAGGAAGATAAGTGGCACCTCTGCCTCAAGTGTCAGGCATTGCCCTAGAGCTCTCTGTGCCCAAAGCCACACGGATCCTAGCAGGGCTCTGGGTTCCTGGGGACAGCAGCCCTCTAACCTCTGGGCTCGCTGTCTCTGTAACAGTGACTTTCGGTAGAGAAGTCTGGCGGACACACAGCTGGTATAAGACAGGAGGACTCAGCAGGGCCACAGTAGGATCCAGTCTGCTGCGGGCCAGGAGCCAGCAGGCTTCCTGCATCGGGCTGTCATGGGAAGCCTTGAAGATACAGCAGAAAGAGGTGGAAGCCAGTGAGAGACAACGGGGAATGTGCCTGACCTGGGGTCTGTAATTCTGGCCACAGATTTGGGGAAATAACCCAGGTACTCAACGTGGTCCAACTTCCTGCTTTGTATGAACTGGGTGAGGGATCTCCCTCTGTCCCTGGATTCCCTCAAATAAGCATAGCGAGGGAGAGACGGAGGGAGGGAGGGAGGGAGGGAGGGAGGGAGGGAGGGAGGGAGGCGGGCAGGCAGCCCTCTCCTTATTTTGTGGTCTGGGTAGACCTTGTGGATCCTACCCTGCTGCTGGGACAGCTACTGAGGGTGTGGAACAAAGGCAGGGCTTTTCAGAGACGAGGGTCCTGGGTTGTGTTACTGACAAGTCCCACAAAGCCCAGTCACGTGGAAGCCTGTAGAGTGGGAAGGAGGCACTGGTCATCAGTGTTACTTCCAGACACAGAAAGCATCCAGTAGACACACTGCCATGTCTTTGAGCATATCCTCCGAACTCGCTGCGTCCCCCATCAGCACAGCAGTAAACAGACTCTCCGCGTGATGGGTATCACAAAGGGAAGGCTAACATGCTCCAGCTCTGAAACCAACCATGCCCATGTCACTGCCAAAGCAAAATGTGGCTCCAAGAGGCGAGAAACACATTTTACAGAGTTATCAGTGGCGAACCGCAGCTTCAGCTCGGTTCATTTTTCTGCAGAGCCCCTCTTGGCCCCATCAAGTGCACCTGCTCCTAAATCCGGCTCTCCAGCTGCCGCCGAGAATAGGAATCCAGCTGGCTTCTGCCTGGCAGGAGGAGACAGAGGCTGGCTGGCTGGCTGCCTCTGAGGTGGAGGGGCATCTGGGGGCAGGTGGGGCTTGTGCCAATACCCAGGTAAGATAAAGATTAAGATAAGCCAGGGGCAGGGGCAGACTTCCTTCCTGTGCCTCTGGTTCTGCCTGGCTCTAAGGGAGGCCGTGATTTAAACGGACCCCAGTGGACCATCATCTCCTTTATCATATCGCCCTCCTCCTACCTCCCGTGTTCCTCTCACATGCGGGGTGGTGGCGCCTTCTCACCAAGCTGTCCCTGAACACCGGATGTGGTGGGAGGGTGTGTTCAGAGTGGCTGCTGCAAGTCATACAGCAGCGGCTCTACCCTTGGAGACTGACTGGCACTTTTTAAGGCCTAAAATAACAAAAACGCAGGTATCCGTCTGCAGAGGAGCCCCGATATCCTCTACAGGCCTCCTGCAGCCCCGACACAATACATGCCCTGCAGTCCAACGCACACCCTTTCCAAACAGCCCCCACTAGCAGGTCACGGCTCCTCCAACATCTTCAGTCAGAGACCCGCCATGTTGCCCCACCCCCTCCTCTCCAGCCTCGAAAACTGATGAAAGGCCTATCGGGCACGTGTGCCACCACGCCCCTCAGTCACCCTCACGGTGGCATCCTCGGGGGCACCCCCAGATCGGCCTTGACAGTGAGCACACGGGGTTGGGGGTGGGGCTGGGGGAAATCTTTCCCTCTGCATGGTGACAGCGGCTAGAAGGTGCCACTCACCCTGCGCGGTTCCCTGCGGTGCCGGGCGCGTGCAGCTCAGCGAAAGGCCAGCAGGAATATCAGCACGGCGTTGATGAGGACCAGCAGCGCCAGCACAGCCGAGACCACCACGCGTTGGGCGCCCGGGGGCAGGTTGCAGCGCAGCAGGGCGCGGAGGGCGCCGCCAGGCGTCGCAGGGCCGCGCCGGGGCTGCGGGGGCTTGGCCATCACGCCCGGCCTACCTCCGGGCTCCTAACGCCGGGAGATCCCAGCTCAGGGCTGGAGCCGGAGGCGTAGGAAAGGAGGCGGAGCTGCCTGCGCTCACCCGCCAGGCTCCTCCCTCACAGCTAGCTCTCTGAGTGAGCATCCAGGGCTTCAGTGGGTGCAGGGCGAAAAGAGTGACAGGGGGGTGGTGGCAGGGAGGGGACCTGTTAAAATCGCATGACGGGGTTGCTGTGGCTCTGAAGAGCAAGTGCGTTGTGATCTGCCCTGGGCACTTACTTCCCTGGGAGAGTTAGAAGACTCTAATATCCACACAATGGTAGGTGCACAGATAGCCATGGAAGTCCTTGGGGGTTCCTGGGGACCTAGCTGACCCAGGCATTCCCTAGTGAGCTGAAATCTTTGGTTGTTGTGTGTGGGGGTGTGGGGGTATGGGGGGTAGGGTTAGCAGTTTTGTCATATAGTCCAGACTGGCTTTTAATTCATATATTTTACATAGATGACCTTGAAATTTTGATTTGCCTACTCCACCGTCCTCAGAGGTAGGATTCCAGGTATGAACCATCATGCTTGGTTTATGTGGTTCCGGGATCAAAAGCAGGGCTTCCTGCTTGCTAAGCAAGTACTCCACACTCTGAGGCAAATCCCCAGAGGACCAAGGGATCTTAACTCCTTGGGAAATCACTTCACAAATGAGTAAAATGTGCCTCTGTAACATTAGACAATTGTCACACAAACGCCCAGCAAAACAGGGTAGCCCGGGGGAGAATCTGAACCTGGGCCTGACTGATCAGCCTCAACCACCAGAACAGGGTTCTGAGCCTTCAGACACACAGCTGTCTTCTTCACTGGCAGCACCAAACAGAACCCGCAACCTCAACAGGGCAGAGGTCTCGGTCTTACCAGCGTAGCCCTCTGAAACCGACTGTAGTTTAGGTGGGGGAGGCACAGCAGAGGAAGCACGGTGTTCATGTGTAGGTGACTGTCCCCTGATCCCTGTCATCACCCTGCTGAAGAGCTCAGGCGTGTACATGTGTGGTCCCGTGTACAATGTGCATACATGTGTATCTGTGAGAAGGGACACTTCTGTGGGTGTGCGGGGGTCATCTGTGCATGTACTGGTGTGTATGTGTGGGTGCCTCTGTGGATCTGAAGGGGCAGCTTACCTTCTGCACTACAGGCTCAGCCTAGACCATCGATCTGGGGTACTGCGTCTACTCAGTTCTGCAGAAAATCTTGGGTACCAGGTCCCCCCCCCCATTCCTCAAAGGGTTTTGGGAACATGGTGGTTTGAGAAAGATGTCTCCCATTGTCTTGGGGCATGTGAATACTCGATCTCCATTTGACAGCACTGTTCTGGGAAGCTGAGGAGGTGTGGCCTTATTGGTCAGGAATTATGTCACTAAGGTGGCTTTCTCTATGCTTCCCGCTTACAGTCCTAGACTCTGAGCTCTCAGCAGTCCTTACTGCACGTCTGCCACCTGCTGCCGCAATTCTCTTAGCCCCTGGAACTGTACGTTCAAGCAAACTCTTTCTTCTAGAAGTTGCCTTGGTCATGGTGTTTCATTGCAGCAGCAGAAGACCAATGCAGGTAGACATTAGAAGACATCCGAGGGCCACTGCCATTCCATTTCTTACTTTTCTCTAAGGCTGGGGACCTGCCATCTACTGGAGTGATGCTGGGACTTGTAGTTCCATAGAGAGAAGGTAGTCTCTGCATCCCCAGGTACCTTAGCATAGCAGGGTCTACGGCACTGAAATCAAACATTCAGTCTTTAAACTAAGTCCTTTAAGACTCAGAAGGTAAACAAAATTTAGAAAACTCAGTAGGTGCACAACTCATAGTTCCCAAAAAAGTTCCTAAAACATACAAGATTCACAAGACCCCTCCCAAGGGTTACATAAAGAATGAATTGCCAAGAAGAGGAGACTCTGACCAGCTGAGCTGCCCACAAGTCCTGCAGAGAGCTCCAGGGATTCAGCTGTCTTGAGAATCATCAGGCATGCTGGGCCTTCCAGTGATACACCTGTTTTTAATGCATAACCCAGTAAACTCATTCAGTTACTAAGCTAGACTTGGGTTTCTTTGTTTTGTTCTCAATACCCCATCTGAGGTGAGTATGTTTGCTTCCCTCAGATCCTGGGGTAAAGTCACACAACAACACTCTGTTCACTGCTATGCCAGATCCAGAGAGGACCAGCCCCAGCTACGAATATGACCTTCACCTCATGATGGCAGCAGAACCACAGGGGAGCATGGAATGGGACAAAAGGCCCTTGGGTTTGGGCTGGGTTAAGAACTATGTGGGGATACGACCTTACCCAGGTACTCTTAGCTTTAAACTGCAAGAGCCCAGGGTATAACTCGGATAACAGCGGCAACAGCTTGACCATAAAAACTCAGGCCCCTAAGCTGGTATGCCAAGGTGGCAAGACTAACAGGAAAGGGGGAGACACAGACGATGTAAGGTGAGGGAGGCTGGGTCCTGAAGGGAGACACAGGTGTCTAAGGTGAGGGAAGCTGAGTCTAAGTTCTATAATTCTGGGTAATAATGGAGGGGACAGGAGCTGCTTTGGAAGAGTAAACACCATCTGGCTTTGCAGTTCTGGGCTCACAGGGCAGCAGTGATCTGAAGGGACTTATAGCTGCTCCTTCCCTGTCTCAAGGAGCTCCTGAGGCAGCTGGTTTTCCAACACCAACAGTGATCACAAGATAATGAAGCACCAACAGGTGTTAGGGTCCTCCTTCAGGCTGGCAAGTGTGAGAACCAGGCCAGGCTCACTATGTCTGTCATCACAGGAGCCAGGGGAAGACAGAGACACTTGGAGCCAGAGGTCAGCTAATGCCATAGTGAGGTGGCCTTGGGTCCTACAGTACCTTCATGTGAGTCACAAGTGCCGGGGGAGACGGCAAGCACCTTGGGAGACCAAAATGACCTGAGACAACTCTGCTTCCTACCTGTGTTGATCCCATGATTGACAGCATTCTTGCTTACACTTTGAGATGGCACACATTCTATGGCTCTCCTGTGTCTGTCTGCCTCCTAGCTTGGGCTTTTGGCAGGATGACATAAAAACCATCTGTACTCTGCTTCTACCCTAGAATTGAAGGACCCAAGCAGCTATGGGCACAGGCAACAAAGGGAACCCTGGGACCCCAATGTTCTCCCCTCTGTGTGGAGAGCAGCTGGAGCTAAGGGGACGTTTCAGCCATGGCCCGACCCAAAGGGTACGAGCTGCCATGCACAGGTGATAAGGGGTTTACAGGAGACTGTAGGTTCCTCACCCACCTCTCCCCAGATCACTACACACAGTAGAACTGAAACGTAGTGGAGATGAGGCCATGCTGGGTGGTTGTAGGAAGGAAGGGCTGTATAAAGAGCCACAGACAGACACTTCCTACTTTTGCCAGTTTGGAAAAAATCCTTGTGCTGAGGATGGACTCAGGCCAGGTAGCAGGCATGGCAGCGAAGCCTAGTATGACTGAGCAAGGTAGGAAGCACAGGCATGCCCAGGCCCAAGCCATGGCATCTGGAGAAGGCTCTATACTGGACAATGCTGTAGGAGAGAGACACTTGCAGAAGCTGAGGACAGTTAACTGCTTCATTTGCTGACTCATCCTGCAGGCATTGGGCAGTCCCAAGGGACCTGGGACAAGTATGTGAGAGGAATACAGAAAGCCTAAGACCCTGCACCACCTTCTCATGCTCCTCACATGAAAAGACAGGCATCATATACACAGCCCATTCCTGCATGCTCAGCCCTTTGTAAGGACTGGGCCTTCTACACATCTGCACGCTATACCTACAGTGTGCACACGTGTGTAAGTAAGCACGGCAGTCACGCCCCAGGTACCCAGAATGCAAACTGCCTCTCAGATCCCCACTAGCTATCACACTCTCGGCTGGAGGAGTTGGGATCCCCTCTGTAAAAACTTGGGAAGTCTGGGGGCTTTAGAGATGGTTCAGTAGTTAAGAACACATAATGTTCTTGCAGAGGACCCAAGTTAGGTTCCTAGTATCCAACGCTGGTACCTTATAGCCACCATAACTCTAGCTCCAGGGAATCCCATGTCCTCTTCTGGCCATATGTGTGTACCCACTCACAGAGACATCATTGAAATGCTTTTTTAAACCTCTTAAAGAATTTGACAAGTCCTTTTTTTCTCCTAATGGTGGCATGAACAGGAAAGGTTCACAATCTACAATATGACACCCACTTCTGAGAAAATACAAGTCAGAATGTGGTTTATGGCAGGCCCAACATCACCGAGGACACTTCCTCTGACACCTCCTGCTCCAACAATGTCCAAGGATAAAGTTCATGCTAACCCCCAACAGAGCTTCCTGCTGAGTCCCTACAGGCAACAGACAATGGCCAAGGGGAGGGAAGGGGGTACCCAAGGAAGGCAAAGGAGCCAGCCATCCCCAGAAATCACCCCCTACATCTTTCCCGAGCTCTAGTTAGAATCTACTCAATGCCTTCTGCAGGTCAGAAAGTACAGTCTTTCTTGACTCTATCCCCAGAGCCACAGTTCGATGGGCTGACTAGCCAGAGGCCTGTCCCTGGAATCCAGGAGACATCCTTTATGCCTGCCCTGCCTGTCCTCTGTCCCCTTTAGAGACCCACTCCCCTGCTTTTTCTGTTCAGATCTAGGAGTACTGATGCTCCACTGGGGTAATTGTGAAGAGTGTACCCCGGTAATAAGGAGGCAACCTTTTCCCGGCATAGTCCTGCATCACTGCAAGGAGCTCCCATCCCTGACTGGATGGCCCCTGAAAGACCTTGAGCCAACAAAGAAGTAAACTATTTTAAGTAGTGCAATTGGCACTGAGGGAACTAACTCCTCAGGACACAGCTCGTCCTCTCCTCAAAGGCCCTTCCCACACGCACACCATCTATGCTGTCTCGTGGGCCCCTGCATGTGTGCGCCACCTGCCTCAGAACTTCCCGGTTCTTATATGGTAGCCCTGGCTCTGGGGACTCCTTAGCCACAGTTCTGTGCCTGCAGCCTTGTCTACAACCAAAGAGCTCATAAACTCAAGATGTACCTTTCCAAAATTTCACCCTGGGAAGGAAATACATAGCTGTAAGACCCAAGAACCCAGCAGTGTGGCATGGCAGGACAGTCAAGGAGCCTGCCCACAGGCGTCTCCGTGTCTTTCACTATGGTTGCCATTATTGAGACCTACTCAGAACCGGCCACAGCAAGTTATGGTCTTCTTTCCAGTCTGTCCCCATGCCGTGTCCTGGTCATCTCATATTGGAATGAAGGAATCAACATTCAGTTGCCTTCTCCACGCTCCATACCACACACAGGGTGTCTGGGATCCTTTCCTCGCTCTGAGGAAGGTGAGGAAGACAGCCTGGTTTTCTAAAGCTAAGCCTGACCATCATCTCTGGATTTTGTCTATAAAGAAGATGAGAACGCTCCATCAAAAAAGTTCATGAAGGTCAGTTCCGGAGAAAGACTGAGGGCTGGGAGTAGAGCTTTGTGGTATAGCATGCACTTAGTATTTCCAAGGTCCTAGGTTCAAGACCCCTTCCCCACACATACACACAGATTTACTTCTTTAATTAGAAACTTTAACTTATTTGCATGCTTTTTTTTCTCTGTGTTTCACAGATTTTTACACTGGGTGTTATTACCAATAATATGTGTGTGAAGCAGATGCACCTATATGTGGGCCAGTGAAAAAGTGTTGTGTGTGTAGGTCAGTGGACAACCTCCATTGTTTTTCTTAAGAGCTGGCTTTTTTTTTTTTAATAAAGTCTCTCACTGGCCTAGAGTTTGCCAATCAGGCTAGGCTGGCTGACTAGCTAGCCTCAGGGATCTACCATCTGCCAAGCACCAAGATTACAAGCGCATACCACTGTACCCAGCTTTTTCACATGGGTTCCGTGTGAAACCAACAGACTCAGGTTCTCATGTCTGTAAGGGTCATCTCCCAAGCTCTGCAGCAAGCATCGGGGAACAACTCTTTTCAATCATTATTAGAGTATTGGGGCATAGCTTAGTGGAACAAGGCTACCTCACATGAGCAAGGCCTGAGCTTTAGCCATCAGCATCACCAAACAAAAACAAAAAATATAAAATAGTAAAAAAGGAAAAAAAAGGATGTGGTTCACATGTGAAATTCCCCTTATAGGCTCACCTCCCTGGCTTCTGACACTGTTCAGGGAAGTTTTAGAAACCTGGGGTGAGAAGACGTGGTTTTCGGAGCTGGGTCATTGAGGATGGACTTTCAGAAGCGGAGCCAGGCCCTGCTGCCAGCCCAGGTCCTCTGCTTCCTGGCTGGCGTCATGAGAGAAGCTGCTGCTCTCCCACGGATGAGCTCCCTCCAGCCACCGTGTTGTTCACACCACTGTGAAGCACATCTTCTCACCCAGAGCTCAAACAGCCCTTTCCACCATCCAGATGCACTGGCAGCTCACAGCCATGCAGAAGTGCTACAAAGAAAACAGTCACTGTCTAGACCTGGGCCTCTGAGAAGAGGTCACCTGCCGAGAACTTCCCTACTCACTTTTACGTGGAAGGAAGGTACCACACCCAACAGTGCTTTTGGAGCTGTGTAAGGCAGGATGGGAAGAAGTCAGGGACATGAGAAAGGAGAGGAAGCCCCTTCACTCACGAATCTGCTTGAAGCCTCTTGTCTCGGGGGTGGGGGTAGGGCACTCTTGGGTGGGGGAGCAACATTTCCATCACAATTAGCCACTGCTTACAACCTTTCTTCTTTCTCAGCTACAAACCTGCCATTTTCTAGGAACCTCAACAGACACTGCATTTACAGAGCAGGGACATGGTCTCCACCCTGTGAGCAACCCTAGAAGTCACACAAGATGTCATGTTATCAGGTTGTAATTATACACATACACACATACACACACACACACATATATATATATAAAGGTTATGATTCTATTGGGATGTATATATCTATATGTAAACTTATATATAGTTAAAATATAATCCAGCATATCTCCCTCCAGAGCTGCTAAATCCCATTTTATCAAAAAATGAGAGAAAAGGAAGAGGAAAAGGGTTTCTTAGCAACCTTTTAAGATGCCATCCGAGGCCCACCAAAATAGTGCACATGGCTAAGGCAAGGCATTAGTGCTGTTTTCCTTGAAGCGGCCACACCCACACTTGGTTACATGTATCCTTCTTACTCAACATCTCTCTTTTTCCCTCAGCACTTGCTCTTAAGATTATACTAAAATATCCGTGGACTCTGCTTCAAACTGCCTAGGCCTGAAATTCCTTTCTGGGTTGGAGCCATGAATCCAGCTTTGGTCCTGACCTGAGGTTCCTAAAAGAACAGGTGCACTTGCCGTCCACTCACAGATAACACAGCTGCCTGAGAATCGTCTGCTAATGAAAACTCTTCAGTACTGCAAGACCTGAATTCATTTGGGTGAAGCAGGAACACACACAGGGGCTCGTGTTTATGCAGGACAACAAGCTCACTGCCGTTATATTCCACCCTCTCCCCAGTGAGAAACAGGAGTGTGTGTGACTATTTAATGGAGAACCTAAGCTTCAAATTTTCTGAGGAAATGCTAGTTAAAGGCTGGTGTGTGTGTGTGTGTGTGTGTGTGTGAGCTGAAAAGGAGGTATAGCCTCTAGTACTTTGTAGCACAGCGGGGTAGCCCTGATGCATTCAATTAAGAACTGCTCAAGAGGCCTGGGGGAATTGCTCAGTGGTAAAAGTACTTGCTCTGCAAGCATAGGGACCTGAGTTCAAATCCCCAGCACTATCAAAATGCCAGGCTACATACACACGTATTCGCAGTATTGCAGGGCTGAAACAGGCAGATCCTGAGCTGGTAGCCTCTGCATGTGTGTGTATAAATCTATATGCGCATGTAAGTAGCTTAAAGGAGGGGCTGGGATGATAGTGTAGTCTTAGCACAGTCTTGACTTACATCCATGACTTATAAACATGAGGACAAGAGTTGGACCCACAGAACCCATGTAAAAAAAATAAACCCAGTATTTAATTGATGGCAGAGACAGAGACACCCCTGGGGCTACCACCTGCCAGCCAGCCAAGCCTACTTGAGTACCTCCAGGCCAGTGAGAAACCCTATCTCAAAAATCAAAGTGAACAGCAACCGAAGAACAAGAGCTGAGGTTACCATGAGGTCATATGTGTGCATACATATGAACACACGTGTTTATCCGTGCAATATGAACACATACACACATAGTTCAAAGGAGCTAGGGAATGAGGTTCTGAATTTTCCCAACATAAAAAAATAGTAAATTTTTGAGGCAATGGGTACGTTCATTACCCGTCATACGACAAATAAATACAGCATACACAATAAGTGTCAGCTAAAAATCGAAAGGAGAACTTGTGATGGAGGTAGTTCTGCCCAGATGAAACCTCTCACTAATTTCATCTGCTTAGCTAGGAAACAGAGAAACCTTTAAGTGGCACACGGTTGTCATAGCAACAGCAATACTTGGAGCTTGTGTCCACAGGGAAACTGGCTTATCAGTTTTCCCTTGCTTCATGCACAGTCTACGCGGAATTTGTCACTTGAACTGGAATAACAGGAAGACCTGCTTTGCTCACTCTACCAGAACTCCTGCCTGGCACTGCTCCTGCTCCCGGACCCTCTTCCACTGGCCGAGCCTCCTTGACACTACCTCGTTGATGGCCAGTTGCTCTCCACCTCCTCTTGGGTGGCTGTAGTGGTGCCCCGAGTTGTGAAGCTCTTCATACAGGTCCTCTTCACTGCCTGTTTCCTCCGCGCACACTGTATCCAGAGTTCCATCCGGCATCCCTGGAAGGAGAGACAGCAGCGGGCAAAGAGCGTCAGCTTGGGAGGTGGAAGAAAGCGGGTGGCAAAGGACCCGGGTGACTGTAGAACCAGTATTACTTCTTCGGGAGGAAGGAGGGGGCCAGGAGCTACTTTGTCAAGCTGTCCTTGCCTGCTGGATGCAGAGCACTGACATCAATGCTACAAAGTCACCTAGCCCTGGGTCACAGCAACCTGGTAGCCAAGAAGACACCAGGGTTGGCTGGAGCACATCATCCAAGAACTCTGAGTTCAACTAAAAGTCATTTACCAATATCTATAAAGGGCCATAAAAGACCTAAGAGAAAAGGTAATCTTGGAGAACTTTTGAGATAGCTTATCCAGTTAAGGTCCTTGCTACCCATCCTGACCACACATGTTCAACACCTGGGATCTATATGGTGGAAGGGGAGAACAAACTCCTACAAGTTGTCCTCTGACCTCTACATGTATGCCAAGGGTCATACATACACAAACACAATGTGATTTTTGAGACAAAATATAACTAATTTTAATTTTGGAAATTATAATTCAATTACATTTCTCCCTTCCCTTTCCTCTCTCCAAACTCTCCTATATACCCTTCCCAGCTTTCCTTCAAATTCATTGACTATTTTTCCACTAATTGTTATTGCATGCATACATGTATTTATATATCCATGTATATTACTAAATATAACCCATTGGGTTCATATAATGTTACTTGCTTATATGTTTTTAGGGCTGCCTGTTGGCACCACACAACCAATTAGCGTGTTTTTCCTTGGAGAAGACCACCTTTCCTACTGCTCCCAAGCTCAATTGCCTGTAGCTCTCTATGTAGGACTGAGACCTCTTGGGCTTTTACCTGTCCAGTATGGCATGTCTATTGGTATCATCCTTATTCATCTCATGCTTAGGCAGTTATGTTGGTGAGATTTTATGGGTGTAGACTTAATGTAGCTTCTGACATTACTAGGAGACAATCTCACAGCAAACTCCCCGATCCTCTGGCTCTTACAATCTTTCTGCCCCTCTTTTCTAACGTTCCCTCAGCCTTAGGGGCTGGAGTGTTTTGTAGATGCATCCGTTAGAGCTGGGCTACACAACCCTGCACTTTCATTAGCTGTGATGCTACGTGTTGATCTGTGCGGTAGTCTGAATATAATTGGTCCCCATAAACTCAGGGAGTGGCACTACTGGGAGGTGTGGCTTTGTTGGAGTAGGTGTGGCCTTGTTGAAGTGTGCCACTGTGGGGGTGGGCTTTGAGGTCCCATATATGCTCAAGCCACGCCCCCAGTGCCTCAATTCACTTTCTGTTGCCTTCTGATCAAGATGTAAGAACTCTCAGCTTCAATAGTATCATGTCTTCCTACATCCTTCTTTCCTGCCATGAGGATAATGGACTAGATCTCGGAACTATAAGTGAACCGCCCCAATTAAATGTTTTCCTTTATAAGAGCTGCTGTGGTCATGGTGTCTCTTCACGGCAACAGAAACCTAAGACAATTTGTATTCTGTCCTTTTGTTCATTTTGGTTAAGAGCTCTTGCTTGGTTCCTAGCATCCAGGCTGAGTTGCTCACAATGAATGACCTATAACTCCAGCATACAGAGGATCCAGTACCCTCTTCTGACCTCCATAGGCACTGCACTCAAGTGCACATCCCACTCCCCATAGGTAGAAATAAATAGACCTTAGAAGAAAGGATACTCAATGTCACTAATCATTATCTCCCACATCACATCCTTAGGGGGTTATTGTAAAAGAAGGAAGAATAAGAAAAGATGGAAAAAATTTGAGGAGGCTGTGGAGAGGCTGGGCCCTTTCAGTGTCTTTTTAAAAGTAATACATAGCTGCTGGAGAGACGGTTCAGTTGGTAGAGTGCTTCCTGTACAGGCCCGAGTTTGGTCCTCAGCAACCATGTAAAATAAAGAAAGCCAGGTATGGAGGTACATTCTCATAATCCCACTGCTTGGGAGGCAGAGGCTGGGAGATGCCTGACTGATTGGTAAAATTCCAGGATCAGAGAGAGAGAGAGAGACTCTGTCTCAAAGATAAAATGAGAGTAATTGAGGAAGGCATTTGGCTCTGGCCTCAGCACATGCGCACACCCACGCCAACACTTATCCACATATACACACAGCACAACACAAGAAGGTCACATGTAATGTAATGTGTACCCTCTGTCATGGTTGGTTTCAAATGTCAGCTTGAAACAATTTAGACGCACCTGAGCGGGGAGCCTCAGTTGCAGAATTATCCTAACTGGAGTGGGAAAACGACTGTCAAGAGAGGAAGGATTGGCGACAGCCCTGGTGAAAAGCGGCTGGCGAAGATTATTCACGTCTGCTGACCTTTCCTGTGGCAGAGGCGTTAATTGCCCCACTGCTGCTGAGGAGTCCTTCACAGACCTCAGAAGCCAGCTTTTCCCGTGCTTCTCCAGGACCCCTCCAGGTTTTCAGTGCCAGACGGAACTGTTGAGGCACACAGCCTTCGCCTGAACTGAGAAAGTACTGGTTCCTCGACCTCTCAGAAGTGAGACAGCTGTGTTGCTAACTTGACTCACATCGCATAAGCTAATTTAATAAATCTCTTATATTCATTCTATCGGGTCTGTTTCTCTAGAAAACACTGACTAACCCTGCTCCTAGGTATATGACCTCGAAACGTGGAATCAGAGATACTGATGAACACTTGGATACCAATGTTGGTGACAGCATTATTCCTGGTAACCCCAAGGGGAATCAGCTCAGCTCCACACTGCAGAGGACTGGGCGTGGGAATTGAGGAGAGTGCAGTATTTATGCAGCCTGAAGAAGAAACGAACCTTGAGAACACCATGCTAAGTGAGACCAGTGACACAGAAGAACCCGTACTGCATGACGCCACTTAATGTGCTGTCTAGACAGGCAAACGTATTTATTTTTGTTTTACATCCTGACCTCTGTTTCCCTTCCCTACTCTCCTCCCAGTCCCTCCCTCCCCTCTCCTCTGCTCACCGCCCCCCCATCTCCTCTTTTATTTCTCTCCAGAAAAGGGCAGGCCTCCCATGGATATCAACCAAACATGGCATATCAAGTTGCAGTAAGACTAGGCCCCTCTTCGCATTTTATTAATATATTATATATCATATATTTTTATTAATACATTAATATATTATTATATATTTATTAATATATTAATATATATTTTATTTATATATTATATATAATATATTATTATATATTAAGGCTGGACAAGGCAATGAAGAATAAGGAAAAGTATCAAAAAGCAGGCAAAAGAGTCAGAGATAGCCCCTGTTCCCACTGTTGGGAGTCCCACACAAAGACCAAGCTACACACTATAACATATGTCAAGAGGGCCTAGAGGTCAGTCTCATGCAGGCGCCCTGGTTATTAGTGCCGTCTCTGTGAGCTCCTACAAGCCCAGTTAGTTGATCTGTGGCTTAGTTGATTAGTTTTCTTGTGTCCTTTACCCTACAATCCTTCCTCCTCGTCTTCTTCAGGATTCCTAGATAGGCAAACTCTTAAACAGCAGGAAATAAACAAGAGCCCACATGCCAGGGAGCATGGGGTGGGAGAATAGAGAACTATTGCTCAGGAGCCACCAAGGCTTACGTGTGTGTGTTTTCCGTGTGGGCTCACGTGCATGTTTGGGTGCGGGTGTCCTCAGAGGCCAGAAGCATCAGAGCCTCCAGAGCTGGAGTTACAGGTGGCTGCCTGACGGGAACTGAACTCAGGTCCTCTGCAAATGGAGCAAGCACTCAACTTCTGAGGCATCTCTGGGGCTCAAAGTTTATGTCTGAAGACATGGAAAAGTGTTTTTAATCTATAGTGGTGACGGTGCTGCAATCCTGCGAAAATAATTTATCATGCTGAACTGAACTTAGAATGATTAAATGTCCTCACTTGCCTTAACCACCCTGCCCATGACCTCCCTCCCTGACGCAACTGTCTGCTTGGGGCCACGAAGCCATACATGAAGAACCTGGGGAACTGCGTTTCAATCTTGTAACATAAGGCTGTGATGTCCCAACTACTTCATAAAGTAATTTCAAAGACTGGGGTGATGACTTAGTTGGTAAAGTACTTCTTGCACAAGCATGAGGCCCCACGTTTGATTCCCAGCACCCACTTAAAAGGCCAGGCACAAGGCAACACATCTGTAATCCCAGAGCTGGGGAGGTGGAGGTAGGTGGACCCCTAGGGTTTGCTGGCTAGCCAGCATAGATCAACTGCTTAGCTCAAGGTCAGTGAGAGAGCACATTTCAAAACACCACGGTAAAGAGACTGACCAGCTGTTAAGAGCGCAGATTGCTCCTGCAGAAGATCTGAGTTTGGTTCCTAGCACCCATGCCAAGCAGCAACGATTGCCTGTAATTCCAGAAGGTTCTAACACCTCTGGCCCTGTGGGATCCCGCACTCATATACATATAACACTCCCTAGACTAAAAATAAAATCTTTTTAAAATATGCATGTCGGAAGCTCCCAAGAAACAGTGCCTGGAGTTGTTCTCTGGCCTCCACCATGCATGTACACACTCGTGTGTGAGCACATGTGTGCACATGTATATGGTTACAGAGAGAGAGAAAGAGAGCGCGCAATGGGAAACACCACACTCCATCAGTAAACGGAGCAAGATTTTTGGCACCTGAGAGTTTTAGGCCTGGCAAATTCAGAGTGCCAAGGATGAGAACAGTTATCCTGGGGTGCAAAGTTTGGGTCACAGCTATGATTTCTCACTGAGCAGAAAGTGCTGACCCGCAGCACAGTATCCTAGAGCCCATGCTGTGCAGGCCGGTGAAGTCTATACCTTACCAAATCACAAGCTTCAGCAAACAGTACAGAGCACTGTGATGATGTGCCAGGACACAAGATGATTGGATGACTATTTCCATTGTTTACGCCCTGTGCCACAAAGCATGTCACGGTTATTGTAATGATGGATTTTTATGCATGTGTATGTGTAGGCCTGAGGATAACCTTGGCTGTCATCTTCAGGAATGCTATCTCCTTTGAGACAATCTCTCATTGGTCTGAAGCTCAGTAAGTATGCTAGCCAGCAACCCCGGGAATCTGGCTGGCTCTCCCTCCCCAGTGCTGGGATTACCGATGTGTGCTGCTACACTCAGCTTTGTTAATATGGGTGCTGGAGATTGAACTTGGGTGCGCGTGCTTGCTCTCCTCCCTGCTTCTGTTTTATTTTTCCTAATGTGCACAGGACACTTTGATCATATTACCCCTCCCGTGAGTACCAACAGTCACACACACATGCACACAGCCTGCTTCTGTTGTCCTCTTTTTTTAACTGTCTGCCTTTTAAACTACAGTTATCCTAGTCAGCACCTGCAACTCTGCCACTACCAGCAGCGGCGAGGCCGCAAGAGCCACAGCCTGAAGAAATTCTGTGCCCTCGGGTACCGCCTCTTTCAAAACTACTAAGAAAACTTATCTAAATCTCTGTTCCTCTAAAGAATTCAAAAGTTGAGGTAGACGACTGCTTCCCGAGAGGTTGAATAGCAAGTAGCTCGCCTCATTGCATCTCCCAAGAAATCCTGGTGCTCTTTCTCGCCCCTCCATATAAACCCTTCTCCACCAGGCTCTTCCCTACAACTTCCGGTCAGCTAGTTGCTGACTCAGTCTCCCGACCGCAGGTGAATTTTATTTAATCAAACACCTGTTTGCATCATTAAACAAATGTTCCATAGAATAAACAAAAGTAACACACCTTAAAATAATATTCTACAACATGCTTCTCCCCTCTTTTGTCATTATTTTTTTTTTGAGATAGAGTTTTTCTGCTTAGCTCTGACTGTTCTGGAGCTAGCCTCTAACCCAGAGATCCTCCTGCCTCTGCCTCCTGAGTGCTGAGATTAAAGGTATGTGCCACCACCGCCTGGCATGCCCTCTTTTTCAAGATTCCAATGTAAAACTTGCCTTTCTGAGTCTGGCTTGTATCATTTAAGATAATGCTTCTACAATTCTACTTATTTTTCTGTAAATGCCATGATTTCATTCTTCTTAATGGCTGGGTCTCTCTAAGTAGGCCAGGCTGTCCTTGAACTCTCAACTGCTCCCTTAGTCTCCTGAGTGCCAGGACCACAAGGGCTAGGATTTTGGCCACCTCTTGCCCCCCATCAGGCAGTCATAAAAGCAGGAAACTTCCTAACAGCCCCCTAATATTCTTTCTTTTCTTTCCCTCCCTAATACCTTTATTTTCCTTCCTTCCTTCCCTCCCTCCCTCTCTTCCTCCCTCCCTCCCTCCCTTTCTCCCTCCCTCCTTTCCTCACTTCCCCCTTGCTGCTTTAATGCTGTCCCTTCCCCTACCCCTTCTTCTCTCCTACTTAAGAGACACAGATGCGATGCTCGTCTTTGTCCTTCAGAGTCCGGCTTATTTCACTCGCCACAGTGACCTCAAGTTCTAGGAGTTAGCCTTGACTCCTGTCCTTTTCTCACAGTTCACACTCACACCAATGAGCCAATCTGTCAGCCCTCCCTTTTTAATTATCCAGAACCTAACGCTGTCTTATCCTTCCTTCCTCTGCCAACCCCTGGAGTAGGTCACGTCATTTGCCTGCAGTGTAATCAAGAGCCTTCCAGCTGGTGTCCCCCCTTGAGCTCCATCCCACTCTGCAAACAGCCAGAAGGTCTGTAAAACACACAAGTGGAC
The DNA here is from genome assembly GCF_037038515.1 of Microtus pennsylvanicus. Classification (NCBI taxonomy): domain Eukaryota; kingdom Metazoa; phylum Chordata; class Mammalia; order Rodentia; family Cricetidae; genus Microtus; species Microtus pennsylvanicus. The sequence continues at coordinate 35,340,408 of NC_134585.1, forward strand.
TGTGCAAGCTGAAAGCTCCGTTCATCTGAGAGTATACGTCTTTCTCACGGTACCCCACGATGGTTCCCAATTGCGGCCTCTGCACCTATTCATCCCACTTCGCTGTTCATCCACAAGCTCCTGACCAAGCTGAGTTAATCAGCGTTGATAGAAGCCAAAGCAGCCACTCTTGTGAATATTGTATGCATTAGGGCTGGAGATAGCACACAGTTGGTACAGTGTTTGCTTAGCGTGCAGGAAGCCCTGGGTTCAACTTCCAGCATAGCATAAACTGGGCAAAGGTGTATGTGCCTGCAACTCCAGCACTCAGGAAGTGGAGATAGGAAGATCAGGTGTTCAGGGTCATCCTTGGTTCTATAGTGAGTTCAAGGCCAGCTTATGCTATAGGAAACCCTGTTTCAAAACAGTAACAAGAAAAACAATGTTCTCCTGGGGTGGCACGGAGGGATGTGTTCATGGTCCCGATTCAGGGAATGCAAGCCCCGAAACATGTAGAATTTACATAAGTTGCACCTTGTTCTGCTGCTTCCTTTCTTTATAGGCTCTGACACTGTCTTTTCAATGGGTACATCCTTCAAGACGGATGAAGCAATTTGCTCATGGCCATTTTTGTTTCCTTGTCAAAACAGTTCTCATCACTTTCCAGGGCATGGTGTTAAACAGTGGTGAGACTTAGACTAATTTTCCTGGCCAAACTGAGTTTGTTGGGGTGGACGGCTAGCGAACTCCAGTGTGTGAAAATACCGGGAATGAAGGAAGGGAGGGAGGGAAGGAATAAAGAAGGGAGGAAGGAAGGAAAAGGAATGAACATGCATGCATGTAGCATACATACACATATACATACAAGCTCTAAAGCTGTAAAGACGTCACTGGGCCACAGAGGGAAAGGCAGGGGACTGATACACACCGGGGTCCTTGCTTCATGTCTGTTTGCTTCCAACACACACAAACATTTACTTCACAAGCTTTTCCATCTCTGTGTGCATGTGCGCATGTGTGGCGTGTGCACATCTTCATGTGTGTGTGCACACGTGCTTGCAGAGGCCAGAGCACAGTGTTGGGTTTCTTCCTCATTCACGCTCCACCTCATTCTTGAAACCAACTACACAGGATTCTCCCGTCTCTGACTCCCAGTATTGGGATCATGGGCACACACTGCTGTGCCTGGCTTTTATGTGAGCTCTGGGAATTGAATTAAGGTTGTCTATCATTTCAATAATAAATACACAAGTAAATAAAAATTTTAAAAGAAACATAACAGAATTCAGATACTTTATAGTCTATCACTCAGTGACTAAGACATAGTCCCGATGTATTGGCCATATGAGAAACAGGAAAGGATGATGGGTAACAGGGATGCCCATGAACAGAGACCAGCACTTCGGTAGTACAGACACAGCATTGCTGAGCATGGTGACACACACATGTAATACCAGCACCGAGGAAGCTGAGACTAGCCTAGGCTACATAGTGAAATAGTGTTGTGTCTCAACAAAACAAAAACAAGTGGCTGGAGAGATGGCTCAGCAGTAAAATGATTGCTGTTCAAGAATAAAGATCGAGTTTGGATCCCCAGAACCCATGCGAGAAGCTAGGAACGGCAGTGCATGTCTGTAATCCCAGTACTGGGGAGGTAGAAACAGTAGGATCCCTGGAGCCTCTGGCCCGCAAGACTAGCCACACCCACCCGTCAGCTCTGGGTTTGACTGATCTATCCTGCCTCAGGGAATAATAGGGAAGTAATAATCATGATTCCTGATATCAACTTTGGGCCCCCACACACGTGTGCATAGGCACACATATACCCATGTGTACCTACATAGATGCAAACATGCATATACACACATACACAACACACACATGAAAATGGAAAAAGAAAACAAGGTGGTAAGGGAACCAACGCTGTAACCAAATAGCAAACGAAAATTCCAGAGCTGGAAAATACAGCTTTTGTAATGAAAATACTCATTGCATAGCCTGACAGCAGAGTATTAATAAGAGAAGGAAGCCAGAGGTGGACCTGGCCCTGAGGGGGTTTGGTAACTCTGTGGGATAAAGATCCCTCCCTCCCACAACTCTCTGATGAAGAGACCCTGCAATCATTGGAATTTGAGGGTTTGAAAGGCCAGCACAGTCAAAACTGCCTGCAAGGGGCTTCTGGTCAAACTCACTAATCACCACTGCCCGGACCCAGTTCTGTTCTTCCTCATTAAGCCCCCATTAACTGTACGGATGCCTGCTTCTGAGAGACTGGTGTGGAGGTCATCCACTGATGGACATACAGCTGAGCTGGGCATTCACATTAGGCTGGGCTGTCACAGAGGGCTTCCCTGTCAATGCTTCTACACCTAGGTACTGGTCTAGGTGCTGTCACTCAGTAGCTCAGTCAAGGGGTCATTCTAGTCTTGACACCAGTGTCTCTGGGTAGTCAGTGTCAGCATGACCTCAGAGGCTGGCAGGGCGTGTTCTTTCTACCCAGCCAATGAGTCTGGCAGAATAACTGCTAGACTGCTTTAGCCTCCTGCCCTGCAGCGATTCAGCCTGATGGTGTGCACTGAGTGTCCTGGCCAGGACTCTGCTTAGAGCTGCAGAAATGGTGAGAGGTGGCTGGGGAGATGCAGCCACTTTGCACAGTCAGCAGAGTGGCTATTGTGCAAGCAAGAAGAGCAGAATTTGGATCCTTAGCACCCACCTAAAAGTTAGGGTGCACGTCTATAACCCCATGCTGGAGAACTAGAGATGGGAGAACCTTGAATCTTGAACATCTGAATGGTGCCAGCCAGCTAATTCTGCTAAATGGTGGGCTCTCGGGTCAGTGAAAGACATCATCTCAAAAATAAGTACAAGATAAATCACAAATGATGGCTCCCAGATTTGAAAGCAAAGAGAAAACAGCATCTAAGCAGAGATCACGATGCAGCACGCATTTCCCTGTGAATCATCTTCTGTAATGCCGAGGCTCAGAACACTCATATATTACAGGTTGACCTTGACCTTAGGGCACACAGTGCTGTGGCTGACAGTCCCTGGCTGCCCGGCCTCCCCATCATCTGCAGCTGATGCTAGAGGCAGAACGGAATGTTCATCATTAAGGCTGTGCTCACTAGCCCCACTCCTTAGGACAGCTATCCCATCGTGATGCTGCAGGCTGGCTGAAAAACGGGATACTGGCTTGCCGCACCTGGGTCTCCAGGCCCCTATACCCGTGTACAGCCTGACACAGAAGCACACATCTCCAATCCCAGCATTCCCAAGGCGAGGTGAGAGGTGGAGAAGGGAATGTGTGGACCAGTTAGCCTGGTGAATGCCGTGGCCAATCACAAGAGACCTTATTTTAAACAAGGTAAAAGATGAGGACTGACAGCTAAGGTTGTGCTCTGACCTCCATACATACACCCTGGCACATGCACACAAACAGAGGGAGGGGAGGGAGGGAGGGAGAGGGAGAGAGGGAGAGAGGGAGAGGGGGGGGGAGAGAGAGCGAGAGAGCGAGAGAGCGAGAGAGCGAGAGAGCGAGAGAGCGAGAGAGAGAGAGAGAGAGAGAGAGAGAGAGAGAGAGCGCGAAAGCGAGAGCTTGAATAAAAAAGAAAAAGGAACTCCCGCACTTCTGGCTTAGATGACTTTGCGTAGGAGGCTAGCAATCTTTTAAAGGCTAGTTCTAAACAGACAGTATGTGAAACTTCAAAACCATCTAAATAACAATAGAATTCTTCTAAATTAACCAGAACCAACTGGCAGCAATCTAGGCGTTTAATGCTAGACTAAAGGGCAAACCACGGCAGGTGCCCACGCGAGCAGGGCTGGATTGTGCGTGGCAGCACAAGCAGAAATGAGAAGTGCGACAGATCTCTGCCTGGGATAATGGCAGCCTGTAATTTAAAACTCCACCCCTGGAGGCTTGGCACAGTGGAGCATGCACACCCTTAATCTCAGCACCTGTGGAGGCATGCGGCCCTGCAGCTCACAGCCAGCCTGATGAGCTATAGAGCAGGTTCCTGGCCAGGCGGGGTTATACACGGAGACCCTGAATAAAAAAAAAAGAACAAAATCTGCTCACGAAGAACAGTAAGAAAAAGCTGACATCAAATATGTGCTGGAAAGGCTGTGAGCATAGCTCAGTCGGTGGGATGCCTGAAGCCCTAGGTGCCATCCCTAGCACTTCATAAACTGGGCTCAGTGGCTCACTCCTGCGATCATAGGACTCGGAGGCGAGGGCAGGAGTACCTGAAGTGCAAGAGCATCCTTCGCTAAACAGCTGTTTGAGACCAGCCTGAGGTCAGCCTGGAACGCAGGAGACTTTTTGTCTCAAAATATGCATCCATGTACTTGACGTCATGAGGAAGCCATAGAGATTCAAAGAATACCAGAAGACATACTTAGGCGTGGAAGCCAAGTTCGTGGTTATAGTGATACAATTTTAGGAAAATATCTCTTGACACCAATAGACTGAACTTCTGCTGGACCTCACAGTCAAGTTAGCAATCCACCTTGGGATCCTTTAAGACTGTGCATTCAACCTGCTATCCTATTTAAGCTTAATCTACCTTTAAGAGAACAATGCAGTGCCTTGGATTTCCAATGCAATCAGCTTGTACATCCCAAGTCAAGGCACAGCTTTCATCTGAGGTTATTATGTACTTTCCCGTGCTCCTGACCCAGAGCACATGTGTGTATGTGTATTGTGGTGCTCAATTGCTGAAAGCAGCCAACAGATTGGAACCAGTCTTATACAACAAATATCCACCATAAATGTTGGAAACAACATATGGGTAGCGCTTGATATCATCTGTCTGCAGTACTGTTTGCTTTTCTGAGTGCTTCAGGGTCCGGTGACGTCAGTGAAATGACTTCTTCTCTTGTAAAGCTCTGTTAAAGAGTTGGGCAAAGCATCCCTTCAGCCTCTCCCCATGTCATGTTAGTTGATAAATACATAGCAGAGCCCTTTGCTAGGGGCAGATATGGGGACGGTCAGTCATCCGCATTCAGGTAGGCACAGATACATACAATTGACATACAAAGATAGGCCAGTAACCACAATCTACAGATAGGAGCTACTGGGAGACAACTGGAGAAATCTGAATTAGGTTCCAAGAGGAAATGCTTTGTTTTCATTCCTTAATGTCTCATCAATGCATTTTAGTGTTCTCAGAGGTTCTCTCTGAATGTGCCAATCAATGCACATAGCTGCCTGTCCCCAGGGACAGAGAATTCACGTGGCTGGCTCTCCCCACAGACAGAGAATGCTGATTCCTATTATAAACAAGAGATGAGGCTGAGGGGCTGACTAGACTTGTAACAACTTAGGAAGGCTGTTGGAGAGAAAGGAGCTTGACCCAGGAGTGACTGCTGCACCCAGGGACCAGCAGGGAGCATCTTGCTTTGTGTTTGGACTGAATGGTAATCAGAGGGCACTTTGGTTAATGAAGGACCTGCTTCGCTCCGAGTCCTCGGACGCAGAACTAAAGGAGCTCTAGCCATCAGCTACTTAGCAAAAAGCAAATATGAATCCTCTCCAGAGAAGGACAATAAGATCCAAAGCCATACATTACGTGCATAAAGTATTCTGCAGATTCTTTGTTCATCCTTTAGTACAGATGAGCAGGTGCATGAGGAGGAAAGGGAGCATGAGGAAACGGGAAACTCCAGTATTTACAGGTCCCTCTGAGTCCAGGCCGCAGAGGGTTAGGCCCTGGCCATAACAGTAGATGATGTCGTCTTCTTCCTTCTATGATCTCGCTCTTCCTCCATCTTCCAGTTATCATCTCTGTTCCCATAGACAGTTTTTCTTCTATATTCATGACTTGTATACATACATGATTTATATATATCTATATGAAATCTAGGATCCATAAGTGAGAGAAAAGCCTCTTCTGGCTTCCTCAGGTACCAGGCACATAAGAGGTATATAGACGTACACAAAAGCATGATATTTATTTCTCTAAGTCTGTTTTAATTTGCTTAACATGGTGGCCTCTGGGTGTACCCATTTCCTTGTAAACAACATAACTTCATTCTTCTTTACAGCTCAATTCATTATATGAGACACATCTTCTTTACCCATCCCTCTGCTGACGGATTACTGTGTTGCTAATATAATCACTGCAATAGAAATGACATGCAAGTATCTTCCTGGTGGGCTGACTTTAAATCCATTCAAAATATGCCCAGGGGTGGTATAGCTAGGTTGTATGTGGGAACGAGAATTCCTGGAAAGAGCTGAATCTACAAAGGCTCATAAGAACCTCAATGATGTGGAGAGGTTGGAATGCCGCAGGTCCAGAGCCTAATTGCAATTTATCTCGGGTCATCATTAGCCCCCCAGCCATTCTTTGCTCGCCTCTGCATCTAACCCAACACTTCATGACAAATAAAAGCCTTTAGAATGTATTAACTCAGCGAAACCCTAGTTTCCACCAATCACAGGGCTAAGCGTGCTGTCAGGTAGTAGCAATGGCCTATAGCGCAGCTCTCCCCATCCTGCCCTAACCCACCTACCTGGCGTGCCTACCAATGTTCTTCAGCAGGGTCATGATTTATGGCTTTCTTTGTTCTGTTACTACTTTGCTACTTCATTGGAAAGTGGTATCTGGGGAGACCTAGCAATCTGTTCCCAGGCCGTGTTCACTATGTTTGTTTCCAGAGTAAACCATATCTTTTTTCCTCTGAAGCAAGTGCTGTTTCTTTCATCCACATATGGTGCTTAGTTTTCTGAAGAACCCCCATATTGATTCCCATAGTGAACTCGTTGGCGTTCCCCACCCCATCACAAGCATTTGTTATTACATGTTTTCGTAATGATTGCCATTCTTATTGAGATTAGTGGAGATCTCGATGTAGTGGAGTCTTGTTTTTGTTTTTGCCTTCAAATAGTATTGTTTTCTTTATGTTACATGTAGTTTTAGCATGCATTTCCCTGATGGCTAATGATTCTAGCTTCAAGAGATGAAAGGCAAGACAGATGTTTTCAGTAGAGAAGGGAAACCAAATGGAACAAATGGAAGCTTTGGAGCAAAAGGAATGTCAGCTACCAGAGCTGGCAAGACTGCTCAGTGGCTAAGGCACTTGCCAGCAGGAATCCATAGAGTGGAAAAAGGAAGCACATGCCAAGAAGTTGTCCTCTGACCTCTGCGTGTGTGCAGTGACATGGATGTGTCCCCACATAAGAACTCAAGATAAATAAATGTAATTTTTAAAACTTTAGTAATCAGAATCAATAGTTCAATGAATGTGCCCTTCAGTTGTTTACCATGGTTAATTTGTTACAGTAACAGAAAGATGACCAACAGATTTTATGAAAGTCAACAGGTTGACTGGGAAAATAAAGGAATTTAGGTTAAAAAAATAAAACCAAAAACCACTTTCAGGAAGTCTTGGAGAACTTAGATACACCACAGAGAAAACACCAGGCATGACCATTCTGACTGTCCGACAAGGATCACAGATGGGAAAGGCAAGACGGAGGAAGGAATAAAGATAAGAGGAACACAAATATCTGGGGGGAATATAAAGATGCGCCAACTCTACAAAGCAATAATGTTTTTTGTTGAATTAAAATAGACAGAGAGGGTCTGGAGAGATGGCTACATGCTGAGGAGCACAGGCTGCTCTTCCAGAGGGCTCAGGTTTGTTCTCAGCACATACATAGTGGCTCACGCTGTTTGTAACTCCAGTTCTAAGGGACCCAGTGTCCTCATCTAGCTTCCTCAGGTATCAGGCACACAAATGGTGCCTAGGTGTACATGCAGGCAAAACATTTATACATATAAAAACTACGCAGAAAAAATATGAACAATTGGAATATATATATATATGTGTATATATAACATCTATGGTTTGTAAGTCGGAAGAGAGAGTGGATGCATTATTCAGGAAAATATTAAAAGCACTTACTTTTATAATAGACTTATATAAAATATTGCAGACTCTATGATGTAATCTGAGTCAAAAAGTATATTTCAAAATGAAGTAGAACTTTGGGTGGTAGGGATGGTTCCCAAAGTCTTGCATACGCTAAGTATATGTTCTACCACTGAGCTACACCACTGCCTGAGTAAGAAAATATTCTGAATGGTACTTTCAAAACCTTAAGAATGAAAGTGTGTAGGCTTTAGGTTTTGTTGGAAACGAGAACAACAACAGTATTTTAATTTTAGCTGTGCTCTTAAATGGCAGTTTATTTGAATAAAGAATTCTTAATACTCTATTATTCCATTATCTTCTAGATTCCACTCATCTGGCTAATAAGCGGGTTTCAGTGTAATTACGCCATTGTGTCTCCCTCTCTGCTTTTCCCTCTGTCTGCCTTTACAGTCTCATGAGTAGGCACCGAGGCTGGTGAAGGGAAGATCTGCATCAGATAGCAATTTGGGAAAAGACACAACATTCATTTTTCAGCATTGCCTCTTTGTGCCCTCTCATATCCAGCATCAACTAGACTGTAAATGTTTCTTAGTTTCTCTTGGTTATCACTAAACAGGGTATGATTCTTGGGT